>NC_138508.1:13735021-14115047 GCF_964252035.2 Podarcis erhardii | reverse complement strand
CTTGCCTTAGTTCTGACTATGCTCAGTATTCCTATGACATAGAATACTTCATTACATTTTTGCTACTATTCTGTTTGTGGCTATCACTCTGGAGTGTACTTCATAGCAGGACTAGAATGGCGAAGGCCAAATGATAATGACATCAACATTGCATTGTTTAAAATCTGTTTCAGTGAGATTCTTTGGGCGTGAGAAGCACCTGGCCCTATCATGTGGCCGCCGAACCTCATTTGTATAGCTAGATTCTATCCAGTTTGCTAAAGTCAGAAAAAAACAGTTGTGAAGCAGAGTGTATATAGTGGTTAATGGGTCAGAACAGGACCAGAGATATCTAGTTCAAATCCCCATGAAACTCCAACAAGGACTCCCTCTCATTGTGAGGATATTGTGTTATTGTGTTATATATTTATTGCATTTTCATGGGGTGGAATCCAACACCATACTCTTCCGATTGTTCTGTCTGTACCAGAATTTCAGCTTAACAGATGGACTGACACCCCACCACGTGGGTGTGGGCTCTCCCAACCTTCCAAGACTATTTTGGGTGGCACAGAGGGAGAGGGGGGGGACCCTAATTGTTCAATTGGGAGATCTTGCATAGGGTTTCTGCTGATGGGGATGGTTAAGTGAATCCCACCCATCCTGTATACCACCGAGGCCTGCTATGAGAGGAAGGAAGGCATACAAGTGAAATAATAAAAGGGGGGAAAATGTTTTCTTAAACCATGTTAGATGAAGGCAGGAGAAAAATGCAATCCATCACTAAAACGTGGTCTCCATTTCCTGCTTTCCGCTTGTTCCCTGGATGTGATTATACATCTGCTGTCATCAGAAACGGGAAGGTTAAACCTTACACGACAATGTTGAATTCTTTGATCGTTGCCTGAGCTTGGAGACACCAACACTTATGTACAACAAAAACATCTGTTATTGGAGAATCCATCTGGGTATTGGAGAGTGCAAGGTGAATGAAGTGAGTTTTCTGAGGAAATTTGCAAAAAGGCCCAAAAAACACTTAAAGACTACTTCGAGATCAATTTGAGACCAGACACAGAAAAAAGAATCATTTGGGACGCAAGTAAAGCCGTGATGCGTGGCTTCCTAATACAACAGAATTCAATAAAGAGGAAAAAACAGAATGAGAAGAAAGAGAAAATTTGGAATCTAATAAAAGAAGGGGAGAAGAAACTGAGATCTAAGCCTAAATCCCAGGAGATATTAAGAGAAATAAAATTTTACCAAACACAATATATGGAATTGATGAACCAGGAAATAGAATGGAAAATTAAACAAATGAGACAAAAGACTTTTGAAGTCTGCAGATAAATGTGGGAAGCTACTGTCTTGGCAAACTGAAAAAGAGACAAAAACTGAATACAGTGACATCACTCGAAGTAGATGGGAAGTCTATTAATAAACCAAATGAGATAAGTAATTGTTTTCAAAGTTTCTTTAAGAAATTATACAAACAAGGGCCAAAAAATGAACAGGAGATAGAAGAATTTATTGGAAAATACGGACTATCAAAAATCTCTGAAAACAACAGAAGGAGTTTAAATGAGAAAATTACAGATCAAGAAATAGAGAGTGCCATCCAGGATATGAAGCTGGGAAAATCACCAGGACCAGATGGACTAACCGCGAGATATTATAAAGTATTGAAGGATTGGTTAATACAACCACTGAAAGAAGTCTGCAATCAAATTTTGGAGGGGAAAAAGGCTCCCGAATCGTGGAAGGAAGCATTCATCTCACTTATACCAAAGACAGAAACTGAGAAACATCAAGTTAAGAATTACCGCCCTATATCACTTTTGAATGTGGATTATAAAATTTTTGCAGACATTCTAGCAAAAAGATTCAAAAAAGTTTTGTTAGAGGAGATTCACAGGGACCAAACAGGCTTTCTACCAGGCAGGCAATTGTCAGACAATGTGAGGAATATTATAGATATTCTAGAACTTTTGGAAACTGATATAAATAGAAAAGCTGTTTTGATTTTTGTGGATGCAGAGAAAGCCTTTGACAATATTTGTTGGAGCTTTATGAAGAGGAATCTCCAAGGAATGGGGGTAGGCAAGAACTTTGAAAATGGTATAAGTGCAATTTATTCTGAGCAAAAGGCTAAACTTATTGTAAATGGTATGGTTATGGATGAAATTCCAATAGAGAAAGGGACACGACAGGGATGCCCAATTTCCCCTCTATTGTTTATATCGGTACTGGAGGTTTTCCTTAATATGATTAGAAGAGACCAGCTGGTTAAAGGTATACAGGTCGGAACTAAACATTATAAGCTAAGAGCATTTGCAGATGACTTAGTTTTGACATTACAACAGCCAGAAACTAGCACAAAAAGAGTTCTGGAACTTATTGAAATATTTGGTCAGGTAGCAGGTTTTAAATTGAATAAACACAAGACAAAGGTGTTGGAAAAAAATCTTACGGTGGAGGAAAAAGATAGTTTTCAAAGAGAAACTGGTTTGGAAATTACTAAAAAGGTAAAATATCTGGGGGTGAATTTAACATCTAAGAATGTGAACCTATTTAAAGATAACTATGAGAAATGCTGGGCTGAAGTGAAGAAAGATTTTGATATATGGTCAAGATTGAAACTTTCCTTGTTAGGCCGAATTGCTGTAATTAAGATGAATGTATTGCCGAGATTGTTGTTTTTGTTCCAGACATTGCAAATTTTAGATAAGATGGACTGTTTCAAGAAGTGGCAGAAAGATATATCTAAATTTGTCTGGCAGGGCAAAAAACCAAGAATTAAATTTAAGATTTTGACTGACGCAAAGGATAGAGGGGGCTTTGCCCTGCCGGACTTAAAACTTTATTATGAAGCAGCAGCTTTTTGCTGGCTGAAACCATGGCTACTTCTTGAGAATACAGACATTCTGGACTTGGAAGGTTATGATAATAGTTTTGGTTGGCATGCATATTTATGGTATGACAAGGTAAAGGTACATAGAAATTTTAAAAATCATATTATTAGGAAAGCATTGTATAATGTATGGAATCGATATAAAGATTTGTTTGAAAGTAAAACCCCCAGGTGGCTGTCACCAATGGAAGCTAAGGCGGTAAAAAGATTGAACATGGATACAGACTGGCCAAAATATTGTGAAATTATAGAATATGATGGTGAAAAGTTGAAACTACAGAGTTTTGAGAAATTGAAACCTAAAGTCCGAGATTGGTTACATTATTATCAGATTAATGAAACTTTTAAGCAGGACAGAAAACTAGGATTTCAGAAGGAGAGGTCAAAGTTAGAAACAGAATTGCTAGAACCCAATACTAAGAATTTGTCTAGAATGTATAATCTGCTGCTAAAATGGAACACACAAGATGAAACGGTTAAATCAGCTATGATTAAGTGGGCACAAGATATCGGCCATGATATTATGTTTGCTGACTGGGAGCAGTTATGGACCACAGGTATTAAATTTACGGCATGTAGTGCCCTGAAAGAGAACTTAATGAAAATGATCTATAGGTGGTACATGACCCCAGTCAAGCTAGCAAAGATATATCATTTGCCCAATAACAATTGCTGGAAGTGTAATGAATGTGAAGGAACCTTTTATCACCTTTGGTGGACCTGCCCAAAGATTAAGGCCTACTGGGAAATGATCTATAATGAAATTAAGAAAATCCTTAAGTGGACATTTGTAAAGAAACCGGAGGCTTTTCTCCTGGGCATGGTCGGCCAATTGGTACCAAAGAAAGATAAGACCTTTTTTATGTACGCAACAACAGCAGCAAGAATCCTTTTGGCGAAGTATTGGAAGACTAAAGAATTACCTACTCTGGAAGAATGGCAGACCAAGGTGACTGAATTTATGGGACTGGCAGAGATGACCGGCAGAATCCGTGACCAGAGGAAAGAGACAGTGGAGGAGGACTGGAAAAAATTTAAAATCTATCTTAAAAATTGTTGTAAAATTTCGGAATGTTAAGATGTCAGGGGATTGGACACAAAGAATTACAGCTATAAATCGAAATTTATAAAGCAGAAACTCTTTTTAAAGAGAACTAAATATAAAAATGGGATGAAGAATTGCTAAAAATTTTGAAATTTGGATGCAGTGAAGGGGAGGTTTGGAGAAGTCGCATTATGTTTGTTCGTTTTTTGTTTATGTTGTAAAATCAATAAAAATTATTATAAAAAAAAAAAAGAAGTGAGTTTTCTGGTGCTTAGCAAAATGTTTGTACTGCAAGACCAAGAGAATTTTGAAAAAGACATCTTCAGGACCCATCAGTTTTCCTCCTTTTGAGAGAGTGCCTGAGAAGCACTTAGGAGGAATCAACATTACAGTGAAGTGTAAACATGCAGAAAAGAGTCAACAGGGAGATATTTTCAATTTGTCATTCAGGATTCTTGGCTGTTTGATCTCTGTGCATTCCATGTTGAATTGCTCTGACCTGCACCTCTGGGACTAATGAGTGGAATGAAACTTAGCTATCTGACAACTTTCACACATCCCAGTTGTTCTAGTGCAGTTCTCGGCTTAATAAATAAACATCATATCATGCATTAAAAATGCTCATTTTGAGAGACGGAGTGTTTTAGAAACCTGACGTGGAAACGGGATGCGATAGAGTTACGGAGAAACATACGTGTAATAGACTAATTCATTCATTCCTACTTGCCAGCATGGCTGGAAGGCAGAGAAGGGCCATAGCTCAGTGGTATTGCATCTGCCTCACATGCAGAAGGTCCCAGGTTCAATCCCCAGGTAGGCTGGGAAACCCTGGCCTCAAACACTGGAGAGCCAGTCCTATTCAGTCTGTGCAATACTGAGCTAGGTGCAGGGACAGATTTAGGGCAGTGCAAGCAGTGTGGTCACACTGGGTTTGCAGCCAAGAAGGGCACCTTCTCAAAGCCAGGTAAGTGCTTGCCTGGCTTTGGAAAGGAGGTGTGAGGGCTCTGGTAGGATCCCAGAGCCCTCTTGTCTCCTTCTCAGTCAAGCACTTACCAGGCTTACTTAGCAGGGCTCTAGGACCCTGCCAGAACCTCAAGCCTCCTCCCCAAAGCCCAGCATAAGCTGGTGCTGCAAAGGGCTGTGGGGATGGCATCAAATGGCCTTGCACAGAACAGCATATTAGCAAGGTAATATGCTTGGTAAATAAGTGGTATGACAGGCAGCTTCCTATTTTCCTATAGCACAGAGTGATAATCAGCTGGTAGTCAACTGACTTGGGGAACAGCAGTATCCAGATGGGACACATATGATCATCTTAGCAGCTGAACAGATGAAGAGAACAATGAAGAAATTATGTCTGTGTCACCAGATAAGAGTCACAACAGCTAACAAATATTGCCATTGAGAATCATAACACGCCATCACAGTTATTATTATTATTATTATTATTATTATTATTATTATTATTATTAAAAAGTTATGCAGAACCAGCATGATACAGCCAAAGTTATGTTTTAAGTCAATATTGGCTTCAATGGGAGAATTAAGGAAGTGCTCCACTTGGAGTGGTTCACATCGAATCAGCATCCTTAACAAAGGCCAGATACTTTGCACTGCAACATCTGCCCTGACTGGTGAAAGCTGCTTTTGAAGTATCCAGACATGACACCTACCATGCAGTTAATAAGATTATAAAATTAAAAATACGTATAGGTACTATGAAGCTGCCTTATGGCCAGCGCTTCCCCCCCCTAAAAAAATGTTTAGGTGTACTCTCATTCCATCGGAGACTCAGGATACACCATGACAGGAAATGAGGCTGCCATTGGGGGTAGCAACAGAACTGATGATTCACCATGCGAGAGAAGAAACTAAATTTTTAATTTTTTTTTAGTTTCTTCTTCTATTAGAGTCACAAAATGTTTAGGGGTATGCATACCCCTGTCCCCCCCCCCAAAAAAGCACTGCTTATAGCAAATCTGGACATTGGTTTTTATAGTAGCCCAGTGTTTCTCAAACTTGGGTCTCCAGCTGCTTTTGGACTACAATTCCCATCAGCCCTGACTGCTGGCCTTGCTAGCTAGGGAGTTGTAGTCCAAAAACAGCTGGAGACCCAAGTTTGGAAAACACTGATATTATGGCTAGTCCTGGAAAGAAGTAAGTTGTGGAAAGTGGGTGTTTGTAGAATCTTTTCACCTCCAACCTACCTTCTTCCCTCCCCCCACATTTCACATTTCCATCTGTGCAAGTGACCATTTGCTTCAGACCTGATGTTTATTTCTAATCTTCATACTGCAGTCTTCTGCAGTCTCATGTTAACCTGCAGGTGTATTTCTGCGAGGGGTGTGCGTTTAAAGGGTTTTGTTTTTTTTTAAAAAAAAATTATTGATCAATTTCCACATAACAAATTATCAGACTGTATAATCACATACATTATTTCCTCCTTCATTCCTACACCCCCCATGACTTCCCTCAGCTCCTCCCCCTGATTTCTCTTCACATATTTTCTCTGCATATTATAAAATTGTACATATCCTTACATATCTATCTATCATGTTATCAACCAATAAATTTGTGTGTGTTTATTCAAAACCTGCCAGGGAGTCTAGTTCATTTTGTTGTCTTTTTAAATAGTTTGCAAAAAGTTCCCATTCACAGTTGTCCTTGTCTTGCAATTTGTAGGTCAATTTGGCCAGTTCTGCATAATTCATCAATTTCTCTTGCCACTGTTCTTTCGTTGGGATTTCCTCATTCTTCCATCCCTGTGCTATCAAGACTCTTGCCGCTGTTGTAGCATACATAAATAAATTCTTTGTTTTCCTTGGTAGGTTTAAAGGTTTTTTAAATTTCCTCTTCTCCCTCCAGTTTGGTTTATAACTAACACAGGTTTTTTTTTATTGTTTAGTAGTGACATGTTCTCTACGGAGAAGCTCAGTCCTTCTCTTAGGTCCAGAAAAGGAATAAGCCCTGAGGGCTTTCTGTTGCTTTGCTATTTCCAGCAAGCGTAGCAGATCCGGTCCCTGCGGTGGACTCTAATCTGCCGGAGGCAGTCAAAATAATGAACCACATGTGATTATGGTCAGGGTGACTCTGGTTCTTTTGAAAGTATGGCTCTTCTTTGGGGGCAGGAACAGGAAGACAGTGATGCCTTAAAAATAAAACTGCTTTCTGAATAGTCTGCCTTAACATTTAGGTTTGAGGAACTTTCGTTGTCCTGCAGGGAATTCAGATATATTCTTCATTTCTATGCATATCCTGAGAGATCCAGCCATAGTCTAGAATCCCTGGAAAATACTAAATGTGGCTTCCGGTTGGATTTCCATGGATGTTGGGCAAAGATAAGGATAACAAAGCTGTTTATATTCTATGTGGGACAGGCCTGCGTAACTTATCATTCCCTCAAGCCTAATGCAGCTCACTAGTTTTGTCTTGTGTGACTGGAATGATAGGATTGTAGAGTTGGAAGGAATCACAGAAATAATCTAGTCCAAACCCCTGCAATGCAGGAATCTTTTGCCCAATTTAGGGCTCAAACCCACAACCCTGAGATTAAGAGTCTTATATCACTCTTATATAACATCATTCCTAGCCTGACTGCACTGACTGCCAATTAGTTTCAAGGGTCAATCCAAAGTGTTGGCTTTGACCTGTTAAGGCTTAAATGGCTCAGGACCGAAATACCCCAAGGGCCACGTCTCCCCATATGAACCAACTCACCTTGCGATCATCGCCTGAGCCCCTTCTTCGTGTGCCCCCTCTGAGGGAGGTCCAGAGGGTGGCAGCAGGAGAACAGGCCTTTCCTGTGGTGGGTCCCCACTTGTGGAATGCTCTGCCAGGGAGCCTCACCTGGCGGTTCTGTTACATATATTTAGGCACCAGGCAAAAACATTCCTCTTCTCCTAAGCCTTTGACTAATTAAACAATATATGGCTTTTTAAATGATGGAGGGAGTATTGTTTTGTTTGTTATTAAGCGTCCTCATTTTGTATTTTTGTGCTGTAAACCACCCTGTGATCTTCACATGAAGGGTGCTATACAAATTTCAACAACAACAACATGTATATCAATGTCATATAGGTAACTACAGTCATACCTCGGGTTACAGACGCTTCAGGTCTCATGGATGGATGGCGGCTAACAGATTGAGGTTGAATCCTGACAAGACAGAAGTACTGTTTTGGGGGAGACGGGCAGGTGTGGAGGATTCCCTGGTCCTGAATGGGGTAACTGTGCCCCTGAAGGACCAGGTGCGCAGCCTGGGAGTCATTTTGGACTCACAGCTGTCCATGGAGGCACAGGTCAAATCTGTGTCCAGGGCAGCTGTTTACCAGCTCCATCTGGTATGTAGGCTGAGACCCTATCTGCCTGCAGACTGTCTCGCCAGAGTGGTACATGCTCTGGTTATCTCCCGCTTGGACTACTGCAATGCACTCTACATGGGGCTACCTTTGAAGGTGACTCGGAAACTACAACTAATCCAGAATGCGGCAGCTAGATTGGTGACTGGGGGCGGCCGCCGAGACCATATAACACCGGTCTTGAAAGACCTACATTGGCTCCCAGTACGTTTCTGAGCACAATTCAAAGTGTTGGTGCTGACCTTTAAAGCCCTAAATGGTCTCGGCCCAGTATACCTGAAGGAGCATCTCCACCCCCATCGTTCTGCCCGGACGCTGAGGTCCAGCGCCAAGGGCCTTCTGGTGGTTCCCTCATTGCGAGAAGCAAAGCTACAGGGAACCAGGCAGAGGGCCTTCTCGGTAGTGGCGCCCGCCCTGTGGAACGCCCTTCCAGCAGATGTCAAAGCGATAAACAACTACCTGACATTCAGAAGACATCTTAAGGCAGCGCTGTTCAGGGAAGTTTTTAACGTGTGATATTTTACTGTATTTTTGGTTTCTATGGAAGCCGCCCAGAGTGGCTGGGGAGGCCCAGCCAGGTGGGTGGGGTATAAATAAATTATTATTATTATTATTATTATTATTATTATTATTATTATTTGGGTTACGGATGCGCTGAAACCTGGAAGTACCGGTACGGTCGCGCATGCGCAGAAGCACTAAATCGCGCTATGTGCAGAAGTGCCGAATTGCAACCCGCATGTGCGCAGACACGCCACTGCGGGTTGTGAACACTGCAGGTTGCGTACGTGCCTCCACGGATCACGTTTGCAACCCGAACGTCCACTGTATTTCAGATCCAGTGCAGATACTGACTTGGATAGCAATCTCCACATAAAAGACTTCCTGCAAAATCAAGGTATTCAGTGGATGCTGGAAAGACCTTAGAAATGGAGCTTGCCTTATATGTAATGAAGGGGGGGGGGCGCATCCAAAAGGTTCAGGCAACCACATTAAGGGTTGGTTTCCTGCATCATATGGAACAGACCATATGAAGTGATGCAGGAGGCCCTCTATGACAGGTAAAACTTTATTACATGCCCTTTTCATTTCGTTTTAGTTCAGGCAAAATTATGGGGCTTGCTTAAAAGGTAAAGGGACCCCTGACCATTAGGTCCAGTCGTGACCGACTCTGGGGTTGTGGCGCTTATCTCGCTTTACTGGCCGAGGGAGCCAGTGTACAGCTTCCGGGTCATGTGGCCAGCACGACTAAGCTGCTTCTGGTGAACCAGAGCAGCACACGGAAACGCCGTTTACCTTCCCGCCAGAGTGGTACCTATTTATCTACTTGCACTTTGATGTGCTTTCGAACTGCTAGGTTGGCAGGAGGGGGCTTGCTTATATCAGAGCATATGCTCTTAAAATGAAAGCTCATTTATGCTTCCCCCTTGTTTTTGAACAAAATATATATGTGATCAACCACACTGTAGATGCAACTTGCCAGATAATTAGGGGAAAGTCTTGCTGTAGGAGACTTTGGGAGACTTTGCCATCCCAGATCCTCTCTGAAGCAGCTATTTTACACGTCAAAATGTACAACTGAAGTAGAGTGCATGGTCAAAGTACATTTGGCAACTGAAAGTGGTGTTCACCTGCAATAGACTGTTTAAGGCTGCTGAATTATTCACAATATGTATTGAACATTATCCTGTTTAGAAGTTTGTTTATCTTGATGTTTGGCAGCTGAAAGTGCCTGCCAGTATTAGGCTGCTAAGCTGTATTCGCCACCCTTGTTTTGTGTTCAGAAGCAGTTTTATGCCATGGCTTTTTTTGCATCTAGAGATCATTTTTAGGAAAAAAAATGCCACTGTACCACTGTACAGGTGCGGGAGATTGTCCTGTCTTTTCATATACTGTATTTTATTTTATTTTTTTAAAATGATATTTTATTGAGTTTTATAAAAAGAGAAAGAAATTACATAAAGAAAAATACAAAACAAATAAGCACACATAAACAATCAAGCATCATTAACATGTATAAAAAAGAAAAAAGAAAACACAGTAAAAAAGAAAAAAACACACTAAAAAGATTCAAAAAAGTTAAAAATAAAAATCCCTCTCTTTAGTTTCTTACCATCCATAAACTTATTTCCTTGACTTCCTTGCACCTCCCTTTCTTGTATTCCACTTTAAAGTTAATTAGCAAATTCCTTCTTATTAGTATTATCCTTAATTCTCTTTCTTCACGTATTTATTTAATCCTGATTTTTATCTGATATCTGTCCCTTCTTTCATATTCTTATTTTTTCATATACTGTATTTTAGTCCTGAGTGTTTTATTCCTGAGTGTTCTTTGTCTGGCTGCATCTGCTGGGGCCATCATCATGCATGGAAGACCATTTACTGTATTTTTATAATATAATATAATATAATATAATATAATATAATATAATATAATATAATATAATATAATATAATATAATATAATATAATATAATATTTTTATCCTACTCTTTCTCCAAGGAGCTCAGGGCAGGACCCATTGCTTCCCACCTGCAAACCCCTATTTTATCCTTGCCACACTCCTGTGGTGAATCTGGGAGAGAGTGGACTGGCTTGGAGTAGTCCAAGGTCACTCTACCTACTGAGCCACGGCTGGCTCCTAGACCTCTCTCTTTCATTTTCTACTGCTTCAGCTCTGAGCCCTGCACCACACAGGCTCTGCAATAACTTACCATTCACCATGCCAGGAATTAGATCTCGAAATGCGGCCCCCAATCCTTTCTGCCTGGCCCTTGGGACTCTCCCTAGGCCTCACCCCATATGCACCCTTCTCAGTTGTTTTTGTCTGGTTGGAATGTGTTCTTGAACTGTGACAATGCCTCTGGCTTGCCTGGATGAGGGATGAGGGTGTGTGTGTGTGTATCTGGAAACAGTGGACTATTGCACTGCTTGAATTGGATCTACTGCACAAATGTGAGAGTAACATAGTTGTTCCATCCAAACTTCAAAGGAGAATGAATGCAGTTTGAGTTTTGACTTGCAAAAGCAATAATTCCCTTCCCCCCATAAAACAGCAGCATAGAAGTATACGGAGCCATGCATGCCTCAATCAGATTTCTTGACTAAGAATTTTCTAGGACATGATTTGTTTGTTTCTTAATGGAACAGTTGGCAGCATCAGCCAGAACAACTGTTTTCTCGAAGCCGCTGCTCTGTCATACTGAAGTCATTTCCTCGAGAACCCCTTCTCTATCTTTGTGTGACGCTTTCCTTCTTTAGACCTGAGATATATTAGGGCTCTCTGTTATTTTCTCGCATTGTTACTGCATCAGACTTGTATTTTTCAGACAACTAGCTGGAAGCGATGTTGAAAAGGTCTAAAAAACCAACAACCCACTCAAAAACTTTCTGCCAAAACACCGCATTTGGTGTCATTTAGGCCTACCCAAAATATTTGCCTTTCTCTCTCTTTTTTGCAATAGGGAGTAGCATTTTGATAGGGATAAATTGTTCATGATGGTGTGAGTGTTAACTTTTTTCTTTGAACTTCTTTGTGTCTCCCAGCAAAGACAGCTAGGCTGCTATTTCCTAAGTGCTCCTCCAACCCCTGTGGCAGCCTCTGCTTCTTCCTATTACAGACTTTCCCAAGTGGCTGCTTTCTGGGTACTTTGGTCTACAGTTACCACCAGCTCCAGGCAGCACAGAATTATAGAATCATAGAATCATAGAGTTGGAAGAGACCACAAGGGCCATCGAGTCCAACCCCCTGCCAAGCAGGAAACACCATCAGAGCACTCCTGACATATGGTTGTCAAGCCTCTGCTTAAAGACCTCCAAAGAAGGAGACTCCACCACACTCCTTGGCAGCAAATTCCACTGTCGAACAGCTCTTACTGTCAGGAAGTTCTTCCTAATGTTTAGGTGGAATCTTCTTTCTTGTAGTTTGGAACCATTGCTCCGTGTCCGCTTCTCTGGAGCAGCAGAAAACAACCTTTCTCCCTCCTCTGTGTGACATCCTTTTATATATTTGAACATGGCTATCATATCACCCCTTAACCTCCTCTTCTCCAGGCTAAACATGCCCAGCTCCCTTAGCCGTTCCTCGTAAGGCATCATTTCCAGGCCTTTGACCATTTTAGTTGCCCTCCTCTGGACACGTTCCAGTTTGTCAGTGTCCTTCTTGAACTGTGGTGCCCAGAACTGGACACAGTACTCCAGGTGAGGTCTGACCAGAGCAGAATACAGTGGCACTATTACTTCCCTTGATCTAGATGCTATACTCCGATTGATGCAGCCCAGAATTGCATTGGCTTTTTTAGCTGCCGCGTCACACTGTTGGCTCATGTCAAGTTTGTGGTCAACCAAGACTCCTAGATCTTTTTCACATGTACTGCTCTCAAGCCAGGTGTCACCCATCTTGTATTTGTGCCTCTCATTTTTTTTGCCCAAGTGCAATACTTTACATTTCTCCCTGTTAAAATTCATCTTGTTTGTTTTGGCCCAGTTCTCTAATCTGTCAAGGTCGTTTTGAAGTGTGATCCTGTCCTCTGGGGTGTTAGCCACCCCTCCCAGTTTGGTGTCATCTGCAAATTTGATCAGGATGCCCTTGAGTCCATCATCCAAGTCGTTAATAAAGATGTTGAATAAGACGGGGCCCAAGACACAACCCTGTGGCACCCCACTAGTCACTCTTCTCCAGGATGAAGAGGAACCATTGATGAGCACCCTCTGGGTTCGGTCAGACAGCCAGTTACAAATCCACTGAGTGGTAGCATAGTCAAGTCTGCATAACTTCGTGTGGCTGTATTTGTTGTTTGTAATGCTTAATGAAAATATTTAAGCAAGCAAAAACCACAGTCCTCCTTTGAAATTTGCACTTGTTTGAATTTTGCAATGCAGTTATCCCACCAAGTAATATGTACGCTATGGTAAAACGTTCAAATGCATTTGTGTATTAGTGAAGATAACATACAAAAATGCATAGTTAGGAAAACAGCAAAAGGAGAAATGGGCACTAAAATGCTGATTAATTTTAATGGGGACATTTTTTAGAGTTGCAAACTGATGTGGGGATGTGGAGAACTTGGCTTAAGGGTTGAAAAAAATGAGAAACGGAAATTGACAGTGGCCGAGTTTGGTCTCTTAAATTTAAAGGCGCTGACCTTTAAAGCCCTAAATGGCCTCAGTCCAGTATACCTGAAGAAGAGTCTCCATCCCCATCATTCAGCCTGGACACTGAGGTCCAGCGCCGAGGGCCTTCTGGCTGGCGGTTCCCTCACTGTGAGAAGCCAAGTTACAGGGAACCAGGCAGAGGACCTTCTCAGTAGTGGCACCCTCCCTGTGGAACGCCCTCCCACCAGATGTCAAAAAGAAGAACAACTACCAGACTTTTAGAAGACATCTGAAGGCAGCCCTGTTTAGGGAAGCTTTTAATGTTTAACAGACCACTGTATTTTAATACTTTGTTGGAAGCCGCCCAGATGGGTGGGGTATAAACAAATTATTATTATTATTATTATAAATTTCAGTGATGCCCTGTGCGACGCTAAAATTTGGCACCCCTGCATCTTGCACTCTGTTCTACAGCATTGTTGTGGCGCCCCCTGCAGTGCAGTGCCCAGTGCAGCCAAACCACTTGTGGTACCCTAAAACCATCTCTGCCACCTCTAATCAGGATGTACATAGACTTCCCCCCATGCTGTCTGAATGCATGAACATGCAGTTTGGGTGACCAGGGGTGGCCCACTCCATTTCCCCACCTGAGGGAAGGTGCCACCCCTCACAAAAGCCTTGCTTACCAGGGTCATATGGCTGATGTGGCTTGTGGCAAGCAGGGGGCACCCACAGGGTGCCACCCTGTGGAATTCAGCTGCCTGAGGCAGCTACTTCAGTCTGCCTCGCGGGTGGGCCAGCACTGTGTGTGACCATGATTTGTTTGCCCTCATCCAATCTAAAATTACCTTCAGGCATCATCTCGGGATTTCCAGAGCCTCCCCAGAATTAGAAGATGGAAAAGAGAGATGGGGATGCCTGTCATCTACATATTAATGGGCGGAAGTGTCAGAGGGCTACTGCCAGTGGTTTCATGTAGATAATAAATGGTAACTAGAGCAGAGACTGAGAGCAAGTGAGGGCAGTTTTACAAAGGGTCCACCAGCCTGCTTCCTGCAGTGGGTGACCACTAGCAACATGAAAAGCCCAGGAACATCAACAAAAGGGCTGCAGTGACCACCAGTCCTTTACTTGCTAAAAGTTGTAAGAAGAAGAAGTGAGAATTCAGGCTCTCCATTCAAGCTGTAAGAGCTTCTGATTAGCACCCACCTGGATTTTCCTCCCAATGAAAGACAGCAGTACATATTAAGTAGTTGCTACAATGTACAGTATAGGCAACTTGCTCGCTTTAAACACGATTTGTTTACCCATCCCTGTTAAAAATGCACGACCAATGCTGGGCTAAGAATAGTTCCTCCTTTGGGACTGACATTTTCTGAGTGGAAAAATCATCAGGGGGGGGGGGGGAGAAGGTGGCTGTTCTTATTTTTCCTCCTTCCTCCTTCCTCCTTCTGCCTTTGCCTTGCTGGTTACTTTTCTATTCCTTTACAGACAGACTTTCCCTTCCTCAGCTTTCTTGCCTCTTCTTATGAATTTGCAGAGGTTGATGCAAAAGCTCCTCATTTTAAAGAAATCCTAAAAGCCACTGGCAGATATTATGCTTATCCTACACAATTTGCTGGGTGCTGATAGGAAAGGCTGGAGCCAAACATTACCACTTTAATTTTCTTGAAAGATGTGCTGCAGTGGGTTGGTAAGAAATCATTCCCCAACCCCCTTCCCCAGCTTAATTTCTGAAGACAGCTGCAAAATCCACTGTGCATATTAGTAGTTTCTGACTATCTATAAGGAGTTGTTCTACCGTGTGCAGTGGGTATATTGCACTGGACTTTGGATGAATTATTTCCCCTGTGCAAGAAACTGTAGTGGCTGATATGAGAGTGGCAGCAGCGGGGTCCATGGGAGTTTTCTGTTTCATAGAATCATAGCATTGTAGATCTAGAAGAAACCACGAGGGTCATTTAATCCAACCCCCTGCAATACAGGATATTTTTTGCCTAACATGGGGCTCAAACCCACGACCTCGAGGTTAAGAGTCTCATGCTTTACCAACTGAGCTACCCTGGCCTACTTCTCACTGAATTGTTAAGCCTGTGTCTGGGCTAGGGATGGGGGAGAAATTCAATCCAGTTCGCATTCAAAGGTGACCCTGTCCAACATTCGCTTTCCAAAACAGTAAAGGTAAAGGGACCCATGACCATTAGGTCCAGTCGTGGCCGACTCTGGGGTTGCGGTGCTCATCTCGCTTTATTGGCCAAGGGAGCTGGCGTACAGCTTCCAGGTCATGTGGCCAGCATGACTAAGCCGCTTCTGGCTAACTAGAGCAGCGCATGGAAACGGTGTTTACCTTCCCGCTGGAGCAGTACCTATTTATCTACTTGCACTTTGATGTGCTTTCGAACAGCTAAAACAGTACATGCACCAAAACGCAGCAGTCCTTTGAAATGCACACTCCTTCAAATTCTGCTGTGCGTTCCTCCAACCAAGTCATATACTGGACATAAAAATGCATATACCCGTGAAAATAGTTTTCAAAAGGCATTATGTTAGGGAATTTGCTTTGCCAAAATGTGTGCGTGGCACAAAATTGCATGCAAACGTGTAAATTGGGAGAAATTTGCAATGCAACGCTGATAAATTTTCATGAGGACTATTTTATTGTTATTGTTCTTAAATCACAATCTGGCGCAGAAATTTAACAGAGGCAAAATGAGAAACTGAGTGAAACTCAAATTGATTGATTCACCTATCCCTACTATGGGATGTACCATTTGTTTCTAGCTGGGTCCTCGTGTGACTGAATGCTCCTTATTTCCAAAATGATTTCCTGCACATTGACCCCTCATATCAGGAAATCTGACACCCTGATTGTCAATATGCAGTTGGGTTGTAGGTTTTTTTTTTAAAATGTAAGGCTGAACACTAAATCATGAGCTCCCACTGATGGTCAGAAGTGGTAGAACCCACTCAACAGATTTACTAACTCAATGAGAACTAGGCTGCTGCGCATACTTGTGAATGGAGGTTTTTGCCTCTTGGTTGGGCTGTGGCATTAATTTCCTGGCATATATTTGGACATGACCTATTCAGAATTGCGGGTGCCAGAACGCGAGAGTATAACCCAGCCCGGAATTCGGCATGTCCACAGCTTCCCCTATCATTTCTTGAGGCGTATAAAGTGCCTCCACCGTTAAAAAGCCATCAGTGTCAGTGAGCTATCTTGGAATCGCTTCTTCTACGACAACCCCCCACCAGTATTTCATAACCAGCCTTTCTGCTCATCTTGCTGGAGGAGAGAGAGCAAATAGGTTGGGACCTACTCTTCCTTCCCTGTTTTCAAAACAGATTAGCACCGGGTGGGGCGGGGGGGGGGGGGAGAGGGAGTGAACTTGTGTGTCCGGAGAAGCATTCTTAAGTCAGCCCGGCGCTGTCCCTAATCAGACGCTGCATTTGTAAGTAGAACATGTTGAATCTGTCATGGGTGATGATGACGTTGCCGCTGTTAAAAGAGACGCTGCATCTTGAGGAAGGCGAGACGGAAACATTGCAGACTGCAACCTCAGAATAGAAAGGAGGTCCCTATTGTCTCTCTCTCTCCCTCTCCCCCCCACCCCAACATCTAACACTGATTGCATTTGTGAAACATTTCAAAACAAACAAAACCTCAAAGACGTTTGGAAGTATAAGCGACTCAGCTGCTTACAATTTTAAATCCTCACCTTTCCCTCCACCCTCCCTGGGCAAGCTTCTTCTTTTTTCTTCCTCCACCTCCTCCTCCTCTTCTTCCTCCTCTTCCAACCTCTCCCCCCCCCCCGGCATCGCTTCACTCCTGGTTTCTTTTTCACCGGTTTTTTAAAATGCTGGGATGCAAAGCAACTGAGGTCTCTCTCTCAAGTTGCAGCTGCCGAAATCTCTCCTAATTGCCTTTGCTGGGCATGATGCTCTGTAGAGGCAGGGAAGAGGAGACGTGTAGCTTTCATTCAGTGCCTTCAAGACATGTCTTTCCTGTAGTCAGCGGGGAGCAAAAAAAAGGGGGGGAAAGCCCAGAGATCAATGCATTTGAAACTGACAGAGAGAACGAATGCTTCTTAGTAGCACATGCTGAGGATTGCGTGTGTGTGTGTTAGTGTGGTTGTGTGTGTGGTTTGTGCAGAGCAGAGGAGCTGCGTCCTGGTCCATATGCTCCTTGCTTACTGCAATGTTTTTTGCATGTTACTGTGCACTCCGGACTAACGTGAAGGTAAGAGGAGACGAGACGGCAATCCTGGAAGGACTGTGCATCTTTCTTTCTTTTCCTTCCTTCCTTCCTTCTTTTTTCCCCCTCCCTTTGACAAACCAAACCAGCTGCAGAAAATGTCTACCTTTTGTGTTGCTTGGTACTTTAGAAATTGCTGCTCGAACAGGCATATCATTACAGGTGGTTGTGCGGAATTTATTTTTTATTGTGTCTGCGCGGCTTAATTGGAGAAGCATGCCGTTAATGTTTTCACAGCGTAGTGACCTTCTCCGTGTGACGGTTTGTAGTTCGGGTTTGACTCTTGCACCGGCAGAATAACAGGCTAGCTTGTGTGTGTGTGTGTGGCTTTTTTCTGTTTTAAGGGGGGCTGTTCTCTTTCGTAAAGGTCCCAGTAGGCCACGGATGAGACTCTGGAGGCTCCTGTTTTATGCCAGTTTGCTGCTTTGGGTTTAAGGCGAAGAAATCAGAATTCATTCAGCTTTGCTTCCTTCGTGCCTCCGGTGCTATGAGCTTGCTTGTTTTCTTGCTGATGATCTGTCTGGAAAAACCAGAGATCTGTCTGCTGTAGCTAGACTCTTGCGCCAGTCTGTTTCCAGCTTGTCACGAAATGCATACGAGCCAAATGCTGAAATGTGTCCGGCAATACGAGCAATATGTTGAGATGGTGGTGGTGGTGGGGACTGCCTGGCCCCCCAATGCTTAAGAAAGAAATCCTTTTGGCTTCCTCGGTCACTTTGATCAGGCTTTTGACATCCACATTCTGTTGGCTTTTCTTCATTAACCCCCCCCCCCCACCCAGCAACTTCCAACACAAAAGTTGCTGAATATTTTTCCTTGTCCCCAACCGAGGGCAAGCCAAGTTGAAAGGATGGGTGCCGTAAGGCGAGGAAGTGGGCCAGCCAGCAATTGGGAATAGAGTTGCATAATTTAAATGAATTACCGTCTTCTGTCAACCTATTGGGGAAGTATTGCTGCTGTTACGGGACAGTGTGGTGGGGGTCTCACATTAAAAAAAGGTAGAAACTCAATAGGGAGGGGGGAGATGGATAAAGCTCGGCAAACGAGTCCTACCCCATCAGGATGTTTATTCCATTGTTTAAGAGAAAGTTTTTTTTTCTGTCTGTATGGATGGCAAAGCTACTATTGCTGGTTTAGTGAGGCTAATGTAGTCATAATATAGCTTTTGTCATCTTGGAGATGTAAATGCAACCTTCAACAAAACGGTACAGTTTGAAGTTCAGGATAACAGAGTCTTCATTCCAGCCACCCCAGTTTTCTGGTTTACATCCCTGCCCCCCCCAAACAACAATCAATTGCATTCTGTGGCTAATGAGCATGCTCGGTTCTCATTGGGCTGTTGTTGTTTTTGGGTGGGTGTTGGTTTCTTTTGAGTTGTCTTGAGGATTGTTTCCCCCTGCTTATTCCTCCCTCTTGCGTGTGGGTGGTACCATGTTGGCTACACTCACAGCCTGGACATCAGAAACAGAAGGAATGAAATGTTACATTGAGTGTCTGGAATGTGGTGAATGCTGTCAATCTCAGGCAAGTTCCATGAATGCTTAAAAACTCAAGAGACAGACCTCTGAAATTTAACTGTCTCCTGAATGCGGCTGACAGCATTCACTGGCATATGTCCAAGAAGTTGAGGGAACATCTCTTTTTTTCGAGACATTCATGAAACACAGCAGTTTGGGGCATTCCCTGAAATACAGTCTGTTAATGCAAGTTGGCAGGTTTGGGGATTGTATGCATTCCCGTAAAGGAGCAGGTAATGTGTATGAATTAATCGCGCCAACAGGGGATTTTGCAGTTTACCCGGGCAATATGCGTAATTCCCAAGCGATGCCAGAAAATGTGAATTGATTACAGATGTTTACATTGATTGATTACATTGACAGGGTAATATGCATTGCCTCTCCAGGAATTCTGTACAAAAGAAGACTGTGTGCATTGACTGACCATTGATTGCCAGTCCACTCTACCAGTAACATTAATACACCATGTAAATGAATATTCATGTGTTCATAAATCCCTTGTTCAAGAATATTAATATTAATGTGTATTTAAATCCCTTGCTATTTCCCCTTGGCTTTATCTGGACATATACAATTGCCATTATTTTTATGGACATTCCACATTCACTTTACTTTGAGTATACCTATATATATATGTGCATATATGACTTCTGTAAGTTTTTTATTACTTTTAGTGAAAATAAAGGGCACATTCACTCAAGTCTGATAAGGACAATGCCTTGTATGTTATTGCAAATGTCGGAAACTTGTTGAATGTTGACATTGGTCGGTGAGAGTATACAAATCCCAGCAGGAAATTACAGAGCTGAATTTTTCATCATAACTTATTTCTGAAGTTTTATACCTATGGTGCTGTACATGATGGAGATTGGCTTTGCAATTTCTTGTTAAAAGTTCAGATATTTTCTTTGACGTTTCTGTACTGCTTCTTCAAATTGCTGGTAAGTGCCAACTTTCACCAAATTTCTGACATTTACTTTAAATTAAACACCAGAGAGGTGTATACATCATAGATATCTCTAAATTAGGAGGAGTGAGAGTGATTAATGCACGGAATTAATTATTAATGCATGGAATTCTAAATAAAAAATGAACTGGCCTTTTATAAATACAGTCAGGAGTGCTGCAGGTTTACCTTACAATTCTGCAGCTTAACATTTTGCCACTTTATAGTTAAATTTTATTAATCCCTTTTATATTTTCAATCAGTTTCCAGAACTTGCAGCTGTGGGTAAACCAGTTAGTACTGCCCCCTGGTTTCTCATCCTCCTCTTTCCTAGTCAGCCACGCTTGGAGCGGAGATGGGGAACCTGTGGCCCTCCAGATGTTGTTGGACTTCAGCTCCTATCAGCCTGGACCAGCATGGCCAAGGCTGAAGGATAAAGGGAGCTGTAGTACAGCAACATCTGGAGGGCCACAAGTTCCCCCATCTCTGGCTTAGGGGATGCAATTCTACTTTCTGGGATTCCTTGATGCTTGTCAGATTTAACACAGCCTGCATTAGGGAATCCTGGTGCACTCTTGCTCCGTCCCATGGAATGATGTAATTGCTATTACAGTGGCAGAAAGGAGAATTTATGCGACTCAGGGATTCCCTGCTCTAAAGGGTGAAGACTTGTGGATGTAGCCAATGGGGTGGTTTAAACTATGATTGCAAAATCCAGCGTAGCTTGCTTCACATGCCTTGGCACGTGGTTTGTGGAAACCCTGGCTTAAAGAGTGATCTCAGATGTATATAATTTTCTTTTAGATGGCCTGATCGCCTTTTCTTCTTAAATAAATTTATCTTGCGGTATTTCATTAACACCAATCCTTCCAGCTTCATCTCCCAATAGGAAGAACAGGGATAATTTATGCTTTGCATATTGGCAATCCATTTGAGGGAGGAGGAAACTGTTCTGGGACCTGATGTACTTAGGTCAAAACCATGCTGTACATTTACAATGTTCGTATTACTTGTTCATAGTTTATGTGTGGGTTTGCTATTTTTTTGGGGGGGGGTATAGTGTTGAAATGCCTTTGGCTGGAATGTTTACTAAACAAAATGGTATGGGAAAAGTCCTGTAGAGATCTGTGGGTCACACACCATCTTTCTTTTCATGTGCCTAGGATGATGTGATGAGAACCTCTTTCACAAGACGGATATTATTAAGTTTAAGTCAACATTAGCTGATTTGAGGCAGAGGTAGTTGTATGTTCACATGTTAAATGAGTCTTCTTGTGAATGTTTTAGCATGCTTGCATCAGCTTCCCCCAACCCAGTGCCTTCCAGATGTTTTATACTCTAACTTCCGTTGGCCCTGATGGACCTTGCAAGCTGGGGCTGATGGGTGCTGGCGTCCAACAACAGCAACCGAAGTTCGGGACATCTAGACCATGACATGACATGCCTTGGAAAATCTTTGTGGACTTCACCAGGACATTATGTGCTGGATTTGGGACTCACTGAAGCATTAGCGGGACCAAGTACACATGTGCAGAGCAATAAGTTACAATTCAGGTCACCTTTGAGGGGGGGAAATAAAAGGCAATGAGATCTTACCTGTGGTAAGTAGTTTATGTGAATGTAACCCTGATTGTATCAGGGTTCAAGGTGTGATTTTTTTTGGTACAAAATCCCATGGATGTAGCAATCAAAGGGAATTATATGCTGATTCTTAACATATCTTCCCATCTCCTGTCATCCTCCCTTTCTCAGGAAATGATATTTCATTCAATAGAGAACTGCCAAATTTGCCTTGAAATACACGTCTTTTCTGGCAAAAATGGGTGGCAGCTCTGCTTTTCATTTAAATAAAACTGATCAGCCACTTTTCCATCCCTGAAAAGAGAAGAATAGCCTTTGGGTTATCCTTGGGGTGGCTGACTGCGGTGGCAGTGATTGCTGCTTACACGTACAATAATTCCTGTTTTATTCTCCTGCCACAGAAAATTGCTTATTTAAACAGAGTTTAGTAAAAGGTGCCCCCTGCTTTCACTCCTCCTAAGACATACTATACCAAGCTTATGTTGAAGGCTGGCATTGTTGTTAATTAGATTGGCACAGAGTGATCCTGGCTACCTGTTGTCTGTCTTTCCCCCATTTTTCATTCTCTCACTCAGTGTTTGGGATAACTGTTAATAGCTATGAATAAACAATAGGAAATTATATTGCAACTGAAAGCTTTTAAAGGCCAGCATGCACTTCTGAGCACAGGAAACAAAGCAAAAGTTAGACCCTTCAGCAGCTCTTAGTCACTTAGCTGTTCCTGCTAGCGGCATTGAGGGGGAAAATACATTCCTGTATTTGTGATTGTGTTTTGCCTTCTGCATTCCTTTTGTATTGCAGGACATTGGTTTTGGAGTCCTTGAGGACCATTAGCATGTACAATCTTCCTGCTTGCATTTGCTTCTTTTTCTAATTTGCTCATGAGTAAAACCTGCAGTTTTGCATGTCCCCTCTCAGTCCATATAGAGCAGATCCACATTTGAGTGCAAAATTGTGTTCCACTTGTAATGAATGGAGGGCCATCAAAGGCAAAAGGAAAGCTTCCTTGAGCTGAACAGTCATGTGTTCTAGCCCTTCTTCTTCCAGAAGCCTCTTCTTTGGTGATCACTCGTAGCTGAGTAAGATTGCCGCCCATAAACACAGTTTTAGCAGTGACTGTGGAGGACAATTCTGGATCCACACACCCTTTTACAGTGGGGACATAGGATTCTGAGCACGAGTTGATCACAGTGAGGGTTTGCCTAGTGTTTCTCCCTTTCGTCCTGAGTTCGAGTGTCTTCAAAACCCATGACACCTTTGGTAAAGTCTGTTCTCCAATTGGAGCACTCGCAGGCCAGTGTTTCCCAGTTCTTGGTGTTTATACTACATTTTTAAAGATTTGCCTTGAGAGAGTCTTTGAACCTCTTTTGTTGACCACCAGCATTACACTTTCCATTTTTAAGTCTGGAATAGAGTAGTTGCTTTGGAAGACGATAATCAGGCATCCACACAACATGACCAGTCTAACGAAGATGATTTTGAAAAATCATTGCTTTGACACTGGTGATCTTTGCTTCTTCCAGTATACTGGCATTAGTTCGCCTGTCTCCCCAAGTGAGCCTACTCTTGAGCTGTCCATGGTGCTGAAACAAATCTCAGGGCCCATTTTCTCAATGGAGTATTGCCTGCTGGTTTCCTGATTCCAGTAAGAGTCTGTGTACTGGTAGTTCAGAGGTTATCAGCTGCTGCTGCAGAAGCTTTGGACCAAAGGCTCAAAACTCATGGTGTGAGCTAGTGACGAAGTATTAAAGCAACCCACTTGTCAGGACTTTTGCCAGACTCAGCATGCAGAAAGTGACTCACATGCAGGGCAAAGTACACACCATACAGTCTTGACAGAGAAAAAGAGGGTAGCCACATAGAGGGTGGTTGTCTGCATCTGTGTTCTAGCAATATGCATGCTGCCTTGCACTCACATCATATTTTGGCCACTAATTGTTAGTTTCTTCCATGAAGGATTGAATTTTTCCCCCTGCCCTGGTTCAAAATTGGTTCATAATGTTTCCCATATTTTCAGCACTTAGTTAGGAACTGCAAAGTGGAGACAGAACAGTGTAGTTCCTAAATAACTGCAGGTGGTAAATGTGTTTTGTGAAATAAATAAATAAAACAGTGCTCCTCACCATGAAACTGTGGCTCCTGGTTGGGTGCTGGAACATGGAAGTGGCCCCATCAGGTCTGGCAGAGTTGGTGGCAGTCTTACTTATCACTTCATGGGTGTCTGTCATGCTTGCCGGGGTGCTTGCTCCCCGGCTGCACACTCTATAGCAGGCACAGGCAAACTTGGCCCTCCAGATGTTTTGGGACTACAACTCCCATCATCCCTAGCTAACAAGGCCAGTGGTCAGGTGAAATATACTCAGAGTCGAGTAGTAATTTCATGCTCTTTATTTCAGCTCATAAGAACAGTGATTGATTTTCCCCCAAAACCTCAGGCTTTATGTACATTATTTACACAATGAGTACCGTCTGATTGGTTGATTATGTTTCCCTCCTGGAGTCTGATTGGGCTGTTGCTGCAGGCCAATCAGTTGTTGCGTCCTAGAATCCGACCGGCCTAATAGGCTGATTAACTTCCTCCTGGGGTCTGATTGGGCTGCTCCTGCAGGCCAATCAAGTTGTTGCATTCTAGGATCCTACCTGCCTATTGTTCTAGGGTCCAAGCTTAGTACATAACATTAGGGATGATGGGAATTGTAGTCTCAAAACATCTGGAGGGCCAAGTTTGCCTATGCCTGCTCTATAGACTCCCTCCTATGTGGAACTAGAGCCCAATGCCAGTAATGGACAGTTTGGAGTCTCCCAGCAGAAGTGGGAATTTTGGAGGCAGGCAGAAAGACTTGATGGTTTGAAGCTTGGAATCAAGTACCCCCTCTCATCCTGGGCCGTGAGATATACTGAGATTGATTGAAAAGCTGTCCATCAGGAAGTAAGGACACTTTCCTCTCATGACAGCATAGCAGGGTTAAAATAAGCAAGTGCTGAATATGTGCTAACAGCAGCTAACAACCTCACCAGCCTGGTCCGAAGAATGCTGATCATGCAGGCATAAAAGTCGGGCATCAGTTCCAAGTATATCTCATTATTGATTATGGACAAAACTCAAAATAAGGGTGTCCAACTCATAACAAAGAATAGTATTTGCAAGCGGTGGGAATTCTTTGCAAACTTTGGTCATTATCACTCGTTAATTTACAATGTATGTACCTGGTCCTTGTTTCCTCTTTCAATCCCCATATTTTCTCTTCTGTTTTACCTCTAGTAGGCTCTCCTCCACCTCCTCCTCCTCCTCTAAGCTCTCCATATTAACCTTAAAACCAGTAGAAGTGTTGTGTGCACAAAGGGGGCAGTGAAAAAATAACACACAATAGAATACTAGAATACTAGAATTGTTTCAAATGGAATCCATGGGATGGAATTGGTTTCCCCCCCTCATATTCAGACAGGGGCACATAGCTCCTGACTACAAGCCAGAAAATGATAGCCTACATGAGCATTTCCAATTGGAAGCAAGTTGGTAAAACATAGTGCAGTCTGTGCTCTGTTCTTTCAAACAACACATTATGGGGAAGGCTAAATAGCACTGCTAGCTATGGATATCCTAGCTGTATTTTGATATCTACCTGTTTCTTTTTGATTCCCCCCCCCCCAACTAAAAATACATGTAAAAACTGACATCAGTGTATGGTAAATATTCTGTGGTAGGAAATGCTGGCTATTTTTTTTTTTTAATTTTTGTAAAACCCTTCATCTGAGGATCACAGGGCAGTTTACAATATAAAAACCCCAAAATGCACACCATAGTAGTGAGCAAAAGCGATACCCCGCCACAGTTTTCTAATGTTTCCTCTGTCTTCTAAACTCCTTCCACACACCAAGCATTCAAAGGGTTTCATTGTTATTACAGTGGTACCTCGGGTTACAGACACTTCAGGTTACAGATGCTTCAGGTTACAGACTCCGCTAACCCAGAAATAGTACCTCAGGTTAAGAACTTTGCTTCAGGATGAGAAAAGAAATCACGTGGTAGCAGCAGGAGGCCCCATTAGCTAAAGCGGTGCTTCAGGTTAAGAACAGACTTCAGGAACAAATTAAGTTCTTAACCCGAGGTACCACTGTACCAGTGAAGTTACAGGTGCCCCTGCAAAGTTCTGTCTGTTGTCTCCACTGCCAAATCTCTGAGGTTTGGAGCATAACATAAAATGGGAACATAAGAAGAGCCTGCTGGATCAGTCCAAAGGCCTATTTTAGCCCAGCACTCTCTTCCCACAGTGGCCAAACAGATGCCCATGGGAAGCCTGAAAAAAAAAAAAAGGACCTTAACTCAACAGTCCTCTGTGATTCCCAGCCATTGGTATTCAGAAGCAGGTAACCTCCAACTGTGAAGGTGGCAACCATTGTGGCTAGAAGCCACTGATAGCCTTCTCATCCATGAACTTCTTTCATCCTCTTTTATAAAGCCCTCCGAGCTTGTAGTCACCCCTACCTCATATGTGGGAGCAAATTGCATACAGTGGTACCTCGGGTTAAGAGCTAAAGTGGTACCTCAGGTTAAGAACAGTTTCAGGTTAAGAACGGACCTCCAGAATGAATTAAGTTCTTAACCCGAGGTAGCACAGTAAGTGGGTTTATTTAATGTTTCAAACCCTGACAGCTAGAGTCCTAGAGGAAAGATTCTCTTGTTCAAGCCCTGAACTCCAGTTGTTTGTTTATTTAAAGCATCTTTTATCCCAGAAAAAGCCAGAAAAAGCTTCCAGAGTGACTCACAAATATCAGCGGCAATGCAAGGTTTAGGCGCATGATGCGTAGGAAAGGCAGAAAGGTTCCCCTTATTCTTGTTGAACTGTGTATGAGAAATGCCCACCTTCTTTCTCTCAAAAAACCACTTGCATGCTAGACGGCATACTGGGGGGAAATTGCACTGATGGTAGCTTTGTTTGTGGTTGTAGCACCATAAATCAGAGCAATGTCACTGAATGCAGGCTGATGGTGATAAACTGCAGTGGACGATAGGTCTCTTGTTTAGTCTTCCTTTTTTTGGTATAACTATACAGAAACTGCCCCCCAAAAGGTATTGCATTCTCTTTGGAGTGTTTAATCAACATTTTAATTGTAAGTGCATTGACCAATGCGCAAGGTGTGTATGTATATAGCTGTATAGTGGAGATGCATTTCAGTTCTTCTTGCTTACTCATATTGTAACACTCTCTTTTGTATACTTGCTTCTATAGCCCCTGGCTTTCACAACTCAATAAATCTAGACTCAGCGTGGAATGCACGCGAAGTTAACATTCAAAGTTGGAAACGGATCCTCTTACCGTTTACACTGCAGTATCTTATTGTGTAAGCAAAGGTATATAAAGCATAAGGTCATGAAAAGGCTTGTAACTTTTTATCATTCAGACTTACCCTGCAATTCTTTGGCTGTCTTTTCCTGTTGGGTAGAGAGTATGGGAGCATGGGAACATGCTGACCTCGCCATGGGTTTGCTGCTGAACATGCTGTACCTGTGGCATGTTCTCTCCATCCCTATTGGAGTATCATGGAGTGCTTACTGCAATAAACATAACTGGTGTCAAGGACAGGCATTGTTGGGGCACCTGCCAAGGCCCACATCCCTACAGGAGTGCTCTGAATATTGTTAAGGGGGCTGAGAGGTGTTAAGAGTCCTATTACTTCCCCAACAAGTTTCTTGAGAAAGAGGGGTTGATCATTAAGCCACTCTGAGACTCTGCGAAGGGAATAGGGGTCTCCTAATGACTCTTAGTGGGACGCGGGTGGCGCTGTGGGTTAAATGACTGAGCCTAGGGCTTGCCGATCAGAAGGTTGGCAGTTCAAATCCCTGCGACGGGGTGAGCTCCCGTTGCTCGGTCCCTGCTCCTGCCAACCTAGCAGTTCGAAAGCACGTCAAAGTACAAGTAGATAAATAGGTACCACTCCGGCGGGAAGGTAAACGGCATTTCCGTGTGCTGCTCTGGTTCGCCAGAAGCGGCTTAGTCATGCTGGCCACCTGACCCAGAAGCTGTACGCCGGCTCCCTCGGCCAATAAAGCGAGATGAGCGTCGCAACCCCAGAGTCAGCCACAACTGGACCTAATGGTCAGGGGTCCCTTTACCTTTACTTAATGACTCTTAGGACCCATAACAAACTACGCATCTCAGGATTCTTTGAGGGAAATAATGATTGTTTAAAGTGGTATGATACTGTTTTAAATGTAAAGTGCAGATGGGGCCTAAGAGATGAGCCTAGAGTGTAGGATTAGCCTCCCCCTTTCTTACCTGCTTTCAGTGCACCTAGGTGGCAACGATATAAAAGTACAAGATTAAAATCAGTTAAAACAATCTCACCTCAGAAGAATAGGGTGGGTCATAAAAAGAATGGAGGATAGCCAGCCAAATTGCTAGCGCAAGGACTTCTGGCCGCACAGTGGAAACTTCTGCCTTCCTCTTCTCTTCATGCACACTTTTACCTCCCTAAATCTGTTCTGGGGGCTCCCTCAGCCCCCCCAGCAGTGATTTGGGGAGGACAGAGGGACACATGGGAAGAGGAGGGGGAGGGGATTTCATTGCATGAGCAAAATTCCTTGCACCAATGGATCTACTTCAGGCATAGGCAAATGTGGCCCTTCAGATGTTTTGGGACTACAACTCCCATCATCCCTAGCTAACAGGACCAGTGGTCAGGGGTGATCGGAGTTGTAGTCCTAAAACATCTGGAGGGTCACGTTTGCCTATGCCTGATCTACTTCGTTGGGTACTGTCCAATAATTCAGTTGGCAAAGGCAAGAATAAGGAGGTTCATCTTCATAATATGACAAATGTGATGCAGTGAAGGTGCCAGATACACCTCTGTGGGGAGAGAAATCCATAATTTTGGGGCTGCCACCCTGCAAAAGTCTGAGGATGATGGAAGTATTGAGAGGGCTCCCACTGCTGATTGTAACATATCCATGAAAGTCCATAGGGAAAGAGGCGATTTGCAGATACTAGGGGACAAAGTCATTTGAAACATATTGCTTCAACCCTAACGTTTGAATTTTTTTGCTGTCACAGAGACCTCCTTGCAGTAACTACCTCATCATTCAAACCTATAACGATATAAAATCAGAGCCAAGTAACATTACATCAAAATTACATTACTTTGGAGAGGTAATTTGGGCTATAGCAGGACAAGATGCAAATAAACAAGATATGCAGCGTTAACCCAATGCTTCTATGTCCAGACCTTTCAGGGGAATGTAGCATTATTATAATATCTACCAACAGTGAATGCTTTACTTGATCACATTGTGGTTGAAAATGACACACTTGTTGCTCCCCCAAATATTTATTGCATAAGGTATTTTTCACATGTTGCCCTTGAATCAATAAACTGATTGCACAATACCCAAGGCTGGCAACCCTAATGCTTCAACCCAAATGCAAATATTCCTCTTTTTTGGGGGGGGGGGTAGTTGATATGCTAACACTCCTTCCCTGTAGCTTTAGCCAACCACTTTAGCCTTTCAAAACTTGGGTACTGGTGAAAAAAACTGTCCTCACCACCTTCCTGCAAATCAGACACAATTCTTCAACTTGCCTTTTGGGAAATTTGTCTCGAACTTTTGCAATCATAGACATGGGGAGAATAAACCTTTTCTGTTTTGCTGCTTTTTCAGTCTGGTTCTTGAGTTGAAGGTCTCCCCCCCCCCCTTTTTTTTAAATAAGCTTCTGAAGGAGTGTTTTACTCTGAGGTAAAAAAAAAAAAGACCCCTCTGGATTTTTAAAATTATTATTACAGCCAGCTGTGGATGATGGGAGTTGTAGTTCAACACATCTGGAGGGCACCAGCTTCATGAAGACTGCTCTAGGGCCACCAGACTTCATTTTTACCATTTCATTTCCCGTAATTCTATGTACACTGCTTAGCTTTGTTAAGCGGTATACAAATACCTTAACTAAAAATGAACAACAAAAATAAAATGTGTTTAATTTCTGGCTCTTGCCGGAAAAGGTTTGGCTAGGGGCCTGCTCATTGCGCCTATGTGAAATGAGTGCTCACTCTAAAGCGCCCCCTCCTGAAACATCCACCCTGTCTAGGAGTTCCATGAGAGATGTACTGGAGTACATCTGTGGAAGACCTTCCCTGTAGGTAGAAAGTTTAAGGGGAAAAACACCACCTGGTTAAAGCCTGGGCAGCAACAATGAAGTCAGAAGTGGGTTGTGACTGCTAGGGTGGAAGGCAGGAAGGCCAAGCAATAGGTGGAGCCACAGCCAATGACTGACAGGGCCAACTCATTCCAAATTTTTCCCAATCCTCTTCCTTGCTGAGTTCCACAACAGTAACACTGAGACTGGGGAGGAGGAAATGGACAGCCAGGGCTTATAAGTCAGGCAGGTGAGGCTGATGGAGCAGTACCGTATTTGCTCTAATGGACTGGCTTCCACTGAATGAAGTTTAGAGTGTAGCAGAAGGTTCTAATCCTATACAGTCATACCTCATGTTACATTCGCTTCATGTTACGTTCTTTCAGGATACATCCCACGGTGAATTGGAAGTACCGCATTTTTCGCTCTATAAGACACATCAGACCATAAGACGCACCTAGTTTTTGGGGAAGGAAAACAAGAAAAAAAAAATATTCTGAATCCCAGAAGCCAGAACAGCAAGAGGGATTGCTGTGCAGTGAAAGCAGCGATCCCTCTTGCTGTTCTGGCTTCTGGGATAGCTGCGCAGCCTGCATTCGCTCCACAAGACGCACACACATTTCCCCTTTTTAGGAGGGAAAAAGTGAGTCTTATAGAGCAAAAAATACGGTACTTGAAAGGGTTACTTCCAGGTTTCACTGCTCGCGCATGCGCAGATGTGCAAAATGACGTTTGATATCTACCTGTTTCTCTTTGATTCCCCCCCCCCAACTAAAAATACATGTAAAAACCGACATCAGTGTATGGTAAATATTCCGTGGTAGGAAATGCTGGTGAATCGCAACTGCGCGTACGCAGACTCACAGCTGCGGGTTGTGTTCTTTTCATGTTGCGAACGGGCCTCCGGAACAAATCCCGTTCACAACCAGAGGTACAGCGGTACCTTGGTTTGCATACGTCTTGGTTTGCATACCTTTTGGATTACAAACACATCAAACCCGGAAGTGCGTGTCCCAGTTCGCAACCTTTTTTTGGGATTACAACCCACTTTTTCAGATTGCGGACAAATTTTTTTGGGAGGCCCCATTGGTGAAAGTGCGCCTTGGGTTACAACCTGTTTTGGTTTACAAACGGACCTCTGGAACGGATTATGGTTGTAAACTAAGGTACCGCTGTAATAAATTGGGTGGAAGAGGGATTTTGGGCCAAGTGAATAAGAAACTTCCAAACTTCTGAATATCAATGTGGTACCTGCAGCAGCAGCAGCAGCAGTGTCTGTTCTATCTATAACAGGGCTATTGGAGGTGTTTGCATTTTGAGCTGCCCACTCTGAGTCCTTGCTTCACCCACAATGCCTTCTGTCAGCCACATGTCCTTTCAACACTAGTCAATTTTGTGTAGTGGTTTGAGCGTTCAACAGACCAGGAAGATCCGAGTTCAAATCCCTGACCATCACCAGAGCTTACAACGGCAGCCACAAAGTCACCCATTATCTTACAGTACATCCTACACAACAGAGCTGTTGTAATAATAGAGTGGGGAGATGAATGTTGTTTCGAGCTCAGGAGAAATGGGCAGCAGGAACATGCAAGGAATAAATTATACAAAAAGCCCCCTCTTCCCACACAAGCTGTCCTTCCTAATTATGGACATTTTTCTATTAGCTAATAAAGTGAATCAGAATCTTCTATTAAACTGACATAACCGGGAAAATGCTGCAAATATAAAAGAGATAAAATGAGGCAGCCCCCGCCTCGGCCGCCCAAGTATGGAGTTCATCAATGGAAAGATCACTGGAGGATGCTATTGAGTCTCTCTTTTGATAGAGCTGAGAGTGGGGAAGGCTTGAAAATAAGCCGGGAGTATGATTTGTCATACTTTGCTTTTCAGTCGATAGGCACCATGAGAAAGGAAGACATTTCCCTTAAGGACGTGGTTCCATAATTTTATTTTTTTCCACTGCACAGCATTAGAAACGTCTGCTATCCATTGACAATACAAGGGAATAGTTGGTCTGCTATTTCAGTTTGATGCCTGCTGTTTTCTGGGTTGGTTTTTTTTTAAGAGACGCTATTGATCCTTCAACAGGTGCAGAAGCATATATCAAAAGTATTACTGCAAGCAATGAAACTTTATATATTATGAAATGGAAACTTAATAAAATATTATGAAACTTTGTCTTACGTTACCGCTCTGGGGAGGCTCTAAGTCAGGGATGGGGAAACTCGGACCTCTTCCCAGGTCAAACCTACCTCTGACCCTGTGCCTTCCCTGCCTGTAATGGGTCAGCCTGGTTGCAGGATAGAGAGGAGTGTGAGTGTGTGTAGAAAACAGCCTCTTCTGCAAAGGTAAAAGTGGTATTCATTGCTCCACCCACTTTTGCCTCTGGCCCCGCCCATCACTCAAATGTGGCCCTCAGAAAGCTGCCCAGAAGGGAACACAGCCCTTGGATTTTTATTTTTTTTAAGTTCTCAGAATTAGGCATCTTCCTATGTTCCAGTGCAGGCATAGGCAACCTCGGCCCTCAAGGTGTTTTGGGACTACAACTCCCATCATCCTTGGCTAACAGGACCAGTGGTCAGGGATGATGGGAGTTGTAGTCCCAAAACATCTGGCGGGCCGAGGTTACCTATGCCTGTTCCAGTGTTTGCATTTTCCCTTTCCTAAGCACCATCATCTGATGTTTATTTTTTGGGGAGGAGCTCAGGGAATGCCTGGGTGTTGAAATTCATCTCCACTTTTTTAACCCAGGACTTTCTGCTGCCCTCATTTCAAGCAGGGAGGAATGTTCCTGTGGAGACAAGTTAACTGAAGGGGAAGGAACTTGAGTGACCACCTGTCTCCTTGCTTTCCTCTAAGGCACTTAAGAGTGGATAGCTTTTCTTCCCTCCCTGTCCAGAGGTCCCATTTGGACTAGAACTGACAGAGCTCAGGATGAGAACCTGTGAACCAAGTACTTCTCTAAACACAGCTGTCAGTTTTCCTCTGTTAAGCAGGCTTCCTCAGCCAATTGTAAGGAAAGGAAAGGCAGACCCTTGGTAATTTTGGTTGTCTCTCCTTGGTCAGTTGTTTTTCTTTCCTCTGCCGGTTGTTAAATTATTTCATTGCTCTGCATTACTATTTGATTATTTTTTTTAATGCATCAGTTCAGGAAGTGAAAATACAAACACAGGAACATAAGAAGCTGCCTGATTCTGAGTCAAACCCATTGGCTCATCCAGCTCAGTAACGTCAACTCTGACTGGCAGCTGCTCTCCAGGGTTTCAGACAGGGGGCATTTCCATGTCCTACCTGGAGACACAAAAGCATCGCAGTTGTAGAAGTACTAAACTGAAAAGTGTCTAACCTTGGTTTAGAAGGGGCCCCTGCAATCACAATTTCTGGTGTGGGTTAATGTCCCAATAACCTTGCATTACTCAGAAGTCTTTCTGTCTTTGACGATCACTCGTAGGCGAATAAGATCGTCTTCCATGAACACGGTTTTAACAGTGAGTCCGTAAGTGACTGTGGAGGCCAATTCTGGATCCATACGTCCTTCCACAGTGAGTGGGAACATTGGTTTCCGGGTTGGAGTTTATCACGGTGAGGGTTTGCCAAGCGTTCCTTCCTCTTAGCACGTTTCTTCCTTTTGTCCTGAGTTCGAGCGTCTTCAAAGTCCATGACACCTTTGGTAAAGGCTGTTCTCCAGTTGGAGCACTCACAGGCCAGTGTTTCCCAGTTGTCAGTGTTTATACTACATTTTTTAATACAGTGGTGCCCTGCAAGATGAATGCCTGGCAAGACGGAAAACTCGCTAGACGAAAGAGTTTTCCGTTTTGGAGGTGCTTCGCAAAACGAATTTCCTATGGGCTTGCTTCGCAAGATGAAAATGTCTTGCGAGTTCCTGCGGGTTTTTTTTCCTTCCCCCCCCTTTTTCTAAGCTGCTAAGCCGCTTATCCGCTAGACGAAGAGAATCACGGAACGGATTCTTTTCGTCTTGCGAGGCACCACTGTATTTGCCTTGAGAGAGTCTTTAAGCCTCTTTTGTTGACCACCAGCATTACGCTTTCCATTTTTAAGTTTGGAATAGAGTAGTTGCTTTGGAAGACAATAATCAGGCAACTGAACAACATGACCAGTCTAACGAAGTTGATGTTGAAGAATCATTGCTTTGACACTGGTGATCTTTGCTTCTTCCAGTACACTGGCATTAGTTCGCCTGTCTTCCCAAGTGATGTATAATTTTTTTTCAGAGACACCATTGATGGAATCTTTCGAGGATTCCATACTACCAACCTTACTGGACACTTGTGAAACATGGAACATTTATAAATGCCATCTCCAACTCCTCGAAATACTCAGAAGTTATTCCCACTATGCTCCATGAGGATGGCTCCCAGACAGGACTGGAAGCTGGACTGAGTAGTCTTTTTTTTTTTTTTTGATTAAAATTTTTATTACATTTTCAATTTACAGAAAAAAGAAAAAAGAGAAAGAAAAAGCGATCCAACTTTCAAAATGCATTTTTACATTATTAACTGGATTTCCCCACATCTCCCTCACCCTGCGTTCTTTACAATAAACATGTCAGCAAATTATTACCTTATTTCGTGTCTTATTTGTATCTTTCAAAATATTTTACTTCTAGATTTAAAGTACCTTTTTTCAAATATTTATGCCTTAGAATAATACATAAAATAACTTTAAATTTCACCTTTTTCTTACTTATAACTTAATTTTCTATTTTCCCAATCTAGTTGCAGGAGCAAAAATTTCCAAATCATGCAGATTCTTAACATTCATACAACTTATAATGTTTTTGTAAATAATCCTTAATTTTTTTCCAGTCTTCTTCCGTTGCCTCTTCTCCCAAATCTCGAATCCTGCCAGTCATTTCTGCCAATTCCATATAGTCCATCAACTGCGTCTGCCACTCTTCCAGCGTGGGAAGGTCTTGTGTCTTCCAACCTTTTGCAATAAGTATTCTTGCTGCTGTAGTTGCATACATAAAAAGTGTTCTGTCCTTCTTTAACACCCTTTGGTCCACTATGCCCAGGAGGAAGGCCTCTGGTTTCTTGGGAAAGGTGTACCTAAACACCTTTTTTAACTCATTGTAAATCATTTCCCAGAAGGCCTTCACTTTTGGACACGTCCACCAAAGGTGAAAGAATGTCCCCTCAGCCTCCTTACATTTCCAACATTTATTATCAGATCGATGGTAAATTTTTGCTAGCTTGACTGGGGTCATGTACCACCTATATATCATTTTCATAATATTCTCTTTCAAGGCATTGCATGCCGTGAATCTCATTCCAGTGGTCCATAATGGACTGAGTAGTCTTAAAGCTGCCACGCATAACTGTTAACAAGGGGCTCCCTAAACTTTCAGCCGTATTGTAAAATATTAGAATTGTGGGTGGGCTACACCCCAGTTTGATCAACAGAGGAGGCTCCAGTGTTCTGTGAAGACATGGTTAGGATTTCTACTGCTAGAATAAGAAGAATGTGGGATTGTTGGGGGGGTGATAGTGTGTGTGTGGCTCAGCTTCCCTCCCCTCCCCCCAAATAATGGTTTTTCTTTTGCCCTCTTTCACTAGTGACCCCCTATTGATTTGGCTCAAAATTCTCCTTTGAGAAATCTCAGCATGAGGGGCAGGGTGGAACCCAAAATCCCCCCCCCAACTCACATTTTCATAATGCCCTTACTACCTGGTTCAGCATCCAGATCCACTGCGTGAAGTAGCTGCCACATCATTTTCCAAGCAGCCATAGTGGAAAAATTGGCTGCGACAAATGCTATTGGAAGGAGCCCAAAAGATAAACACTGGATTAAAGTTAAAAACAGCAGCAACACACCGTACAAACCAAAGTGAAAGGAGGCGGGCTTTGTTTCCCAAAGAAGGGAGCCCCAAAGGTGAGGAAACAGTCCCTGGGCACTCTGAGAAGCTCTGCAGAAGTTTTTGTTTTACATCCTGCGGCAAATGTATCCCAAAGGATGAGTTTAATCACCCTTTGAATTGTGGTTTGCCAGAAAGAATACACTGTCTCTTCAGAAGTGAGGGAGGAAGTGGCGTTAATACAGATAGCAGATGTGAGGCTTTTCATTTGGGGAGTTTATTTGGAGAGAAAGTCTATCCCAGCAGATGGTGGAGGCAAGGGCCAAGGAAACCAGGAAGTTATCCCATGTAAAGCCGTGGCAGGGCTGGTGGGGAAATGTTTGCGGCTCCTTAGCAAAAAAGAAGCTGACTCATTCTGTGGAATTTGACCTAGTCTTGAAAATGTGGGGATGCGCTCCTAATTATTATTTATATCCGCTACGTTGCACTGCCAAAATGTGCCAAGTGCATCACAGTAGTCTTTTCATTCATCTGTTCAAACAACCCTTAGTGTACGTCTCTGCTGTCGCCATACTACAGATGGGGAATCGAGGCTGATAAACAGCCACAGCCTCACAGGAACCTGACCCCAACTCCACACCCAGTGGCTTATGAGACACACTGCATTAGCTTCCCAGTCTATGAAGTAAGGAGAACAGCTTGAAACGGATTTGTTAACAACACGTATTAACTGGACTAGGTGACCCAGACAAAAAGAATGAGCAGAGGTGGAAAGAGTTTCTCCCTGTCTCTTCATGCGTCCATAATTCTTAAGGCCTCTATCATTTTATTTTCAATTCGTTTCGATCCCGCTTTTATACACAAAGTGCATTCAAAGTGGTGGGTAAAAATACTGAAAAGCACAGAGGGTGGTATCCAACTAACTTATTCCATTGGCGCAAGGATTTCTGCTTTCATTTATGGCTCTCAATGCTGCTAGCCACGATGGCTATAGTCTACCTCCATTGTTGAGGGCAGTATGGCTCAAAATGCTGTCCACTGGGTATCGCAGATGGCAGGGTGCTGTTGCGCTCAGGTCTTGCTTGCAGGCTCCCCATAGATTACCATATTTTTCGCCCTATAGGACGCACTTTTTCCCCTCCAAAAATGAAGGGGAAATGTGTGTGCGTCCTATGGGGCGAATGCAGGCTTTCGCTGAAGCCTGGAGAGCGAGAGGCATCGGTGCGCACCAACACCTCTCGCTCTCCAGGCTCCAGGAAGCTATCCTCAAGCCTTGCATGCCCGGGGGAACTCCCCCCGGGCGCGCAAGGCTTGCGGGCGGCAGCCTGCAGCACGGAGCACGGGGCGCCCTCCGGAGGATGCCCCGTGCTTGGCGCAGGTGTCCGCAAGCCTTGCGCGCCCGGGGGAACTCCCCCCGGCGCGCACGGCTTGCGGGCGGCAGCCGGCAGCGCGGAGCACGGGGCGCCCTCCGGAGGACGCCCCGTGCTTTGCGCAGGTGTCCTTTATTCCCCCCCCCCAAAAAAAGTAGGTGCGTCCTATGGGACGGAGCGTCCTATGGGACGAAAAATACGGTAGATCTGTTCTTAGCAATGATGAAACACATGTGCTGCAAGCAGAAGGTCAGAGCTTCAAACCTTGGCATTTCAGCAAAGTGACCAGAGCGTTCCGCACAAGGCCTTGGAATCTGTTGCCCCTGAGAGCAGAAAATATTGGACTGGATGTTATATCTCAATACACAGGAGATCTTCCTTGGATTGCCAAGCAAAAATTCCAAGGAATGTCTAGGGAAGTCAAACTAGTTTTGATAAGCAGGTGAAATTTCGCAAGGGGGAAAATCAGATGCACACCTTAACAGGAAACCTTCAGGACACAAAGGCCTAGAAGCCCCAAGTCCTCAAGCTGCCTACAGCCCAGTTCAGACATTATATTGAAATCAGTTCGGCGACTTTCCCCACTCCTTTTTTTTATAAATATTTTTTATTAATTTTCCAACATACATTTATAATATCCAATCTAAATTTATCACATATTTTCTCTTTTGGACTTCCTTCAGCCTCTATAACAATCATCCATTATTCAATTTTTTAATTACACATTTCCTAATTTTTATATTGCATTTTATATACCTTCACCCTCTTATTTTTCTTCAGCACAATATTCCTCAAACATTCACAGAGCCTCTTGAAATCCCACTAGTGTTGTTTGCTCATCACATATACATTTCAAATAATCTGAAAATTTTCCCCAATCTTCGATGAACTTTTGGTCTCGTAGATATCTGATCTTCCCCTTTAGTTTGTCTAGTTCTGCATAATCCATCAGTTTCATTCTCCATTCTTCTAACGTCGGTAGTTGTTCCTGTTTCCATTTTTGGGCCAGTAGTATTCTCGCTGCAGTTACTGCGTATTGGAAAAGTTTACAGTCCTTTCTATTTATCTCATTTCCTACTATTCCTAAAAGAAAAGCCTCTGGTTTCTTAACAAATGTATATTTCAACATCTTTTTCAACTCGTTATATATCAATTCCCAGAAACCCTTCACCTTCTTGAAATCCCACCACATATGGTAAAATGTTCCCTCTTTTTCCTTTACATTTCCAACACTTATTACATGTTTTATACATTTTTTGCCAATTTTACGGGTGTAATATACCATCTATAAACCATTTTCATAACATTTTCCTTTAATGCAGTGCATGCCGTAAATTTTATGACTTTCCCCACTCCTAAAACACATTGGTTTTAATTTTATTGTGTTTTTAGTATCCTGTTGGAAGCCACCCAGAGTGAATGGGGAGGCCCAGCGAGATGGGCAGGATATAACTAATAAAGTTGTTGTTGTTGTTGTTATTGTTATTGATGGAAGGCAATTTTTGGATGATGATGATTTATTGAATTTATATATCGCCCTATACCTGGAGGTTTCAGGGCCGTTCACAGGACAAAATCAAAATATAAAACAACAAAAGATATCATCCAAATAAAAACAACAACCCAATAACACCCCCCAACACCACATTTTAAAAGGGCATAGGATGTCAGTCAAATTGACCAAAGGCCTGTTTAAAAAGGAATGTTTTTACCTGGCGCCTAAATGTGCATAATGAAGGCGCCAGGCGAACTTCTCTGAGGAGAGCATTCCACAGATGGGGAGCCACTGCAGAGAAGACCCCGTTCTTGTGCTGCCACCCTCTTGAGGAGGCCATGAAGAAGGGCCTCAAAAGATGATCTCAGGGTCTGGGTAGGTTCATATGGAAAGAGGCGGTCCTTGAGGTATTGCGGTTCTGAGCCGTCTAAGACTTTATAGATCAAAACCCGCACCTTGAATTGGTCCCGGAAACTAATTGGTAGTCAGTGCTACCAATGATGACATTTACTGCAATTAGTTTCCTAATTAGCAGGCTGTCAGTAACATTTTTGGTTGCTTACTGGAATTGACATATGCCTGTTGCATGCAAATTGTGTCTGAATTATGTCTCTCCCCCCCCCCCATTTCCCTGTGCTGCATAACCTCAGTTTCACTTCAGAAACAGGATGATGTCATGAGTGTTGTGTTAACCCACAGAGCTGGAAAGGGGTGATAACAGTACAGGAGCAGTAGTCACAAACAACTAGTTAACGTGGGCATAGCTAAAGAAGCCTATGCTTAATGCAGATTAACTTTTCAATTGTGCTATGGGCAGGGTGCAGGAGACAGATACAGTTCCTTTAAAAAGGAAACCCACATGATTAATCTGTTTTAGCTTGGGTTGGGGGGAGATAAACGCCTTTCATTTTGTTCTTAGAATGTGCCTGGCTGAGAAGCTACTGCTGGTTGAGGGTTGCAGGGCTGATAAGAAATGAAGGGCCATTCATCTTGAGTGTATGCATAAGGAAAGAGATGTAGAGAGAGCACAATGGTGCAGAGAGAATGCTATTTGAAGAAAACACGAACACCGGTAGTGGCTTCCTGTTGTGAAGTCCAACACTCATAGCTGCCTCCCACATTACGTTTCCTTGCTTCTACTCTTACAAAATGAATTGTTGTTGTTTAGTCGTGTCTGACTCTTTGTGACCCCATGGACCAGAGCACACCAGGCACTCCTGTCTTCCACTGCCTCCCGCAGTTTGGTCAAACTCATGTTAGAAGCTTCGAGAACACTGTCCAACCATCTCATCTTCTGTCGTCCCCTTCTCCTTGTGCCCTCAATCTTTCCCAACATCAGGGTCTTTCCCAGGGAGTCTTCTCTTCTCATGAGGTGGCCAAAGTATTGGAGCCTCAGCTTCGGGTTCTGTCCTTCCGGTGAGCACTCAGGGCTGATTTCCTTAAGAATGGAATAAAATGAATTACAAACCAGCAAATGACCACAGGCATGTCCTGTTTTGATATGCAAGTGTTGCAGTCACAAGTCGGAAGGTATTGTGCACTGAAGCCTCCCACTAACTGTAGCAGCCATCAATTTCCAAAGCAACTACAGGCAGTTGTGCCTTTTCCTTGCCCCACTCTTGTCCAAAGGGGGAGCAACCGTTCCTTAACCACTCACAGAGCAGTGAAACATCTCACTCTTTTCTATTGTTTTTGCTCGAGGATCATCTCGCGTCCAAGATAGTAATGGCTATTATTATTGCCCAAGCAAAATCCTATGCCAAACAGGAAGTCCTTGCTGTGGAGACAAGCCACTGACCAGCCTGGGTGGGTGGATGGGCTCACTTCAGCTTTTTACACCCAGGCCTGGTGTTTCATCACATGGGACAGTGGTTCACAGAACAGTGGACTCTTGGTTCTTGCCTTTACAGCTCATGGAACTCTAACAAAAAATATAAAAATAAAAATCACCAAGGCCCTGCATTGCTGTGAGGGTGGATGAGCAGCAACAATTGCTATTTCATAATTGTCTAAGGTATAGGATATAATTTCAGTATGTTGTTATTGAACATGAAAGTCTAATAATAGCGACATTTTTGGTTGTTTGTGGTATCTCACATAAACAGTGGTACCTCGGGTTACATATGCTTCAGGTTACATATGCTTCAGGTTACATACGCTTCAGGTTACATACGCTTCAGGTTACAGACTCCGATAACACAGAAATAGTGCTTCAGGATGAGAACAGAAATCGGGCTCCGGCGGTGGGGCAGCAGCAGGAGGCCCCATTAGCTAAAGTGGTGCTTCAGGTTAAGAACAGTTTCAGGTTAAGTATGGACCTCTGGAACGAATTAAGTACTTAACCCAAGGTACCACTGTATTATCAAAGCAATCATTGTGGAAACCTGTGGTTCATGGCTGATGGAACATGCAAACTAGGGACAGCTGCAAATTCTTCTTCGCCAGGATAGCTTGACCACACTAGTTCAGGCACTGGTCACTTCAAGTCTGGATTAGTGCAATGTGCTCTATGTGGGGCTTACCTTGTGGTTGTTCCCAAAAGTGCAGTTAGTGCAGAATGCTTCTGCAAGACTACAGACAGGAGAGGGAGCCTGTCATCATATTGCGCCTATGCTCAAATATCAGCATTGGATGCCGATTGGTTACTCAGTCAGTTCAAAGTCTTATTATAGGTGTAAAATGGTAAAGGTAAAGGGACCCCTGACAGTTAAGTCCAGTCGCAGATGACTCTGGGGTTGCAGCATTCATGTTGCTTCACAGGCCAAGGGAGCCAGTGTTTGTCCACAGACAGTTTTCAGGGTCATGTGGCCAGCATGACCAAGCTGCTTCTGGCACAACGGAACACTGAAACCATAGCAGCGCATGGAAACGCCTTTTATCTTCCCGCTGGTGTGGTACCTATTTATCTACTTGCACTTTTTGGGGTGCTTTCGAACTGCTAGGTTAGCAGGAGCTGGGACCCAGCAATGGGAGCTCACCCCGTTGTGGGGATTCGAACCACTGACCTTTTGATCAGCAAGCCCAACAGGCTGAGACCACAGCGCCACCAGCATCCCCTACTATAGGTGTAAAGGTCAAGGTAAAGGGAATCCTGACCATTAGGTCCAGTTGTGACCGACTCTGGGGTTGCGGCGCTCATCTCACTTTATTGGCCGAGGGAGCCAGCGTACAGCTTCTGGGTCATGTGGCCAGCATGACTAAGTTGCTTCTGGCAAACCAGAGCAGCACACGGAAACGCTGTTTAGCTTCCCACCAGAGCAGTACCTATTTATCTACTTGCACTTTGACATGCTTTTGAACTGCTAGGTTGGCAGGAGCAGGACCGAGCAATGGGAGCTCACTCCATCGTGGGGATTCGAACTGCCGACCTTCTGATTGGCAAGTCCTAGGCTCTGTGGTTTAACCCACAGCGCCACCCGTGTACAAAGCCCTTAATGGGAACAGTTCATTTAAGGAACTGACTTACCCCATATGTGCCTGCTCAATCACTTTAATATGTGGAACTTTCATTTTAACAACTGCCACAGAGTGTTAAGAACACAATAACTGCCTGCTGGATCAGCACCTTCTTCTTACAGTGACCAGCCAAGGTGTGTACATAGTTCTCCTCTACTTCATATTGCCTTCACAACAACCCTGGGAGGTAGGTTAGGCTGAGATACATTGGCTGGCCCAATGGCGTCCAGTGAGCTTTGTGGCTGAGTGGGGGTTTGAACCTTGGTCTCCCAGGTCCTCTGCACCCAATTGTCTCTTTGAGTGAAAGAATTTTTAGGATCTTAGCATGCAGATAAATACTTGGAAGCCAAATGGACATACATATCACCAAGGCTGGTGGTCCTGATGCGTACATGCTAGTGTCTCTGGTTTCAGACCTCTTGTGCCCTATATAGCATACTGGTTTTTGAAAACAGCTGCTTTGTTACATTATGGCAGTATTTTGTTACTTTATGGCGGTGTGTGTGTGTGTGTGTGTGTGTGTGTGTGTGTAAAACAGCTTACAGTTTCAAAACCAATAAATATGGAAGATCTTGATTATTCTGTTCTGAATTGCCCACTAGATAATATTGTTGACATAGATATGGTATTTAAAAAGCGAGGCATAAATTAATCTCATCACTTGCTTCAGTGCAAAGCGACTTTGCCTTTCTGGAGTTTGATTTGTGTACATAAATTTGCATCCTAGATCTCACTCTGCTGTTGCCTTGATCATTCTCATTAAAACAAAACAAAACACCCCTCTTTTAATGACTCTGTTTGCTGAATTTTCAGTGAGTGAACATTCTTTTCATTTGTTATTTTCCTAAAGAAAATCCTTAAAGTCTTTTAACAACAGTTCATGGAAGTGCTACTGTTTAGTAGCAAGGTGCCCACCTTAATTGTGCATTTATACATTGAAGTTCCTCCTTTCTTTAAAAACAAGAGTCTTTTGTAGGGCTGCAAGAACTACTTTGTGAGTGCCAAAAAGTGAGGTTTTTTTATTTTCAGTAATTCTTAGCACTTGTTGCAAAGAGTCACATTATTTCCATGCCATTCTTTTTAGCTTCCTTTTCTTTCTTCTTACTTGCCATCACTATCCTTCACTGTCCACACTTGCCATTTAATCCTATTAATTGGTGTGACTTAAGTGATTTATTTTCAGTGATGTCACAGTGCTACGTCTCAGGTGTGATGATGTCACAGACATCCACAGACAAAATCACGTGGTTCAGCACAACCCATAGAATTACAAGGCAGTGAGGGCAAATGAAGTCCTGGACAGTAAGGGCAAAGGAAGAAAATAATGCTGAAATATTTGGCAAGGAGAGCCTTATTGTTGCTTCGCTAATTTATTAAGCTCCGTCAAATGTGCTCAAAGTGAATATCAGGATTAGATAATAGTTGGTGCAGCTTTAACTTTAATCAGTGTAATTGCCAGATTGATCAACTAAAGCATAGTGAAGGCCAATTGGGTAGCATTTCAGTCAGTGGGCAAATAGACACTTAAGCTGATAGCTTCGCTTGTTTGAAAAATCTTCCTTTTCCTCATGATTTTCTGTTTTTGAGAGAATAAGAGGTCTGGGTTTTTTTGGCATTAAAGTGGAAGGAAACAGAAATACTGCAGAGCAGGCTAAAGTGAGTCAAACTGCTTCAGCACAGAATGACTTTCCAAAGACAGCAGTGAAGAATTGGCCATTGTTTCATAGCCACAGAGGACCTCCGCCGGAAAGGTCAACTCTTTCTAAAATGTCGCAGGACTTACATTCTGAATAAACAGAGCCAGATAAATGGCTCCGGGCTTGTTTCAATGTCCTGAACCTGCATTTGTCTTCTTATATTACCCGATGGTAACTCCCTGCACAAGGTGTTACTTGTTACACAGTCTTCGCCAATTTGTCCCCATCTCAGGTGCTTTGCAATAAAGAGCAGAAAAAAGAGACTACAGCACAAAATGGCATGGGCACATTCTTCCCACCATCAATGGGGAAAGGGCACTTGCTATCAAAATATACAAAAGTCACAGATCTGATTAGGCAGTCATGGGTTTCAGAATGCAAGGTTGCAAAGGGAAAATGCTCTATTTTCTAGCTCGTATCCCCTATCAGCTATTCCATCAAGCTGTGAGACCAGCTTCAGAAGACCCCTCACTCAACTCTATCTATCTGGCTAAAGTGGAGAGAGGCAGAGGTTGCATTGCAGGGCCTTTCCATCACCACTGCTGAAGCACCCAGCAACTTTTGGGCCCCTTGCGCTTTTTCCATTCCAGTTAGTTATAAAACATATAATTCATTGTTGGACACAAAGGTCATTAAAAAATATTTAATTTCCCATTGCTTCCCGAAGTAACACGAGTGAACTCAACATTTTGAGAAGTGTGCTCCATCATTAATTCCACCAATTAATCAACTTAAGCTTTAGTTGATTAATCTACCCCTAAAACCAACTAAAGCTGACAACCTAGTTTTATTTTTATTTTTAAATTTCCTCACAGTTCCCCAACGGTCATTTGTCATACTGGGAGTGGGGTGTGTGTGTGTGTATTGATATTTTTAGCCGCTGCCCTGGACTAACGGGCCACACTGTCATCTTCGTTCCTGTTCAACCTGCCATCCTAAGTATAATGAGTTTAGTGGTTTCACCGTAGCCTCAAGTGAAGAGGAGACTGCTGAATAAACCAGCACACATAATTCTGCTAAATTTGGACTGTAAGGGGGCCCCAGCTCTGTGTTACCATGGAAACAGGAGCCTTCTTTTCTTTAGAAATATTCCCTCTAGGTCTGTAGAGTTAAGGGGAGGGGAAGGTCCCCATTCTTAGAGCTTATGTAGTGCTACCTCCTTATTCCTTCCCCCAGGCTTCTGCCAGCAGACACAGGAGCAAAGGCAAATCCCCCCCTCCGTTGCTCTACACAGTTGTTCAATTTTGTCACTAAAATTTCCATTGAGCAGCAGAGCAGTGGACCGATTCTGTTTTGTGTGCCATCATCCACAGAGAACAACGGTTTTAATCCTTAGCTGATGGCCCTCCATTAGGGAGGGAGGACTCTCCAAGGCATCGTGCAAGAGTATGAACATCTCTGATCCACTCGACCACTCAGGTTCCCCATACTGATAAGATAGTGCTTAGATTCACTGTACATCTGTCCCCAAAGTCTGTAATGAAGCATGGGGGTGAGAGTTAACCTTCGTTTCCCCAATGCACCACTCAGGTTGGAAGCTTGTGGAGCAGCCAGCCCCCAACTCAAGATCACAGAATTGTAGAGTTGGAAGGGACCCCAGGGGTTAATGTAGTCCAGCCCCCTGCAACGCAATGAACCAGTGGATGATGGTCAAAGTAGGGAGGTTGCTCTACAATGCGCATATTGCATGTAGAACTTTACATAACCATGAAGTGGAAATTAAAACGAGTCAGCAATCAAAAGCATGCGTACTTGCGAGTTAATGCCATCGAAGTTAATAGCTTCTGAAGAAATATGCTTGTATTCGTTTATAATTGAGTCTTCTCACGGTGTTTTAAAAGCACATGCCAGCATACAGTAAAATATAATTTAAAAACAATATTAGAAATGGTACTTGGAGCAAAGAATAAAAATAAGAAGAATATGTCAGTGAGAACATTATCCAAACCAGGCCAAAATATTAATTATGCAACTCAGATCCCAGTAATTACTAAAGGACATGGCGAAGGCATAAACCTTTAAGGCCTTTCTAAAACCCACAAGGGATAGGATGGATCTCCTGTGTCAGATGTCCATGAAACTGTATTTAATAATAATAATAATAATAATAATAATAATAATAATAATAATATTTTAAAAAATTATTTGTACCCCGCCCACTCTGGGCAGCTTCCAACAAAGATTAAAAATACATTAAAATGTCACACATTAAAAACTTCCCTGAACAGGGCTGCCTTCAGATGTCTTCTAAATGTTAGGTAGTTGTTTATCTCTTTGACATCTGAAGGGTGGGTGCCACTACCGAGAAGGCCTTCTGCCTGTAGTTTTGCTTCTCGCCTTGAGGGAACTGCCAGAAGGCCCTCGGCGCTGGACCTCAGCGTCCGGGCAGAATTATGGGGGTGGAGACGCTCCTTCAGGTATACTGGGCCGAGGCCGTTTAAAAGGTCAACACCAACACTTTGAATTGTGCTCGGAAACGTACTGGGAGCCAATGTGGGTCTTTTAAGACCAGTGTTATATACAACTATGGATCCAACATGTTTTCCCCAATCTCACCCACTTTCACAGGTCCCAGATAGGCAAGCTAATATGTATACAGGCAGTCCTTCAGCTAACTCAGTCTGAAGTTGTTTAGGGCATTAAAAGTCATCACCAGCACTCTCACTTTGGCCTTGAGATGCATTGGTACAGTCCAGGTGTAACCAGTAGTGGATGTTGGGATGGTGTGGTGATGTTCACCTGACCTTTGGTTAAAACAAAACAAATTCCTTCCAGTAGCACCTTAAAGACCAACTAAGTCAGTTCTTGGTATGAGCTTTCGTGTGCATGCACACTTCTTCAGATACATGCACACGAAAGCTCATACCAAGAACTGACTTAGTTGGTCTTTAAGGTGCTACTGGAAGGAATTTGTTTTGTTTTGACTATGGCAGACCAACACGGCTACCTATCTGTAACTGACCTTTGGTTAGTCACTGCTGCTTCCTGGGAAGTGGAGGGTGGGAGCATGGGATTGGCTCTACCACACTGACCTCACCACTTGCTCACTCCTCACGGTCTACCTTCCAGTAAACAGCAGCGATGTGACTTGTGGATGTCAATAGAGCACTGCCTCCATGCCACGCAATCCAATGTAACATGGTGGTTGACCACCTGGCTCCAACAAATAACCAGGCAGCCACATACTGCACTAGTTGAAGTTTTGGATAGGAGCGTTAATTTGAAGAATAACATTTTGTTCAGAAATTGAACATGTGAAGCAAAGCTCACCCACCCCACCAAGAAATGCCTTCTGCTCCTTCTCTGTCCCCAGCCACTATCCCCCCCACAGTGCTGCCATTGGCCTTAGCAGAAAGACAGCTTTCTGCTCAGTCCACAAAGTTCACAGTGGACGCCATTTTTACAAAATTGCCAGGAGAGAAATGTCACTTTGACTTTTCATCCCAGGCAGGTGTGTAGACGTTGCATGCCAACCCTAGCAGCTATGGACCCTAACACCAAATAAGGCACCACAATAGCAGATTCTAGCCCCTCCCCTAGTATCAACCTTAAACATTGCCGTCGTTGTTTAACAGCCTCGTGTATATCAAATTGCCTTCCGAAATTAATTTCAGGGACATTAACTTCCACTAAGCACGTAATTTAATTTTTGATTCAAGGGACGTTCGTGTCACCATTAATTACCTGACTAGAGAAGGCTGTATTGGGATTTCATAAAACTGAAGGAAATACATCAAAGCTTTCTAGAATCCAAGATGCACGAAATATTCGGAATGCAATCGCCCAGATTTTGAATATTGCCATTCCGTTAGGGTAATCATTATTATTTCAATTGAAGTGATGGGATGTGTATGTTCCATCTGTCTTTATTCAGCAGGGACATTCAACATTTCCTAGTACCTGTCCCCAATAAATCACTGTCCTTGTCTAATCCTCCACCCATCACTTATTTATTTTTTGCTTTTGGAAAATGCCTAGTTTTTGTTTTTTATCGTGACCTAAATCTCAGAACATGCAGTTGAAACAACTATGTACCACTTCCCCATTTACTCTGCTTCCCTCTCCATCATCTGCTGATTCCATTAGAAACATAGGAACCTGCCTTACATTAGTCCATATAACTCAGTATTGTCGACACTGACTGGTAGCAGCTCTCCGGGGTTCCAGACAGGATGTCTTCTCCAGCTCTACCTCCAGTAAAATCTCCGCCTGACAATAGAATATAAAAATACAAAATACAGTGAAACGAAACAATAAAGCAGCGTTTTAAAAGTGAAAATAAAATAGAACCCAGATCATAAAGCAGTATTAAAACATAAAAGCTTACCTGCATGTAAAAACTCCAGAGATAAAATAGACTAATTTGAGAAGGCTTGAGGGAAAGTAAATCTCTGAGAAATGTTGAAAACATAATGATGTTGGAGATTCTCTTCTGTGAGAAAAGAATTGCATGCCCAGGTGTCATAAGCCTGCTGCAAAGTACCATTAAGTGGAAGACCACTCATGACAACTTTGTATGGTTCATATTAGGCCACGACTTTATTGATTACAGATGTAAAGTGTTTGACATAGGCATTGGCTCATCTGCGGGATGATCAACCAAGGGTTTGAACCAGCATCGATGGCATGGGCTGGCTGGGCACAGAGGAATAGGGGGAGACACCAGCTGGAGAACCCCCCATGGGAAGAAGGCTCAGAGCTTGGGGACGGGTGGTGTGACGATGATGAGTCATCAGAAGGAGAAAACTGGGAGAATGAGATGTCAGAAGGTGAAGGGTTTAGTGAGCAGGGAGAGTCTGTGGCAGAGAGAGTTCCAGAATCAGAATTGGAAGCTGAAGGAAGAGAGGAGTGGGGCCAACAGGTAGAGATGAGTCTAGCTGGAGTCTATTCATGGGTGTCTCGCCCTCCTCCTGCGACAAGCTCCCTCCCCCCCCATCTCACAGAACCAATAGAGGCATGAAGCAGGAGGAGCAGAGACAGACGCATTGGCAGAGTCTCAGAATGCTTGCAAGGACCTGGGGGAAAAGGAGACTCAGCTGTGGGAAGGCAGGGATCTTCAGCCTCTGCAACTGCCTTGTGGGGGCAAGACCTACTGAGAAGAGTTGCTGTGCTCATTCAGCCTGGCTCCCCTGAACTGGCCTGGTTTCCGCTAATGAAGAGCTGACTTCATGTATTCCATGTGAAGAGGGCAGCGGCAGAGAATGCTCTGGGTAACCAGAAGACAAATAGGGTGGGTTTTGATTCAGCAAAAACACAGAGAAAAGGAGGGTGCAGATTAATGGACTTGCTTAGGAGTGGGGTGTGTCACGCACCCCCAGCCTTGAGATCCTGGGGCCCCAAGGGTTACGAGGAATCATAACTCTTGCTTGATGTTTCTCCTTCATGAAGAGTGTGAACTCCTACGCTGGAAGCAAGAGTAATGGGCCACCTGTTCCCGCTGAGTTTCCACACAGCCCCTTCCCCCAATCTGTCTCTTTAAAATCATCAGTAAATAGCAGGAGCACTTCATGTGCCTTCGAGTCTGCTTTCTGGGAGCCTTTGAGACACCCACATGCAAAGGGTTGGCTCCCCCCCTCTTTTGTTTCTGTGTTTTTTTGTTTTAGAAAGAAAAATCTCCAGGAACATCTGGCCCTTTTGTCTCTGATCTTCCATGGAAAGAAAATATTTTGATTTGTTGTTTGCAAAGATGTACAGCAGTTTGTCCTTCTGCGGATCAGCCTGTTCGCTCTGTAACCGTTGCCAGAGACTGTTCCTCGCACACTCTCTGAGCAACTCTTCTTGGTTCTCGGTTCGAACAGTACCAGACTGCTAGCCTGTCACAGCCTTCTGAATTGTTTTTAGAATTGTCTGCCTGCTGCTTAGGTTGCCAGAATAGTGAGCACGTGGTGCTCTATATTTAGATTAATCAACTAAAACTTTTTTTTTAGTTGATTAACTGAGTGGGAGTCAATTTGAAACAAGATGTCAGAGTGTTTGGTGGAGATATCTGCTTAACTTACAGAGGCAATATTTGGTTCTGGTGTGCTACTGTAAGAGAGAAAGAAAGAAAAAAGAGCTGTGTGGTGTAGTGGTTAGCGTGTCAGACTAGAACCCCAGGGAAGCTGTGAAACTCACCGTGTGACCTTAGGGATGGAGGAACCCTTTCTTAGCCTGGATTATTGTGATATGTTTTATGTGGCTAGGCTGATAACCCAGTGAGCTTCTTGCTTGATCAGAGACTTGAACCTTTTTACTTGGCACATCCAAAGCTAACATTATCAGTAGATGAGTGACAGAGAAGTGCATTGTCTTTTCTTCAGGTTGTAGAGTCTTTTTTACATTTGATGTCACTCCCATATGACTCCCCTTTATCACATACACAGTGTAGACAGTAATTGAGCTCAATGGACCAGCGGCCTGACTCATGATAAGGCAGCTTCCTATATTCCTGTTTACATAGGAAGAGCCGTGACTCAGTGCTGGAGCATCTGCCTTCCATACAGAAACTCCCAGTCTCTATCTCTTGCATCTCCACTTAGGGGTGTGCATGTCCCCTGCCTGAAATCCCGGAGAGTAGCTGCCAGTCTGTGCCGACAGTACTGAGCTAGATGGACCAATGACTGTGACTCAGTGCAAAGCAACTGCCTATGCGCAGCACATTGCATTTCAATGTGTAAGGCTTATTCAAGCAGAGACACGTCTCTCGCAGTCGGAAATCGCGCTGCTTGTCTTACAGAGTGTAATATTAACATTTGATGATTTGCAGTATCCTAACAAAAAAAAAAAAAAGAAACATCAGTGTTATTGCACTGATGCTCTTGCTACGAAATTCTTCTTCTGGGCAGCCTTTTGAGCAGAATTTGGTTGCAGAGCTGTTGATTGATTGATGGGACCATGCCTTTTCCCTTGGGAAGCATAGTGATGAGCCTGTGTAACGGAAGTCTGTTTGGAAAGGACCTTGCAAATGTGTTCTGAGTCCATGCACTCAGGCTGGATATTGACTCCTCCTGGGCAGAAAGGACTTGCTTTTCCAGCTGAGACTTTCTAGAGCAACAAAACCTACCTGAGCTCTCATGTATCCTGCATTTCTCCTCTTGCTCCATAGTCCTCCAGTCCTACTATGTGATTTTCCCACTGAGTCAGTGTGGTTTAATGTCAACTGTGTTTGACTAGGGCCTGGGAGACCAGCATTCAGACCTCCACACAAGCACAAAGCTCACTGGGCCACTTTCCTCCTCTTTGACTAACCTAGTTGTGAGAATGGAAAGGGGGGAACCATGTACAATATACTGAGGTCATTGGAGGAAAGTTGGGGTATAAACATAATAAATAAATGAAAATACATTCCTGGTTTGTTTTCTGATTGTGCACCTTGGTTGCCTGTGGGCCCTTAGCGTAACATGCAGTTGAGTAAAAAAAATAAATGAGTCCATTCCCATGAAAACTATGGTTTGCCACTCAATAATGGTTTGGCACAGGTAGAATGAGAATTGATTCACTTATGCATGGTTCATCACTTGTAAGTATCAAATGATGGTGCACACCCATGAATGAGCTGTGTATCTGAAGAAGTGTGCATCTGTGTATCTGAAGAAGTGTGCATGCACACGAAAGCTCATACCAAGAACTGACTTAGTTGGTCTTTAAGGTGCTACTGGAAGGAATTTGTTTTGTTTTGACCATGAATGAGCTGTCACAGATCAAACACCATGGACAAAAACTGTACATATTAATAGACTGGGAATGTGTTGAGAGACACGGTGATCATTAATTCTAACTGCATGTCCCTGGCGTTTGTCCTTGGTATACCCCAGGCCTCCAGTAAGGAGCAGATCAGAGCCGCAAAGCTTGAAATTTTCCACACCTTTTAATAGGCAGTTCAGGTAAGGGAGTTGGGCATCTGCCTGCTTTGAGCTCAGTATTGGGGAAAGGGATTGCAGCAGCTTCAACCACCTTGTAGAATATAATAGAATTGTAGAGTTGGAAGGGACCCCGAGGGTCATCTAGTACAACCCCCTGCAATGCAGGAATCTCAACTAAAGCATCCATGATGGATGGCCTGTAGGATGTGAAACACAAGAGCAGTCAAGTACAATAATCCTAGAGTGAACATGTTTACACATGGGGAGGAATGTTTGTCCAGCCAGCAGGTAAACTTCCTGTTTCCTTCTGGGCTGGGAAAGACTTCCTCTGCATGTGGCTAGAGGTGGGTGTGGCCTCACCTGTGCAGGCAACAGAAGCATAGGACTGGTCGCCATCTCTCTGTCTATGACTACTTTCATTGAAGAAGCAACATTTGCTTAGCCAAAGATGCTCTCTTGGCTTCCAAGAGAGGACAAAGGGGCTGTCTCCTTATGAGATAGTTTCCAGGTGTATGTTACTTTTCTAAGATAAGTCTGCCTTCTGGGATCTGATTGTGAATAGAATGTGAATGAGTAAACTCTTTTAATACTTTTAAAGAAGACTGTGCCGTGTCTTATCTTTTATGATAATTGCAATAAGGGGAAAATACCAGAACAGTTACTATAGAGGCTTTAGCGAGCCTGAGCAAATGTATCCGCTGTGAGTTGAAAAAGGGGAATGTTACTCTGCTAAATTTTCAACTTGTTAACACAAGTTGGAAAGGCTATAACCAAACAATATATCCTCTCCTGCATCCCTGAACATTCCCACATGGCCATCCAACCTCTGCTTAAAAACCTCCAATGAGGGAAAGCCCACCATCTATTGTGAGAGTTTGTTCCACTGCCAAACAGAGCCCGCTGTCAGAAAGTTCTTCCTGATGTTGAGTCAGAATCTTCTTTCTTGTACAGTGGTACCTCATGTTAAGTACTTAATTCATTCTGGAGGTCCGTACTTCACCTAAAACTGTTCTTAACCTGAAGCACCACTTTAGCTAATGGGGCCTCCTGCTGCTGCTGCGCCGCCGGAGCACGATTTCTGTTTTCATCCTGAAGCAAAGTTCTTAACCTGAAGCACTAATTCTGGGTTAGCGGAGTCTGTAACCTGAAGCGTATGCAACCTGAAGCATATGTAACCCGAGGTACCACTGTAACTTAAATCTATTGGTTCAGTTCCTGCTCTCCAGAGCAAGAGAAAGCAAGCTTGGCCCGTCCTCCATGTGACAGCCTTTTAGATATTTGAAGATGGTTATCATATCTCCAATATTTTGGACTGCAACTCGCATCGCTCCAAGGCACCATGCCTGGGCTGACTGCGTGTGATGGGGTTTGTAGTTTAAAACCTCTGGAGGGGTTGGCAAATGCTGGGTTACAGCATCACCCAGATCTGTTTCCTCCCACTGTGGACCTGCCACATGTCATTAGGCTCCCTTGGAGTCTCCTGCAGCCATGGCTGCTTTCAAGTAACGTCAATTAGTTTTGCCATGGTGCTATAGCTACCTGGTATCCAGTGCTATTGGCCTGTGGGTTTTCTCAGTGATAGTCTGGCCAGTCAAAATATTAAAAACGTCTATGTGAGAAATTCATAATTTGGAACAAAGGATTAAGTTGGTAAAGTATATGATCTTCTCTGTTCAGAACATTTGCCTTCTCCCCAATCCTTCCATTAGACAGTGTGAGTTCTCGTTATGTTATTAAATTTGGCCATGTACATCCTCATTAATTACATTGGACTAGCACTCATTTGAAAGGAAATCACACCACACTTTTGAAGATAATACCGATAAAACAGTGGGATGTTAATTTGATAAGAGCCCGTTGAGAAGCTTTTAGTTAATTCCTGGTGTAATTCTTAATTATTTGCAAGGATTTGTTAACCTTATGTGCGAAATAGCTCCATCGGCCTTGCAAAAAAACCAAAAACCAAAACACCCAAACCAACACTTCTAGTACAATCCTATGCAGGCTAACTCAGAAGTAGGTCCCACCATAATCATTGGAGTTTACTTCCAGGTGAAGGGTTGTAGCTTTTAGAACAATGTAGACAATGGTTCTCAAAGGGAGTGGCAGGACACGATGGCAAGTGTGGTGGAAAGATTCAATGACAATTAAAGGAACATGCTAACATTTCTGTATAGTATGGATACACAATCAGAAACTGTGGCCTTTCCTCTCTTCAAGAGAATTGACTATTCTTCTATAGTTCTTCATGACATATTGTTGTGAAATGGGATTTTCAGCTCTGACAAATATGGAAGATCAAAAAAGAGAAAGGCTTTGTTGTGTTGATGAGGAGATGATGGTTTGTTCATCTCAGTTTAAACCTAATATAAATGAGATAAGCCAACAAAAGCAAGCTCATGCTTCTTATTTAGTTTGTACACATCCTTAAGATACGTAAAAAGAGCATGGCTCAGTTGGTTGGAGCGTGTTGCTGATAATGCCAAGGTTGCAGGTTCGATCCCCGCATGGGGCAGCCTGGATATTCCTGCATTGCAGGGGGCTGGACTAGATGATCCTCAGGGTCCCTTCCAACCCTAGAATTCTATGATTCTATACAAGATGCTCATTTATAATTATATTTTGGGAATGATTGATGTTCACATGTAGCTGCATTGTTTTATATGTTCTGGATATCCTATGATAACCTTATAAAGTAGTTGTATTCTATGTTGAAGCACTACTTGGAGTTGTTTCTTTTTGTTTTCCAATGTATTTCTTCTCAATAAAAAAAATGGTGTGGTGCAAGCAAATTTTTATTCTGAAAGTGTGGCCCAGAGAAGAAAGTTTCAGAATCTGTGCTCTATGGTGCTTTTGCTAAATGCAGTGACTGTCATTCTGTTTGGAGTTCTTCCATGAACCATCATTTTGTAACTAAGCAAAAACAAAAAATCCCGCCTTTTATCCGGCTAAATTAGTTATGCATGTGGATGTTATATTGTATTTCGTATCAGTAGTTTTATTCATGTTCACTGTGCAATACCCTGGAAGCTGATTGGATGAGGGGCTGACTAGAAATACTTTAAATACAGAAATAGACCTTGAAGAGTGTCTCTCATTAATGCCCCAAAGAGGAAACAATCAGGGATTTTTTTCAGTCGGAACTCACTAGAATTCAGTTCTGGAGCCTCTCAGGTGAGTGCCATTGCCATTATAAGAGAACAAAGGAGGTGTTCATGGTGAGTTCCAGCACCTCTTTTTCTAGGGAAAAAAGCACTGGAAACAATACAATTAAGAATTGGTCCAGGAGTGTATATTACTTTTTTTAAAAAAAGAGGAATAGAAAATTAAACAAGTGAGCCCCCTCCATTTTACTCATTTATTGGTGAATTAATGGAAATGAAAATTAATCAAAATTAAGTGAAGATTTGCTTTTATTTCTTTTTTTTGTTATTTATAAATTTATTTATTTGGTTTTCCAACTTAAAGTTTTACAGAGATATATCAAACATAAATCATGAAAACAAGATTTGAAGGAATTTCTTGGACTTCCATCCTCCTCTTTGTGGGTTCTAGTATTAATCATTTCCTCCCGAATCTTTTATGATAGTCCAAATCTTTCACCTCTCCATTATGTCCAGAATTCACCAATAAACTACAAGTGATATTCCAATCCTACAAATGATTGTAACTGTTTACAATGGTCTTCAAGATAATTTATAAATTTCCCCCCATTCCTTATTAAAATTTTGGTCTTCCTGGTTTCTAACTCTTCCCGTCATTTTCGCCATTTTGGCATAGTCCGTTAACTTCATCTGCCATTCTTCTCTGGTAGGAACTTTATCTTCTTTCCATCTCTGGGCCAGTAACATCCGTGTAGCCATGGTCGCATAAAGATTTACTTTTATTTCATTCACTTCTGAGAGCATAAGAAGAGCTTAAAGGATCATGTCACTGGCTCATCTGGTTCGGCATCCTGTTCTGACAGTGGCCAACCAGATGGAAGCCTGAAAGCAGAACCTGAACACAATATCGCTGTCACCACGTGTGATTCCCAGCAACTGACATTCAGAGGCATGCTGTCTTTGGCAGTGGGTGTAGAACATAGCCATTGTGACTAGCAGCTATCAATAGCCTTATCTAAGCCCGTTTGAAAGCCATCCCACTGGTGGCCATCGCTACTTCTTGGAGGATACAGATGCTTCAGGTTACAGATGCTTCAGGTTACAGACTCCACTAACCCAGAAATAGTACCTCGGGTTAAGAACTTTGCTTCAGGATGAGAACAGAAATCGTGCAGCTTCAGTGCAGCGGGAGGCCCCATTAGCTAAAGTGGTGCTTCAGGTTAAGAACAGTTTCAGGTTAAGAACCGAACTCCGGAACGAATTAAGTTCTTAACCTGAGGTACCACTGTACTTCCATTTGCCTGAGTCTTCCAATGTTCAGCTCCACTGCATGTCCCCAAGTTCACCACTGTCTGTTTGCATTGCCCTGGAGACAATATTTTGTATAGGCTGGAACAGTCTGTGTAGTTTTTGGAAAGGTCACAGGGAGGGGGAAAGAGAAAACCAGAGCAGTGGAATTGACAGATATAATTGGGATCTATAAAATAGGGAACCTTGTCGAATCTCTCTCAAATTTGGCAGGTCACACCTTCAGAGATATTTGCAATGCCAGCAGGTTTCATGCCAAGAAAACCACCAGATTTACAGGCAGCCGGAGATTGGTTCAGTCTTCCATTAAGATCAACGGACAAATGGAACCAAATTAATAACGTGAGAAATTGGAATGAGTGCAATTGATATGAATGGGAGCAAATATTTTATAGAGAAAATGAGTGGGGAAGTGAAATATTTTCTTTCTCTTGCAAGCCCCACCCAAAGGTGACTCTCAAGTTTGCTCTGTAGATGGCATGACTGAGACAGCTGATCTACTGAAACATCATATGATGCCTCTAAAATATATCATATGCTTCTTTAGATCAGCTGCTTCAGTGTCTACAATAAACCTCAAGCCTCAAGTTGCTTGGATAAAGCACCACCTGCGTAGGGATATTTTATTTCGGGACAGGGAAAGATGAAATGCTTAATCCTTCTTGTCCTGCCTATTATTTGTACATTGTTGTCATGTCTTGATTTCTCTCTCTGCCTGCCTATCTCTGTCTGTGTCTCTGTCTCTCTCCTCCCCCCCCCCCCCGGTAGAGAGAGGACAAAGCTACAGCAAGGGGAGAATATTCCCTGTGACCAACGCAACTGCTATGCTTACTTTGCAGTGTGGTAGAAGGATGCAGTGAATGCCTTGTGAAATCCTTAGCTCTAATTCTCAGCTAACTTTTTAAAAGTGTGTTTTACATCCCTGTAATTAGCGTGAAAGCATACAGGGACTGAGTCTCTGTAGGCAATGGGCTGGTGGGGAAGAAAAGCACCTTGAATGCTTCAGGGGACGTACTGTGTGGGCGTGTGGAGAACCATTTAGACTAATTCTGCCGTTGGGGGTCAAAAAATTGGCCTTGAGGTAGGACTTCTTGCCCAGAACTCAACATGCTGAGCGTCACTATGAGAATAGAGTGCTGGAATAGATAGGGCTTTGGCTTGATCCAGAAGGACCTTCTTAACACCCTGAACCGAATGGAATGCTTTTTCTTCCTGATCAGCCTTTCTTCACTTGCCTCTCATCTCTCTGCTGTCTGTGTTAATTTTCAGATAGATCCTCTCCTAGATTTAACTTTGTAAAGTGAAATGTGCTTGGATGGTGTAACAAGAGCAACTACTTCCCACACTATTAATATTGTCCATATAGCCCAGTGCTGTGTTTTGTTGTTGTTGTTTAGTCATTTAGTTGTGTCCGACTCCTCGTGACCCCATGGACCAGAGCACGCCAGGCACTCCTGTCTTCCACTGCCTCCCGCAATCAAACTCATGCTGGTAGCTTCGAGAACACTCTCTAACCATCTCGTCCTCTGTCGTCCCCTTCTCCTTGTGCCCTCCATCCTTCCCAACATCAGGGTCTTTTCCAGGGAGTCTTCTCTTCTCATGAGGTGGCCAAAGTATTGGAGCCTCAGCTTCAGGATCTGTCCTTCCAGTGAGTACTCAGGGCTGATTTCCTTCAGAATGGAGAGGTTTGATCTTCTTGCAGTCCATGGGACTCTCAAGAGTCTCCTCCAGCACCAGAATTCAAAAGCATCGATTCTTCGGCGATCAGCCTTCTTTATGGTCCAGCTCTCACTTCCATACATCACTACTGGGAAAACCATAGCTTTGTTTACTTGGGCCAAAAATCCTACATTTCATTTATTTAGTTCATAACATTTATACATCTATAAGGTATGCATCTATATGGACCTGCTCAACAAGTAAATGACCTTTCCCGCAGAAGAGAGGTGTAGAGCTTTATAAGTAAGGATTAACCAGGGCCGTGGAAAAAATATGGTGTGATGTTAAGCCATCTCTTCTCTTAATAGTAAACAAGAAAATTCTTCTGCTGCTCAGCCCTAACAGAACTGTGTATCAGGTCAAATTTCTGGGTGAGAAACATCTCCTGCAGATAGCTCATGCTTTCCAATGCACATGCTGTCTTTGCATTCAGAAATTCATCACAGTTCCCAGGAAGACTTATTGTAAGTCTTCTTCTTGCAGATGTTCTTGAAAAGATTAGGAGCCGCGTGGAGGACTCTTGAAAAGCGTTTTGTTGGGCTTTTCTATTGAATTAGCACTTTGGCGATTTGATATATTTCATACTGTGTCTGAATAGCAGGAAGGCGCAGTGTTCACGGCTGAAGTGGAAATGGCAGATTCTACCATAAGCTCTGCGTCAGATCACTCATTAGCAAAGGAGTCATCTGAAAAGCATAGACAAAACCCTGGAGTTCAGTTTCCTTATCTGCTCATTAGCACTCTCTTAGAGCCTACTTTGAGTCAGTGCTGGCTCCAGGTTTTCACAGTCACGATAACCTGACTGTGGCTCTTAGTCATGATATCTTCCATCCCATTGTCAGTACTTCCCATTCACTGACTGCACCGCAGCTCACATGGAGCAACTGCACGCACAGGTGAAAGGTCCATTCATATGATGGATTAGGAACATAGGAAGTTGCCCCATACAGAGCCAGACCATTGATCCATCTACCTTAGTACTGTTTACTCTAACTGGCAGCATAGGGAGTCTTACCCAGCCCTACCTACAGATGCTTGGGTTGAACCTGTGACCTTCTGCGGGCAAAGCAGGTGCTGTACCACTAAGCTACAACTCTTCCCCTTGACATTTTCATAGAAACATCAAATAATAAAATTGTTGTAGAGTTGCAAAGGACCATGAGGTTCATCTCGTCAAACCCACAACCCTGAGATTAAGAGTCTCTCTCTCTCTTTTTTTTTTAAGTTGAGCTATAACCATCTGAATACAAGTACCAATGATTCCTGTCTCTGCAGGACTTGCAAGGAAGTGAATAGAAACATAGGAATAAAATAATTCAAACTATCCCCAAAAGGGAAATGGGTATCTTGCATAAAGACATTTCTCCAGAGAAGAAATGGATATTCTTGAGCTGTATACTTTGAGATTAGTGTGATTACCACAAAAAAAACCTTGTTCAAAGTATGACTAAGTTTTACTTCCTGATGTTTGCAGGTGAAATATAGTTTTAAATTTGTTCAGATGGAAAATTAACTTTTTGCGTGTTTTTTTTTAAAAAATTATTCCCAATAGCTACTTCTGGGTGTGGATGGAAGGATCTGTAAGTTTTGATTCTTTCCATTCCTAATTTTTCCAAAATTTCAAAAATTTCCCCAAAATTTTCTTAAATTCAATTCCCCACACATCCATCTGCAGTAGTTTGTGATTCTTTTGTTTTTTTAAAAAATTGTGAAAATTCATCAGCATTTCAGTGTGAATTTCTCCTAATATGCACATTTTTGCATGCAGTTTTGACTAATGTACACATCTTTTGCAAGCAAGTTCCCCTAATGTAGTGCATATTTTATGTTATTTTCACTCGTGTTCATTTTTTATGCACGCTTTTACTTAGTAAATTGATTTTTGTTGGCAGGGTATGAAATATAAGCAGTGGATTACTGAAAGAACTAATAATAGGGAAGTTTAGATAATGACAACATATGTATTGTAAAACAGCTAATAAAAAGAAGTAAAAAACAAACATCGGGAAAGGAGGGCTGGGAAGTCAAGAAGAAAGTTATCTGGAATATTTTTGGAAATTTAATAAAAATGACAAAATATTTTTGGTTAACGTTGGTTGGAGAACAGCATCACAAAAATTGGATAAGTGAATTTCAAAGGATGGCTGTGTTTTGGTTCTCCTATTGTTTCAGAAGAGGCAGATTTGATAGATTCATCTTGAAAGGTGAACTGAGTTTAATTTTCCCCCACCCCTACTTCTCAGTTCCAGAATCCTTAGCAAGTGGTGTAGTGGTTAAGAGCGGTGGACTCGTAATCTCGGGAACCGGGTTCGCTTCCCTGCCCTTCCACATGCAACTGCTGGGTGACCTTGGGCCAGTCACACTTCTCTGAAGTCTCTCAGCCTCACTCACCTCACAGAGTGTTTGTTGTGGGGGAGGAAGGGAAAGGAGAATGTTAGCCGCTTTGAGACTCCTGAAGGGGAGTGAAAGGCGGGATATCAAATCCAAACTCTTCTTCTTCTTCTTCTCTTCTTACCTGACCCCCCAAGAAAGCTTGTCACAAACGCTACGCAGTTGGTTTCTTTGTTTCCACTTTGGTTCAAGATCCAGTTTGGTGTCAGCTAAAGGAGAACAACCAGTTCCAAATCTTTTTCCAGCCTCATCCTCCTTCAAAAGGTGCACTAAAGATAAAACAAAACATGTCAAAACATGACTTTTATCCAGTGTGCATCCAGAGGAATGCAAAAACCTATTCTCAAATTGATTGCACAGGAGTGTAGCTAGGCTTTCCCCAGTTCACATTAAGGGGATGGGCAAGCAACCATTTTCATGCGCTCAGCATCACTCACAGTCAAGCATCTTTAAGCAGCTGCGCCTTTGGTTAAAAGGGATGTGGCCCACTAGTTCAATTCTAAGCTCAATTAACTTCCAAAAATAATAAAAAATAAACCCCAGGACAACTTCCATGGCTGCCTGGGGTGATGTGTTTGGCAGAGGCAGAATACTGAAGAAGAACACAGAGAGAGTAAATTTCATCCTCTGCTGATTCCCATGGCATTTATTGCTACAGGGCAACAGAGCATGGGAAGAGGCTGTATACAGTGTTCTGTGAGGAAGAGCTGACCCAGCCAGCAATTGTTTCCGCTTCCTGCAAGGGCTTCCCGTTTATTTCAGTGGAGGGACCAAATGCAAACCAATGAATATACAGTCACACTGGGTGCCTCCATTGCTAACTGAACCCTCCATGTTCAGAATGCCAGCTGCCAGACAGCAACAGCAGCAGAAATTGCCAATGTTTGCCTGTTCAACAACTATGCAGAATGGAAATCAGCTCAACCAATGTGATCTTGGTTCGCTGTTGTCGTTCCTTTGCCAGCAAACAACAAGTAAATCGATTACTTCCCCACGTTATTTGCGTTGCATTTCCTTTTCACTGAAATGAGTGGAGTAGAATAATGAGGAAGTGATTTATGTAATTAATTAGTACCTTTGCCACAACTGACAGGAGGACAAATAATTTGGGTTATAGCAGGAGGAAAACTGCAGTTGGGTGGCAACAGTACTGCATGCAACAAATACAGTGGCCGCTTGGGTTGCGAACGTGATCCTTGCGGGATTCATGTTCGCAACCTGCAGCATTTGCAACCCGCGTCTGCGCACGCGCCGGTTGCGATTCGGTGCTTCTGCGCATGCGCAAAGCACGATTTAGTGCTTCTGCGCATGCACAACCGCTGAAACCAGGAATTTGTTAGGAAATCTGCCATATCAGGAGAAACTGGCCACTCTCCAGGCACCCGGCACGATCTCCTGGTGACCTTCCTGTCTGCATTCCCGGCAGATGCAGGCTAGGTTGCGATCGGCGATCCTCCTCCACGTGAGAAGAACACACCGCTCTTCCCCCCCTCCCAGGTAGGGGGAAAGAGAGAGAGACAGAAATGTATTTACATCCCTTTATTTCTGTCTTTGCAGCATTACAGAGAAAACACGTCTGCTCTCATCAGAGTCCATCAGAAGAGAGTGAAAACTCCACCTCCTGTACTTCCTGTACAGGTCATATTACACTCTGAGCTAATTCCGGTGCTTTGCACTGAAAATAGACCCTCCCTCTGTTCCCACGGAACAGAACCAACATTCCCATTATGTTTTGCTTCCAAGCCACTTGCTGCTCGTGGTCGCATTGCATCCATATTGTAACAGAATTAACCCGTTCCGGTACTTCCGGGTTTCAGCAGTCCGCAACCCGAAAAAACACAACCTGAAGCAGCTGTAACCCGAGGTGTGACTGTACAGAAAGCAATGCCGTCTTTCATCCTTACTTCCACACATCTTCATATAAAGTCGACCCATATATATTTCTGAACATACCTGGGTACAAAACATGCCTTTAACTTGCTCTTTCTCTCTAAAAAAAAGAAATGCATTTCTAAAAGCATTTTATCCCAAGAGATGAATTTTAAATGGCAGGTTCTGGAGCTGCGAACCAGACCACAAAATTCAGAGAAGTGTGAAATTCAAATATTAGCAATGTTCTCTTTTCAAGCCATCCAAGTTGATGGCCATCACAATTCCATAGTGGAACCAGTGCTATTTTTCTAGAAAAAGAGGTGCTGGAGGAACTCACCACGAGCACCTCCCTTGTTTTCTTAGAATGGCAATGGCACCCACCTGAGAGATGCTGGAACTGAGTTCCATTGAGTTCTGGCTGAAGAAAAAAGCCCTGAGTGTAACTATGTGCTACAAGAAAAGGTAATTTATTTTGCCTGGGCAGAAGAAAAGACTACAGTGGTACCCCGGGTTACAGACACTTCAGGTTACATACACTTCAGGTTACAGACTCCGCTAACCCAGAAATAGTACCTCGGGTTAAGAACTTTGCTTCTTGAACTTTGAATCGTGTGGTGGTGGCGGGAGGCCCCATTAGCTAAAGTGGTGCTTCAGGTTAAGAACAATTTCAGGTTAAGAATGGACCTCCGGAACGAATTAAGTACTTAACCCAAGGTACCACTGTACAGTAATGTGTAAACCACTTTGCTGTAAACTGCTTTGAGATTTATCCTTTAAAATATAAAGCGGTATAGGAATAAGATTAATAACAATAATAATCTCCATTACAGGTGGGGGAATGGTAGCTAGACATAAGCAAGGTTTAAGGTGCCATTTGGTGATTAGCTTATATATCTGAGAATCTAACACTGAGAAGGCAGTTACCTGTGTTCAGTTCGATGACTGATAAACACTTTAAAAAATATCTCTCTGGCCTTTTAACATCTTTTAATATCTTAACATCTTTTAAACACCATTGATATTCTGTGGTTTAATAGCATTGATTTTAGATCCTTAGATGGATAGCAGTTTGTTGATTTTTAGCTGCCGGAGGGCTCCTCTGCCAACACCGAATTGGATGTATCACTGTGTGGATTTATTATTGAGTTGCTGTTGGGTGTGCTTAATTGGTTTTGTTGGTTGTTGTATTAATTTTGTGCTTAGGTTTGCACGCCACCCCGAGGAATATTTTTATTAGACGGCTGATGAATGAATCCATCGATAAACAAATAAAATGGAGGGCAGTAGATTCAGGATGGGCAGAAGAAGGTATTTCTTCACACCAGGCATAACTCACTTATGGAGCTCATGATGGGACGATGGTCACCAGGCTTGAGATTGCTTTAAAATACTGTATAGCTCAGTTGGTTATAACATGGTGCTGATAGTGCCAAGGCTGCAGGTTTGATCCCCGTATATGACAACTGCATATTCCTGCATTGCATGGGGTTGGATTAGATGATCTCCAACTCTTATGCTTCTATGAAAAGTTCATTGGAGACAATTCTATCAATGTCCATGAGCCACAGGGGCTAAAAGGAACTTCTATGATACGCTGTAGATTGATGAATCTGTTAGTTTGGGTTTCTCTCAGTCTCTCATTTTTCCTCTAGTCGCTAAATAACAGTTGTTGCAGAAGAACTGTGGGAGTGGTTTATTGTTTTCATACCTTGCTAGTAGGTGTCCAAAAAGTCATTGTGGGAAAGAAGGATTCTGGAATTAAAGGACCATTGGTCAGTCAGACAGGGTCTTCTTTATATAAACATTTAAATGCACAATTCTTACGCAGTTTCATAAGTTTTGTAACTCTGATTACTCCAGAAAATGGGATGGAACAAATTTATGAATGAACACACATGGTAAATTGACATCGACCAGAGATGGAAATGATTCAGCCATCCCCAGTTTACAGCTCAGTCTCTCCGCTGCTATGCCTCTCTCTCCCTCCCTCCCTCCCTCTCTCTCTCTCTCTCTCTCTCTCTCTCTCTCTCTCTCTCTCTCTTACTTTCTTTTTAAATTTTCTACAGCCCTAGTATATGCATATTTAAAGAGATTTCATTGTGTCACTCTCAGGTGGCTGCAGCAATGTTCTGAAGCATATGGTTGCCATGGTTAATGGTTAATGCACTCTTTCAGGGAATGCTATGGTAACTAGCCACATATGGTAGCGTGTCAATATGTTGCACCAGAGTTGAATGCCTAATCACGGGCCCATGAAAAGCATCCGCTTTCTCCATAATTGCTCCACCGTTGGCTGAGCACGCATGAGGAAGAATTGTAATGAGCTCCTCGCACTGTACATTTCCCTATGACTTTGCTGCCTTGCGCCTTGCGATGGGCAAATCTCTGAATCGCTGTTAGGAATACTAAACACACATATATAGATCACTCAGAGAGAAACAGGTGCCTCTCTGTGAATTCATTGGCTTCCAAGGAGAAAGAGTCATCTATTTCTTGAAGGGCAGAGGAAATGTCTGTCTCCCGCACACATTCTGCAGCATTTCCCTTAATGAAGCTTGTTTCTGGGCAGTTTACAATACTGTATGTCTTTCTGCACAACCAGGTTAACAGGACCAAGGTTGGGTTGAATCCACACTCAGTTATGCTTTGATTGACCACTTTGATTGGCAGAAGTGGCACTACCACAGGTGCCACGTGGCACTCCTTCCACATGGATAGATAGCTCAGTTGGTTAGCATGGTGCTGATAATGTCAAGGTTGCAGGTTTGATCCCTGTATGAGGCAGCTGCATATTCCTGCATTGCAGGGGGTTGGACTAGAACAGGGGTCGGTAAGGTTTATCTTGCCTGGGCTGGATTGGTCCCACAGAGATCCCTCCATGGGCCAGATCGTGTGTGTGTGCACGCCCATGATTTTCGGCGCCTGCGCAGATGTGATTTTTGATATCTGCGCAGACGTGGTTTCCGGTGCTGCAGAAGCGAGTCCCCGCATTCTGCGCCGGTTCAGCACAGCATGTGAGCAGGCAACTTGGTTCGGGAGCAGCTCATGGGCCGGTCAAACGACCTCCATGGGCCGCTTTTAGCCCATGGGCCTTAGCTTGGTGGCCCCTGGACTGGATGATCCTCAGGGTCCCTTCCAACTCTACGGTTCTATCATTCTATGATTTCTAATAGCACAATCATTTAGTGTGTCAGTTCCTCCACTTTGGAACTCCCTGCCGATTGAGATCAAGCAGGCGCCTTCACTGTATGCAGTTTGGCACCTGCTAAAAACTTTCCTCCTTAGACATGCCTACCCAGATGCTTAGAAAGCTTGGGATACTTTTAATCTATTTTAGCATTTACCTTATGTTTTAAAGTACAGTTGTAAATTATTATCAATTAATTTTACTGCTGTGTCTTTTGTAAACAGCTTTGAGGGTGTGTTTTTTTTTTACAATCAAGCAGTGTATAAATTTTATGAAATAAATAAAATAGGGAAGATGCATGACATCAACAATAGGGAGGGTGGTGGTGCTGTGGTGTAAGCCACTGAGCCTTGGGCTTGCTGATCAGAAGGTCGGTGGTTCAAATCCCCATGACGGGGTGAGCTCCCGTTGTTTGGTCCCTGCTCCTGCCAACCTAGCAGTTTGAAAGCACATCAAAGTGCAAGTAGATAAATAGGTACAGCTCCAGCGGGAAGGTAAATGGCATTTCCGTGCGCTGCTCTGGTTTGCCAGAAGCGGCTTAGTCATGCTGGCCACATGAGCCAGAAAACCTGTCTGCGGACAAATGTCGGCTCCCTCAGCCAGTAAAGCGAGATGAGCGCCGCAATTCCAGAGTCGCTCACAACTGGACTTAACTGCCAGGGGTCCTTTACCTTTATGACATCAACAAGACTTCACATTGATTCCAATGGGTCTGTCTGACTAAGTCTGGGTTCACCCTGGAACAAGCATTTAAAAATTAAAGCACAGAGCACACAACATTAGAAAGAAAGAAAAAAACCCATATCTTCCTCCTTGTCTTCTACAGTATTGTGGTGGATATATTACTTTGATGCTCAAGTTGTTGAACTCCATGGAAAGATAAATAACATTGATCTCTTTAAAATAGTGATATGAGGCTCATGCCCATGATTATTAAAAGCATTTCAGGGATTAAAAATAGCTGCAAATTTGATTTCATTCTACAGAGTGACCATCATAATAATATTGCTTCTCCGGAGTAGGAAGGGTGTGTCGTAATTTACACTGGCACCTGTTGTTTTCCTTTTGAATTGGGAATCCTAAGTCATACCATCGTCAATTATCTCACAGTAGTGCCAGCTCCAAGACAGACTGAGCCTTAAAGAGATCTCTGTAGCACCTGGCTGCTTGGAATTAATTTGTTTCATTCTGGCTGTGTTCACATGAGCCAATGAAGACAAGAGGAGGTAAAAGCAAGCGCTACCTCCTTTGTCCCCACCTCCAACAGTGCTTTTGTTACCTTGATGCAAAAGAATGCAGGACTCCCCGTGTTTCATTCTTCTCCTTCACATCTGGTAGCAAGGTGCCTGCCTTCATCATGCTGTGCTTTTCCACCTTCCCTCTCTGCACCGGTGATTGCTACTGACATTGACAGAGAACTGCAGTGTAATGATGTCATGATATGGGACAAGCTTATTTGAACGGGAGCTCCTCATCTACCATGCATGGCAGCCATCCACCATCAAATCCCCCAATGTGCAATGCCTGTTTAGAGCACTGAACGTTGAGTAGTTTGATAGCAAGTACAAACAACACCCAGTGCATGGGAGCCGAGCTTGCCTCCTGCTTTCATTTAAAACTGCACTCACTGTTCTTCCTTTTTGAACATCCTCTTGAGCAGCGCTTGCCCTTAGGAGTGACAGCAGGAAGCGGTGGATGGATCTTTCCTTCCCTGCAGCGGGGCAAGAGGAAGAGATGCCCGTAGGAGGAAGAGGCCAGCAGCCCGATTGCAGATCTGTCATTGCACTCCTAATGCAGGCAGAAGTGGGTTTATATTTCTCAAAACTTAATTATCCACCATGTGGTGGTGGAGAGAAGTCTGAGAGAAAGGGTTTATCAAGTGCTCTCTCTTAATGCTACCTACAGGGATTCAGTGCTTCGTGGTGTTTTCTCTTCCCTCTGAAAAAAGCCTACTTGTTTTGCCCCTAGGCAAAACAAAAATCCTTGCAATGACCACCTGCCTGTTCCATGATGGGTGGGGGGCAGTAGGGGTCCCTGGTTGTATGAGAGAGACATAGAGAGAGTGGGCAGGGGGAGGGAATCGATGAACTCCCCATGCCCTTTTCTTCATCCTTCTTTCCTTCCATCTTTTCATTCATCCTCTAGCTGTTTTTGGACTACAGCTCCCTTCATCCCTAGCTAGCAGGATCAGTGGACAGGGATGATGGGAACTGTAGTCCAAAAACAGCTGGAGACCCAAGTTTGGGAAACCCAGATCTAGACCAACAAGTAGCAAGGTGTGGTTGTCAGGTGTGTGTGCAGGAGCCAGGCCCTGTGACCAGGGGCCTTCCTAAGTTTGTTCTGAAGAGGCAAGGCGTGGCCTCACAGGTGAGGCCGATTGGTAACTCACAGCACCTGGTGGCAAGACCTGGAAAGAGTTATAAGGTCAGCATTTCCCTTCAGCTCTTTGCCACAGCAACATGCTTCCTGAACCTTGAACCTTGCCTTCTTGACTCCTTGATCCTCGAACCCCTGACTTCGTTCCTCCTTGCTTCCTGACCCTCGGACCCTTGGCTTCTTGACTCCCTGCTCTCTGACCCTCGGACTCCTGGCTTCTGGACCCCTGTTCCTGCTCCCACCCTGCCATCTTGCTCCTGGTCCTGACGTCCCCTGTCAGGACTTTGATCGCCCGTGAACCGGACTGTGACAGTGGTACCCCAAAGGGCCCATTGATACATGGTTGCCCCAGGGTCCACAAAAACCTAGAGCCGCCCCTGTTTAATGGCTGCAAGTAATGATAGCTGTGCGCTGCTTCCATGGCTTTTGAATACCAGTTGCTGGAAACCACAGGAAGGGAGAGTGGTCTTGGGTTCAAATCCTGCTCGCAGGTTTCCTATAGGCATCTGGTTGGCCACTATGATTACAGGATGCTGGACTAGATGAAACATTGGCCTGATCCAGTGGGCTCTTCTAATGTTCTGATTTTCAGTCAAGACTTTTTTTTCAGCTGGAACCCATTGGAACTCAGTTTCGGCACCTCTCAGGTGGGTGCCATTGCCATTATAAGAGAACAAGGGCATTTCAGCACCTCTTTTTCTAGAAAAATAGCATTTTTTTCAGTATTTATCATACTGTCTAATTGTGCCCTCAAAAGAGCCCTGCTTTGCTTAATTCCATGATAAAGGCAGATGGACATTATTTAGCCAGTGGCTACATTGAGACAACTCTCCCAAATATGCAGGCGTGAATTTGATGATCATTGCCCTGTTCCTTAAACGATTCTGATGGAAGTAAAAACAAATGAAACATGAACTAACAAAAGGAAGGGATGAGTGAGGTGAGCAATGAAGCTGTGGCTTGAATGCTGACTAATTAGCAAATACGATAAGGGAAAATTACGATGCCTTTTTCTTTCTGTCTGGTTTCAACATGGCAAATTTCTTTCTGTATCAAAGCTGCTGTTAAGAACTCCGCTTCCAACTCATTGAAAGGATGCGTGGTTTGCCCTTTAGCTCTGCTGATAGTTACAGCATCTGAAATAACCTCAATTAATTGGATTGAACTGTCAGTGTTGTGCATGGAATAATCATCTGATTTGGCACACTTCATTACCATAGATGGATATATACGTAACCTTTTCTCAAAGTCCAAGATGGATTACTCAAACCGCCACTGTTTTGAAAAGCGGGAATTTATAATTCGATTAATATTCTTTGTAGGGTTCCAACCATGTTGATTTCACTAGAAAATGAATCTAGAGATGTAAGAACCTGCAAGCCTACAGATGCTGCTAGACTCCGGCTCCCTTCACCTCTAACTCTTGACTACACTGGATGGGGTTGATAGGAGTCCAACAATATCTGGAGGGCCACAGATTTCACATCCCTTTAATAGCCAAAAGTCATTGGGTACCCTGGGAAACCAACAGCTCCCAGTGTCCCCAGTGTTGGGGCTGCTGCCTTGGCAGCTAGCAAAGTACCAGGATGGCAGAGTGTGCGGAAATGAGAGACTGCCCATTTTCTGCTGCCACTGCAATAGCTGCAACAGTAGATAAATCTGTGGAAGGAGGAGAGGGAATACTTCACCTTGGATTACAGTCCAAGCTGGATAAGAATCACAGGAAGGTGTTGCAGTTTGAAATATTGCCTCATTTTAATGAAGGTGCCCATTTCATTTCAAGAGTAGGCAGCTAAATTTTACTCAGAGTAGGCCCATTGAAATTAATGACCATGACTATGTTGGCCCATTTATTTCCGTGTGCCCACTCTGAGTAAAACCAAGTTGAATAGGTAATTAAGAAGTTTGGCAATATCTCTACAGTGGACTTGTGGGAACCAGTTAAATATTGGGTGGGTCAGTGTGTATCTACTATACTTCCAAGCTTTCCTTGTTGCTTTTATCTGTCCCACTTACCTGTTTTGTGACTCTTCCTTGTCTCATTCCTAAATTTAGATTGTACGTTTGTTCTGCTACTTTGACAAGTTCACTGGTGCTGTTATATGAACACTAGTAGCCTTTTATGCAGCGTTGCTAAGGAATTCAGAGCCATCCAAAAAAACAGTGCAGTTTATCCCTCTAGAATCCCTCTGGAATCAAAATAGGATCCAGTAGTAGATGAAAACCATCTCAGAAACCGTCATTCAAGATTTGGTTCCGATAACTTAAGAAGTGTCCAAATGCATAGCGAACAAACAAGTTTCCAAAATATATAGCAGGTTATTGTTAACAACATCATAAAAACATGGGTGTCTGCAGGAACTTTTATGGTGGTCTGGTGGGGCAAAGTAAAACCATGAAAGAGGAGAACAGGCTAATTTTTCTCACACCACACAAATGAGAAGAACAGTGCCTGCACATTTTGTCCCATATCTCCAGTTCTACAAGTGCCAAAAATGTACTCTTGTTTAAAAATGAAAGCTGAGACTCAAGGGATCATAGTTCATCTGTGGGTTAGGAACTCCATGCATAAAAAAAGCTCTGCTGTACAAGCAGCAATGTACAATTGTTGGAACCAAAGTACACATCGCTTCAGACACTGTACCCAATATATTTTTCTAACAGGGGGAACAGTAGCTTTGGAAGTGTCAGTGTTCATGGGGAAAATAGCATGAAGGGAAAGACTGTGGTCAACCATTGTTGCTTTTTGCAAATACTTTAACAAGACTGTTAGGCCCTTAATGTTAAAGTGCTAGCTAGGAACTCTCCATCCTATTGTGTCGGCATCACAAAATAAGCCAAACATCAGCTAACTTTTGACCAGTTCAGTCAAATCCAATTATGAGACTGTCAGTGGAGTCCACTTTAATAATCACTGAGCTATTCTGGCAGCATATTTTCCACAGGGCAGCTGCCATCTAGTGGCAGAAAATTAATCAAACTGGTGGGAGGGTGGAAATTTAAGACAAGAACCATACAGGGTCTCTGTTTTGCAGCTTTCAGCAAAAACTCAAAAGACAAGACAATGTGATAAGTTAACATTAAAACAGAACCTGCATGGGGCTGAAAGCTCTTGCCTACTGTACTTTTAAACAAATGAAGTGAAAATGAATATTCACTATTGGCTAATTTACTTTGAGTGCCTTGGATGATGCATATAACGGAAATGATGTTCATTGTTGGAAGCACAGCTGGTGATCTATCAAGCCATAAATGGCCAGGAGCCAAGCTTACCCATCATAAATGGAGAATGCACTTTAAATATTCCATCCATGCCCAAAGTCAGCACTCATGGGTGGACAGCAAAGTATAATGGTAGTGTCTGAAATTCAGTTCCTTTGGAGAATCACCCAAATCTGGGCTTGTGCATATTTTATAACTGGTGCAAGGCTTATTTTCAATTAGGCTGGCTTTTGATGACCAGGTGTGGCCCCGAAGAGGGTTAGCCAATAGGATGCCCTCCACATATTAGGTCATCATCCCTGACCATTGCCCATGAAGGCTGGGACGGATGGGAAATATTGAACTCATCTCTCTCTCGCTCTCGCTCTCTGACACTCTTCCAAGCAGACTTGTGAGATAAGCAATTAGTCCGTCCCCCCCAGTTGCTCCAATCTATTGGGGGCTATCTATTTTCTGCAGCCTTAGCCTTTGCATCTGTTGAGACCCCCGAAATGCAGCAGAGCTCACTGCTGACTAAGGATGCTCAAGGAATCCAGTTTCTATGAATTCAGATGCAAATTGACCTGATTCACACCTCCCAGATAAATGTGTGGATTATAATGTAAACACCCTTGTGATACAGCTCTCAGTGAGTGTGTGTGTGTGTGTGTGTGTGTGTGCCACACCAAAATGTGTTAAAAATTCAGGACAGGATTCACCTACTGTAAGGACTTCAGCCTGTGCAAGAGGCTTCCCTTCTCCTCCCAGGGGTCAGGAGAAAACCCCAGAACAATATGTGGGGAAGCAGATGGAGGATTGTTCCACCTGGCTTGCTGCAATGCTTGTGCAGATGGAACAACTGCAAAAGGGTGATGTTGAATTCCACCCTCACATTTTGGGATAAATTGCCTCTAGCATATATAGATTCCAGCCACCTCCCCCACATACCTAAAAGCCAAATCTCCAAGATGTAGCAGAGGCTGGTCTGCCATCAGTCAGCTCCTGCCTGCCTGCCTTCTAACTTATGACCAGCTGTGTGTGGGGGGGGGGGTGGCTCTGGCTGTCATCTTCCTCCCCCTTAGTCTCAGTGTTACCCTTGTAGAACTCAGCAGGGAGGAGGACGGGGATAAAATTAGAATGAGTTTCTTCTGCCTGCCACTGGCTCCCTGCTTTCTCCCCTACCTGGCCGAATGGACACCTGCAAACACAGCCAAGGTGGATCTTGACATGCATGTATCAAGTGTACCTGCACATGCTGCTTTTCTTCTCCTCTCTTCCGCACTCTCAGGAAATGTTGCAACCAGTCCCACTCTGAAATGAAACATTGGGTTGAGCATTACTAATCCTGTTAGAAAAGAAAACAGTTCTGCTCAGTTTGCTAAGACATGCCATGATGGAGAGGTCAGGGCAGGACACGCTATTGCTGATGAAATGAACACAATATATTGTGTGTGGTGGGCAGCTCAGGCAGCAATCTTCAGTGTGGAAATAGTGTCTGTTACCTGTAACTACCAGAATATAAGAGTGTCCCTGCTTTCATTTATGAAACAATCATCTATTATTATTATCTTTTTGTACATTGACTTTTTGACAGTGCACTCAAGATGGCTCACTGTGTTTCTCAAACTTGGGTCCTCAGCTGTTGTTAGACTACATCTCCCATCATCCCTGACCACTGATCCTGCTAGCTAGGGATGATGGGAGTTGTGGTCAAGTAATAGCTGTGGACCCAAGTTTGAGAAACACGGTTTTAAAACAATTGTTTATAGCCAAAGAGACATGATGTGAAAAGGGACCGAGAAGGGGGATGCAATATTCGGACACTTTGGTCAGTGAACGAAATAGTTCTGGAAAGGAGAGGAGAGGGAGCCAACTGGGAATTGATCCCAGCAAGGGATATAAGAAGGCACTGATTTCCATCCCCCTCCATATTCATTGCATGCAAGTGCTGTTTCTGCTCTGCTGCAGTTTGGCTTTCAATTAAAACTACATTACTCATCTTGCTATCTGCTCCGGTGAAATGTTATGTACCGTATTTTTCTGTGTATAAGACTAGGTTTCCCCCCGAAAAATAATGTCAAAAATTAGGCGGCATCTTATACACCGATACATCTCCCCCCATTTTCTTAAATCTGAGTCCCCCCAAATAGGAGGTGTCATACATGGGGGCGTCTTATAGACGGAAAAATACAGTAATAATCATTATATTATCACAGACCATTCATTTCAGAGCAAAGGCAACTCAATGCAAATGTGGGTGTGGGAATCAAGAATGAATTGTTACATGTTGTTTGTGGACTGAAAACAACAACATTAAATACTGGCCGTATTTGCTGGACATGGGACAAATAAGTGAACTTGGGCAGTTTCCACTCCCATTTCTGTTTTTGTCAGAATTCATGGGCATCCCTAATCCATGCTGAGCCAATGCTGCTTCACATAGCATTCTGATGCAGACAGGTGGAATTTTCACTGGCAACTTCATTTCTGGGAGTGAGAGAGCCAAATGGGAATTGAAAACTATGGTTATGGAAATGAGGAAGCCAATTGGGAATGGACCCCTCTGAGCCAATAGATGAGGCCTTGCTGTCTCGCTTCTACCACTGTCACAGTCAGGTAGAATAGATACCAACAGATGCAGTTCCCAGAGGAGAGGATCCCAGACTCACTGTTTCACCTCTGCCTTGGATACAGTGACAGACACAGTTCTGAAATGGACAGAGCAAAATGGCAGTTGGCCATTGGTGGGCTTACGGAGGTTAAGCCCAGCTTTTCAGGTGGGAGCCCCACTTACATAAGCCCCCACACCAGATTTCTCATTTCAGCAACCAATGCCTCTTACGCAGAAGACATAATCCAACATGATGAAGCAGCACAGACAGAAGGTATTTTGGAACACTGTAAAAATATAACCACATTTTAAGACTCTCATTACCATCAAATAGGACCAGATGGTTAGCAAATACTGAATTTGCAAAAGTTTTTTTAATTAAAAAAAAGAAAAAGCCGCAACCAACTATAACTTCAGGAGTAAAGTTTCTAGAACTGTCACAGGAAATACACTATATAGGTATGTTGCAGGAAGCATAGCGGAGAAAAATATTGAAAGAGAGAGAGAAATAAGGAAAGAAAGAAAAGAAAGGAGAGAGTTATGATCTACCAAAGGGCATGCTCTGCAAATGTCAGAGATGGGAAAATACACTTTGCCACCGGTTTAATAGTGAAAGGAAACAAGAGGTTGTTTCTAAGATATGAAACAGGAGACAGTGCGATTGCTAAAGGGGTGATGTGCTCAAGGAAGTATGAAAGGGACTTCTAAAACTACTTGCCAACTTGCTAGGATCAGTACTGATTAAGTGTTGATAGTTATATTGAAAATGCCTATCTGCACTTCAAGCCTTGCATAGGAGCTTCTAGTTTGAAATCCAGAGTTTTTATCATTTTGTGCATTTGGTATGCAGATTAAGCGCTTATAAAAAATGCAGTTATTAAAATGCAACCCAAAACAGCATGAGTCACATATTCCTATATGATTTAAATATTTTATATACAGTATATATAGTCAGGTCATTAGTTCATGTAGTCCTAGACTCTTGACTTTGATCAGAGCCTGACCATGCAAAGGGTGTGTGTGTGTGTGTAATCGACTGAGTGGGGAAGTCTGTCTGAGGCTGTAGCCTAAGGGACACACTTTTCTATAGGTCTAGTTTGCTTGGGCTCCTCATGATCCAGAGGGTTGGTGCTACAGCTGGATACTGGAGGCCCTGGTCAGAGACTCTCCTTTACAGCTGGTGAGATCTGGCTGTTAGCTGGCCAGTGTGGGAAATAAATAAATAAATAAATAAATAAATAAATAAATAAATAAATATAATAATAATTTGTTTATACCCCACCCTCCCCAGCCAAGACCGGGCTCAGGGCGGCTAACACCAGGTATAAAAACAATTGATTGAAATACAGCTTAAAAACAAGTTTAAAACACAAGATTAAAATGCAGCCTCATTTCAGTAGGAACTCAAATCAAAAACTTTTTGGGGGATGAAAACGTCAAGTCTTCACCAAGGCCAACTATCCAGACTGGTCCTCCGTGGGCCAGAAAAAAGCCAGGGAAGTCCCCAAATAAGAGTTCCATCACAGAAGGAAAAAGGAAAGAGGGGGAGGGGAACAGCGACAATTCGTTGTTGACAAAGGACAGCTGGACATATAAAGGGCCCCATTACCTTCAGTTGCTTAGGGCCTCATCAAACCTAAATCCGGCCCTGATGCCATCAAAGGTGTTTTTAATGTGTCACAAGCTTTTATATAGAGAAAATACACATGATGTAGCACAGGCACAAAATGTCATGATGTAGCACAGGCACCGGACTATCAGTAACAGATTAGCTCTCAACTGGAAGGATGTGCCCTAATTGCAACTTTTCCCTCACCTGTAGCTGGGCATCTGAGTGTTTCATAGAAGTGACAAGCCAATTGTATTAATTGCATGCAAGTAGAATATGAAAATGAGTCACAGCAGCCCTCTGGCTTGTGATGCATCTGTAACATGGTCCTGCGTGCTGCTGAACAAGCTTCATCCACCCTTGCTACGGCTAAAAATTAGATGCTTGAAAGTCTCACTGTTTTCCCCATGCACATAACATATGATATGAAGTCTTGATAGCTGGCTGGCTGGCTGCTGGTTGCAAACAGTGGGGTTGCAAACAGTTCAACTAGCTGAGCAGCCACCCACCTTGGATTCTTAGCAAATGGGATTGGGGAGGAACAATGGACACCCCGCACAATGGGCTCACTCCGCTTGTCCCATGCCCAGAAAGCGTGGGTGCAAGTGGTTTTTCCATTTGACTCACCACTTACCTGAGAAAACCCACTCTTTATCACTGAATCAGAGTTGCGTGGCGAGTTCCCGCCTCCCCCCAGTGGAAATAAAGACACATGACACAATTATTTAAGGTTAATGGGCTAAATATGACCACAACTTTATTGCTTACAGGTGATGAGCGGTATTGGCTTAGGCATTGGTCCTAACCGACTATCCGGCTTCAGCCCATCTGATTGAAGTCTGGGAAGGGTTAACCACCAGTAGGGGGAGTCCTGCTGATGCACATCAACTTGGACCCCCCCCAGGGTCACCGCTCGGGGGTGTGCCTTAGGCCCTCACCTCCATAGGCTTCGGACAGGGCCACGCCCCATGAAGGAGCTGGAAGCGGCAAAAGAGGGAGATCCCCGGCTGTGCCTGCATTAAATAGAGCAGGCCACGCCCCCCGGGCCAGCCGGTTGGCTGTCCAGGGGATGACGCAACTGGGGATTCCCTCTATCGCGCAGAGGGGGGCGTGAAGCCCTCAACCCTACCTCCTTTCGAAGGCAGAAGTGGTTCAAGCATCAACCCATGGGAAACCTGACCAACGTTTGCTCAATCAGTGGGTTTTCCCCGGGGGAAAGCGGCAAGACAAGCACCAGCATGGACAAGCCTGGAGAGGAAAGACTCACCAACAAAGGTGCAGAGGCTAGAAAGTACAGCATACTATTAGAATGGGAGACGAAAGATGAAGAGGTAAAATCAGTTATGATTAAATGGGCACAAGATGTAGGTCACAACATTATGATGGAAGATTGGGAAAAATTATGGAAAACTGATTTAAAATTTACAGATTGTTCCCTATTGAAGGAGAATTACATGAAGATGATGTACAGATGGTACACAACACCAGTGCAGTTAGGGAAAAAGTACAAAACTAGTTCAAATATATGTTGGAAGTGTAAGGAAAAGGAAGGGACATTTTATCATATGTGGTGGGATTGTAAGGTAATTTAAAAAATTTGGGAAATGATATACAACAAATTGAAGAAAATGTTCCATTTAACATTTGTTAAAAAACCTGAAGCATTTTTATTAGGGATCGTAGGGAAAGATCTGGCAAAACTGACATACAAGCTATGGGACAAGGATAACCGTGGCTTTAAAGATGAATGGGAACCCTTTACAAAGTATTTGAAGACACAACAAAGCGAACTGGACTCCTTGGCTGGTTTTGAATAAACATTCACAAACTTTTTTATTGATAATAATCAGCTAAATAGTTTGAGGATTTATACAATTGTGTAACGTGCATAAAACAGCATTTTTAGAGAAATCAAAGACTGGAACTGAGGGGAAGTCGGGGGGTGGGGGTGGGTGGGTTCTGTAGGGGGAAGGAGGGGGAGGGAGGGAGGGAAAAGTGGGGGGGGGAATAAGGATGATATGTTTCTGGATAATATGTTTTGTTTTAATTTTAAATAAAAAGTTATTTTTTAAAAAAAGAAAAGAAAAGAAAAGAAAAAGTGCTCTTTCCATCCAAGTCACAATAGGGTACCTAGGTAAAAGGTAAAGGGACCCCTGACCATTAGGTCCAGTCGTGACCGATTCTGGGGTTGCGGCGCTCATCTTGCTTTATTGGCCGAGGGAGCCGGCGTACAGCTTCCGGGTCATGTGGCCAACATGACTAAGCCGCTTCTGGCGAACCAGAGCAGCGCACGGGAACACCGTTTACCTTCCCGCCGGAACGGTACCTATTTATCTACTTGCACTTTGATGTACTTTCGAACTGCTAGGTTGGCAGGAGCAGGGACCGAGCAACGGGAGCTGACCCCGTCGTGGGGATTCGAACTGCTGACCTTCTGATTGGCAAGCCCTAGGCTCTGTGGTTTAACCCACAGCGCTACCTGTGTCCCTAGGAAGCTACTTTATGCTGGAGTCAAACCATTGTTCCATCTAGCTCAGTACTGTCGACACTTACTGTCAGGGCACGCCAGTGTCTTTACCTGCTCAACCTGGAGATGCCAGGAATTGAACATAGAACCTTCTGCATGCACATCAAATGATCTAAGTTATGGCATTTCCCCTAAAACCAATGTGGGCTAAGAACTAAAAAGCAAAGTATGTTCTAGCAGATCTTTCCCCCCGCCACTTTGTGAGTGGGGCTTGGCTGGTGGAAGATTCAGAGCATGCAACTCAGGCGGAAGCAACTCAGGTGGCTTGCTATACGTTCAGGCTCTTTGCAGGGAATCCAGAATGTATGTAAAATGTGCTCTTCTGAATGCCTACCTGTTGTCCTCCCTTTGAAGCCACCAAAGCACTCATTGGTGTGTGTCCCAGAAATCATCTCCTGTATTTTCATCTGCCCCAACAAGAATAGCCATTTCACCATCATTTTAACCATTTTCATCTTCGCTTTCAACACATGCACATCTACATCTCTCTGTTAACCAGCATTGCTAAGGCCACTTTGACCCAGACATTCATCTGTGGTCTCATTCACTCTCTCTCCCTTGAGATGACTGATTCTTTTGTGGCTGACTTTAATAGGAAAGTGATTGGTGTCAAATGTACAATCCTTTAGCTCTGGTGAGATAAAAGCTGAAAGTGGATGCGCCGCCTTCCGAGCAAAATGTCTCTCGTTTATTGTGGATTTTTATTTACGACCTGCTTTTTCTTCCATTCCTACCATGTGTGTATTATTTTGCTGGTACTTTCAAGAGAATGGAGCCTGTTGTGCTTTTTGTGAACAATATGGGGGCAGCAGTTCTGCCAGAACCTTTGACACTGAGGAAGGGTTGCCAGCTTTCAATCAGCCTCTTTCACAGGAGCCTGCTGAGCAGGTGTTAATGTTTTTGTTCATTGCCAGGGATTGGGAATCTGCGGCCTTCTGGATGTTGCCAGACCACAGCTCCCATCATTTGCCATGCTAGCTGAGGCTGGTGGGAGTTGGAGAAGGCTTCTTTAGGCATTGCTTTCTTCTCAGGTTGTTTCATGTCAAATAAGGGTAATTCTGCAATAGTGATACAAGGTTTGATGAATGGGCAAACAACTCCCCACAAACCTCCACTTTTACACAATAAACTATTTTTGTTTCTTTGACCTACACTGGCTCCCAGTATGTTTCCCAGCACAATTCAAAGTGTTGGTGCTGACCTTTAAAGCCCTAAACGGCCTTGGTCCAGTATACCTGAAGGAGCGTCTCCACCTCCATCGTTCTGCCCGGACACTGAGGTCCAGCACCGAGGGCCTTCTGGCAGTTCCCTCACTGCGAGAAGCCACGTTACAGGGAACCAGGCAGAGGGCCTTCTCGGTAGTGGCACCCACCCTGTGGAACGCCCTCCCACCAGATGTCAAAGAGAAAAATAACTACCAAACTTTTAGAAGACATCTGAAGGCAGCCCTGTTTAGGGAAGCTTTTAATGTTTAATAGGTTATTGTATTTTAGTGTTCTGTTGGAAGCCGCCCAGAGTGGCTGGGGAAACCCAGCCAGATGGGCGGGGTATAAATAATAAATGATGATGATGATGATGATGATGATGAGTTAGACACACCCTCCCCCAATGAATTCTCTTCCCCAAAGCATTATAATTGGAAGGATCATGGATTAAGAACATAAGAACACAAGAAGATATTGCTGGATCAAAGCCAATGGCTCACCCTGTCCAGCATCTTGTTCTCACAATGGCCAGTCAGATGCCCATGGGAAACCCACAAGCAAGATTTCTACACAAGAGTAATCAATCAATCAATCAATCAATCAATCAACGAAGTAGGCTTGCAAGAAAATGTAACCCAAGTTACCTCTCTCCATCCTTACTCAGGTGAAATGTTTCGTTCATTTGGCACCCAATATCCATTGAGATATTTGGCAGGGGAGAATTCTGTAAAATAAATAAATAATTTGAGGGGGAACAGTTGAATTGGACCATATTAGAACTGGCGTTTGGAGGGCTGTAGCGCAGAGTTTTGATGCAGAAGGTCCCTTGGCATCTCCAGTCTGAAACTACAGAGAACTGCTGCCGGTCAGTGTAGGGTAGCCAGTACAGAACCAGGTGAACCAGCAGATCTGACTCAGTGTAGTGCAGCCTCTTGGATTTCTGTGTAATGACTGAGAGCAGAATCCTAGCCTTGTCTCTCCAGAACTAAGTCTATTGGATTGGGTGGGGCTTACTCCCAGGTAAGTGGGCTTAGGGTTGCAACCTACATGCATTTTCAGCAGCTTATTATTAAATAGAGCAAACAAACAAATAAGGAATTGCCTCTTCGATGCCTCCTACTATTTCATGTAATATTCCTTAGTCCTCCTCCTAAGTCTTCTTACTCCAGCACCTTACTATGTTCAGTCTCTACAACTAAGCAGCCTTCATGATGTAGAATCTGAGCGTTCTGAAGGGATCGCTATTCCCCCCAAGACCTAAGGGAAGAGTTTATACCGAGCTACGGTCTGTAAGCAGAATGCATTTCAAAAAGAAAAATAGCAAAGACTTGGGGTGAATTATCTGCATTGAGCTCCCGTCTGCGATCATTTGTGTTCCTTTAGCTCCTTCACCTGGTGAAAAATGCAATAGTCAGAAATGGACACATTCCAGGCTCTGCGCAGACCAATTTTTCTCACTATCCTTGCCGCTGCATCATAAAAGGCATTTCTTTGGGGAAATAAGATTTAATGTTTCTATTAGGCTGTCAAAGAGGAAAGAAAGAGAATTACAAATTAAACTGGGAGTTGATTTCTGTGAAGAGCTACATGTTTCACCAGCTCAGAGCTCCAAAGACAACCAAACAAATACAGTAGCTCCGGTCTTGTACCCACTTCCCTGTAACTGCCATTGAATTAATTGGGCATTGCTGCTACTGTAAGTAAACATACATACATAAGCAAGGCTGGCTTATGGTCTTTTGTGGCTTGAGACCAAACAGAACATGGCGTCCCTCCGCCGCTGCCTCTTCTGCAGCCCCTGCCTGCTACCACCTCTTCCTCCACAGCCCACCCACCTCTTCTGTCTTCTCTGCTGCCCCCCTGCACTGAAGGGGGCAGGAGAATAAAAGGGGGCCAGGGGCCTCCTTTTCCCGCACTCCTAGTAAAATCCCTTAGAAGAAACTTTAATTTCATGTAAAATTATTTGTTAGGGACTGGGCTGAGGAGGAATACTGGAGACCACCTCCCCATCCTGACCCCCCCCCCCAGGAAGAGGAAAACAGTTTAGATTTACAAAAGGAGTTTGAGGGAGGTCAAAGCTCTGTTAGGATATAGTTCCGTTCCACCTTTAGAAAAGGCGTGTGGGGTTGTTGTGTGTCACATGTCTGTTTACTTCCAGCGCAGTCTGCTGGGAACTTCTGTCGTATATAGCTTTTGCCTATGGTGTTTGCTTGGACACAAAGGGATGCAGACATGTGTTTCCTTTGTCCTGCTGCTGAATAAATGCTTGTAAATATGCTTACATATGCCTCTGTCCGCTACTTCTGTTGTGAAGAGTTCTTATCTCTGCTGGCTTGCGTGCTCAGTCCCTAAAGGTCTCTGAGGCTTGAGTCGCAGTTTTTGATGCTGTTCTGAGAACTGGAGTTCACCCAGCTGCCGTCCGGAGGGCTGGAGCCAGCTGGGGGCCTGCCAATTGCCCCCGTCTCCCCGGACACATCCCAACAAGCTCAGACACAGATGAGGGGAAAAGTTAGGAAATAATGGGTGAGGAGGAGGCAGAACCAGAACAGCAGCTGGCTGACCCGGTGTCTTTAGAAAGCATTCCAGACCACCACCACCCATCTCCCAGAACCCAGCGAGCCTTAAAAGTAGAAGAGCAAAGAGCTTGAAGACAGAGGGCAGGTAGCAGCACCCATAGAATGATGATGATCACCCATAGTGATGAATGAGGAAGTGGGAGAGACGGAGTGTGTGTGGAGATTCACTTGGGACAGTGCCATTATCCAAGAGGCTGGGTTCTATAGCCACTCTCTGTAATACTTAAATAAAAAAAGGATGGTAATAAACTTTTCCTTGACTTTATACTTTCCTGGGTGACCAGCTGGGAGCTGCTGACAGCATCCTGACATTATTTTTATCTGACAAAAGTTGGCAGGGATGTCTCACCTGATTAATTACATGGGGGCATCAGTTTCTGTTCATTTATGCAGGTGACACACAATAAATACCTTGGAACATACCTAGATTAAATGACCCCCCCATACCAGACCATCCAAGTGTCCCTATTTTCCAGGGACAGTCCCAGATTTACAGAAGCCATCCCAATTTCTGATTTGATCCTGGAATATCCTGCTTTTAGTTAGGACATCCTTATTTTCATTGGAGAAATGTTGGAGGGTATGCCATACAAACAGTTTCTCTGAGATCGTATCAGGGTGGATTTCAGGCTGGGTGGGTCGAAGAGAGGAAATACCTTCTGGAGTCTTAAGAGTTGTGTAGATGAGTGGATTTCAGCAGGTATTATCTGTATAAGAACCTACATCAGCAGATGTAGTTTGCAGAAGTCCTTTCCTCTTTGACATCTCACCACTCGAATGGGCTACTTCATGTTTGCATCAAGTGAGGACATGGGCTGTTGTAGGCTTAGCAAACCAGTCTTGGCTTAGCACCACAAAGGAATTTTTCACATAAGCTGATGCCATCTCAAAGGCAGCATTTTTCTACTGAGTCAGCTCACATCTTTGTCTGACAGTGATAAATTGTGGAGCAATCAAAGGATGGGCTGAGATCTATGAATCAGCAGTCTCTCCTTACTAGAAAATGCTTTCATTATCGTGGCTTCCTACGAAGCACCATGAGAAATGTAGACTGTGGGTGATGCTGTGCCTATATTAGTCGGCTATCCAGTTTTGACGTGGAAATGTCATAGGACTGCTCTTCTTTTATTTTCTCTGCCATAATTCCTGTGCCTCTCAACAGGTAAAGCCATCTCATGCTTTGCAATGCATTTTAAGAAAAGACCATTCCCTAGTAGATGTCTCTGTGCCATGCACATATTAAACACAGATCCCTGGAAGAAAAGGTAAACCTATGAGAGTTCAGACTTGCGCTTAGAGATTTTCCACACCTGTTGGTCTGGTTGTGCATAGCTAGCCTGGCAGATCCATGTTTTAACTGATTTTAATATTGTGTTTTTAAATTGTTACAACCTGCCCTGGGACCCCATGGTGAAGGGTAGATGATGGTGATGATGATTTATGACGACGATGATGATTCTATATGTAATAGCTTGGATCCTAAGATAACTCAAACTTCATGAAAACAAAGTTGAGTGCACTTCTGTCTGATTTTGGAAAATTCATGCCTCCCATATTGTATTGTTTGGAGACAGCACCTTGCCAACAAAGCTCTGTATAGTTAAAGCTATGGTTTTCCCAGTAGTGATGTATGGAAGTGAGAGCTGGACCATAAAGAAGGCTGATCTCCGAAGAATTGATGCTTTTGAATTATGGTGCTGGAGGAGACTCTTGAGAGTCTCATGGACTGCAAGAAGACCAAACCTATCCATTCTTGAGGAAATCAGCCCTGAGTGCTCACTGGAAGGACAGATCGTGAAGCTGAGGCTCCAATACTTTGGCCACCTCATGAGAAGAGAAGACTCCCTGGAAAAGACCCTGATGTTGGGAAAGATGGAGGGCACAAGGAGCAGGGGACGACAGAGGACGAGATGGTTGGGCAGTGTTCTCGAAGCTACCAACATGAGTTTGACCAAACTGCGGGAGGCAGTGGAAGACAGGAGTGCCTGGCGTGCTCTGGTCCATGGGGTCACGAAGAGTCGGACACAACTAAACGACTAAACAACAACAACCACATTTCACATTGTTCAGGAAGGCCCCCTGATGCCCCCCTGGGTGAGGCTTTTGGAGGGCTGCATGTGGCTTCAGGAGGGATGAGGGAGCTGGGTGCCTTGTAAATAATATAATAATAATAATAATTTATTATTTGTACCCCGCCCATCTGGCTGGGTTTCCCCAGCCACTCTGGGCGGCTTCCATAAAAACCAGAAATACATTAAAATATCACAGATTAAAAACTTCCCTGAACAGGGCTGCCTTAAGATGTCTTCTGAATGTCAGGTAGTTATTTATCGCTTTGACATCTGATGGGAGGGCGTTCCACAAGGCGGGTGCCACTACCGAGAAGGCCCTCTGCCTGGTTCCCTGTAGCTTTGCTTCTCGTAATGAGGGAACCGCCAGAAGGCCCTCGGCGCTGGACCTCAGCGTCCGGGCAGAACGATGGGGGTGGAGACACTCCTTCAGGTATACTGGGCCGAGGCCGTTTAGGGCTTTAAAGGTCAACACCAGCACTTTGAATTGTGCTCGGAAACGTACTGGGAGCCAATGTAGGTCTTTCAAGACCGGTGTTATGTGGTCTCGGCGGCTGCCCCCAGTCACCAGTCTAGCTGCCGCATTCTGGATTAGTTGTAGTTTCCGAGTCACCTTCAAAGGTAGCCCCACGTAGAGCGCATTGCAGTAGTCCAAGCGGGAGATAACTAGAGCATGCACCACTCTGGCGAGACAGTCCGCGGGCAGGTAGGGTCTCAGCCTGCGTACCAGGTGGAGTTGGTAGACAGCTGCCCTGGATACAGAATTGACCTGCGCCTCCATGGACAGCTGTGAGTCCAACACTTGTAAATGCGAGTGTTGCCAATTAGACAAGGAAGAAAACCAGCCCTATTGTACTCCTGTATCTTTCGCAAAGAGTAGATATATATAAAAATGAGCAGACAAAGCATTACATTGCTATCTGCTAGTTGGCGCACAGCCAGTTGCTGCTAAAGAGGCAGCCACAAGAGATGAGTGCAAAAGCTGGTGATGCTAGGAAAGTTGAGAACTGCGGAATGAACAAAGGAGACATTTTTTGTGCTCTAGCAGGTGCAGATTTACCCCTATCTGCATGAGGACAGAGTGGAGTCATGCATTGTGGGCTTCTTGGCACCACTTCAGTCTACCCACCAAGCCGCCATTTGTTTCAGTTCAGGATTAGCTAGTCGCTGTCTGGTGACTGAATGGGAATTTTGGGAAGGGAACCATAGATTTCCAGTTGTGGAGGTGGAGGCTTTTCCCTGCTCCATATTAATAACACAGTGGGTGGTGCTAACTGGTTGACCTTAATTCAGTCAACCTGCAACATGGCAGGTTCTTAGCCACCCTCTTAAGTACCCTGAGCCACATTCGTCCAGCCTACCTATTGTTGCTGGTTATCTCAAGAAGTGGAGAGGGCACACTTCTTGCAAGAGGTTGAGGCTTGCTGCCACTGAATGCTGGTCTGTATGGGTGGTGGTGAACAGGTGATGCCAGGCGTAGATTGGCTTTTGTTGATTTAACCCAGGCTTCCTCAAATTTGGCCCTCCAGATGTTTTTGGCCTACAACTCCCATGATCCCTAGCTAGCAAGACCAGTGGTCAGGGATGATGGGAATTATAGTCTCAAAACATCTGGAGGGGCAAGTTTGAGGAAGCCTGATTTAACTGCTTTGAGCCAAGGTGGCATTGCCAAAACAGGAGGCAGGGAGATTCTTCCCATTGTGCCCAAACTTGCTGGGTTTTTATCATTAAGTTGATAAACCTGGTCATTATACCCATTGCATTTTTGCATATCTTCATCCCAGTAGGAGAATAGAACAGCAATTGGACAAATGTCTACATTGGGCCTGGTAGTTGCGATGTATTAATTGTGAATGTTGCTGTGTGTATCCAAATAGTCTCAGTGGCAACAAACCTTAATGAGACACTAATGAAGCAGTGGGCTGGGAACTCATTAGACTGCTCTTTAACCTTTGCCGCTGAGGACACAACCTTAGAAATCAAACTAACCTCGCACTGCATGCAGATGATTGATATTACTGTATGTCTTTGTTCTCTTAAAGGTCAAGGTAAAGGTACCCCTGCCCGTATGGGCCAGTCTTGCCAAACTCTAGGGTTGTGCGCTCATCTCACTCTATAGGCCGGGAGCCAGCACTGTCCGCAGACACTTTCGGGTCACGTGGCCAGCGTGACAAGCTGCATCTGGCGAGCCAGCGCAGCACACGGAACACAGTTTAACTTCCCGCTGGTAAGCGGTCCCTATTTATCTACTTGCACCAGGAGGTGCTTTAGAACTGCTAGGTTGGCAGGCGCTGGGACCGAACGACGGGAGCGCACCCCGCCACGGGGATTCGAACCGCCGACCATGCGATCGGCAAGTCCTAGGCGCTGAGGTTTTACCCACAGCGCCACCCGTGTCCCAAATTTTGTTCTCTTAGGTTGCTTTAAAACAACAACTTATACAGTGGTACCTCAGGTTAAGTACTTAATTCGTTCCGGAGGTCCATTCTTAACCTGAAACTGTTCTTAACCTGAAGCACCACTTCAGCTAAGGGGGCCTCCTGCTGCCACTGCGCCGTCGGAGCATGATTTCTGTTCTCATCCTGAAGCAAAGTTCTTAACCTGAAGCACTGTTTCTGGGTTAGCGGAGTCTGTAACCTGAAGCGTATGTAACCTAAAGCGTATGTAACCCAAGGTACCACTGTATTTGCCAACAACTAGACAGCAAACATTATACTCCTGGTATTTTATTTAAGATATTTTAAGGGACACATGGACACTGCATTCCTTCAGGGCTTGTTTTAAATTCCTGATCTTTGCTCTGAAATCTTCCTCATGGAAAGGCCATGCAGAACGTCCCAGGTTCAGCCGCCAACATTCCCTGTAAAAATTGTCTAGAATGATGGGAGGTGTAGTCCAACAGCATCTGAGGATACAAGGTAGAAAAACAGTGTGCCCAACACACCCAAGAACAACAACCAGTCATCTCTGTCCACTCCCTGCCTTCTATCATCTACCACCTGAGGCAGCCACCTCACTCTTCCTAATGTTAGGGCCGGCCCTATTCCTAATATCATTTTGTCTAAACTTGAGGTGAAGGAAGAAGCCACGGGAGATTGCTGAAACTAATGCAGCTTTGAGAGCACATTCCAACCAGCAACCCTTTGATTTATGTGACAAAATATACAATGCACACTCCCAATTAGAGCCGGTTCCTTTGCCATAGGCAGCAAATATTGGGCCCTGCTACTGGGATCTTTGTTTATGATTTCTTTATTTTTTTGTCCCTCAGTTTGCAGAAATGCATGGGTCATCAGCAAATTCCTGAGATGCATGAGAGAGAAAGCAATTGATCAGTTAAACCACTCCACTTCTATTCAGTGGCACAATAGGCCATAGCTCCCGATTGAAAACCAGGGAGCTTGTTCCTTCTACACGCGTGTGCTTATAGTGTAGGCAAAATCCAGTATATAAGAGACAGGAAAAAGGAATGCTTCCGTAGGAGAGCAAAGGGCTTGTGGAGCAGCAGTAGGTGAAATGTATTGCTCAGCATTAAAATCTCAGCATTCCTCAGCATTAAAAACCAGTGAGGAGTCTATAGGGTTGCCAGCTTTTTAATTCGTCCAGCTCCTGTTGCTGAAGCAGCAGCCTAATGCTCAGAAATGTAGCTGATGGAGCTTTGGCTGGCATGGCAATTTCAGGGATCAGAAAAGCGTCATCTATTCAATTTTGGTGACTCTGTGTGCTCTTCAAGGTGCAGGAGCAGGGCTGGTTAAAAAAAAAAAAAAAAAGGCTGGCAACTGTATCCCAGAAATTAGGAGACGGGAGAATTTCAAAGGGTAATTGTACTGGTTCGAGAAGTGTGAATTCAGTCACTTCTTACTGAAATGTGAACAAAACTGAGACCAATAGTGGGTCTAATGGTCAAGAAGGCAGTTTCTGCATGTGCTGAAGTGAGGGGCAGATGGGGCTTGTTGACCGGTGAAAGTGGCCCACCTAGGAGAAGGAAAACTCTGATCCTAAACCTCTGCTGCCTTGAAAAGTCTATCAGTACACAAATCTGGAGTGGAGTCCCTAAGATTGTTGGGTGGCACCTTCTAAGTCTCCTTCCGGCAACTCCTCCAGCTAAGCTGGTGGCAAACATCTTGCTCTGCTTTCCTTTGGACCACATTAGCGAGGCTGAGAGGGGGGTCTTGTCATCTGGGCAGTCCAGGACCTCCATACACACTGCCCAGGCTTGCACCCCAGGGAGGTCACTTCGGTGTTGCTATTGCTGCAGTTTGACTTCACTCCTGGAGGCGCACTCCATTGTCTCTCAAGACAGATGGATGTCAACAACAACATTAATGCAGGCATCCCCAAACTCGGCCCTCCAGATGTTTTGCGACTACAATTCTCACCATCCCTGACCACTGGTCCTGCTAGCTAGGGATGATGGGAGTTGTAGTCCCAAAACATCTGGAGGACCGAGTTTGGTGGTGCCAGCCTTAATGCCTGAATATTAGGTTCTCCACTGTACTCATGATCATAGTAAAGATTTGCACCACCAGATGTCAAAGAGAACAACAACTACCAGACTTTTAGAGGACATCTGAAGGCAGCCCTGTTTAGGGAAGCTTTTAATGTTTGATGTATTACGGTATTTTAATATTTTGTTGAAAGCCACCCAGAGTGGCTGGGGAAGCCCAGCCAGATGGGCGGGGTATAAATAAATAAATCATTAATAATAATAATAATAATAATAATAATAATAATAATAATAATTGCAAAAGCATGGACCTTAAGAAAAATAAAATAAAAAAGCTACCACTACAAAAAAAGTGATCCTCCTCCTACTATCTGAGCCTGACATACTAGAAAACATCATGCATGTTCCTCGTGTAGGATAAAAAAGACACAGCTAAGGCAATGCAAGGGGGGTGTCCAGCATTTTGCAGTATGAACCCCCCCAGATTAAACACACAGCGTGGAAACTGTGCCTATTGACAGGAAAGGAACTCACTTCCAAGTAATCTGCTTAGTAATGCACACGCCAGCTTAAGTGGTTTGTGTATTGCAGTCCTAATGGAGGAGCTGGAGGCTAGGGAAACTGTTGGGTGAGCACATAGTATTGAGAGTGCTCCTTGCTGTAGTAGTAGTATCACACACCCAGCTCCGCAGATGCTCTGTGGCTTTAAAAGTGGAGCTGGTCCCAGTATTTCCCCCCCTGCCTTCCCTGCCTGGACCTAAGATGGATGCTTCTGCGGCAGCACAGCCCACAAGCCAGCTTTGCCCTGCCTGGCTGTTCTGCTTCTCTTGGAAGCTGGCTCCAGACAAGTCGTCAGCATTGCAGGAGCTACAGAGTGGAGAGGGCAGTCCCCCCCAGGTAAGGTTCCTGTCATGAATGCAGAGCTGCTCTTTCAAGGCACACCTGCTCAGGGGGTGAAAGTGCTGAGGGTGCTGCAATGCCGAATTATGGCCCTTTTCTGTTGCGGCTTCCCCCCCCCCCCCCGTCATATAAACAGAACGCAGTTCTCGGCAAGGGAGCAAAGAGTCATCTGGCTGGTGGTTGTTAAAACTTATTTCTCTGCTCAAGTTTATTGGAGGAGGGAAGTGGAGATGGAGGGGCATTGCCACCCCCGTGTTCCTGGAAGAGCTAATTGCACATGGCTGAAATCAGTACTTTTGCTTTCCTGTATAGGGCTACCTTTCGGCCTAGCAAGGTTTTGTTTGACTTTTTAAAATTAGCACAATGGGGAGAGAGAGGGCTCCTCTATCTTGAAGGCAAGCATGATGGGCTGAGATTCAACAGGTGCAGCTTCTTGCCCAAGCATATTATTTGGGGAAGTGCTTCTACCATTGTTAGATATCTGTTTGTCACAAAGTGCTTATTTACCCTTCCTTAAAGGTACTCATAGTAGCATACAGATTTATCTTCTCTCCTGTTTTCATTTTAAGAATAACCTTCTGAGGTAGGAAGCAGGGAGAGAGAGGGATAGAGGCCATCAAAGCCATCCAGGGACCTTCTTGGCTGGGTGGGGATTTGAACCTGAGAGTCAGTGTGGTGTAGTGGTTAAGAGCAGTGGACTCGTAATCTGGTGAACCGGGTTCGCTTCCCCGCTCCTCCACATGCAGCTGCTGGGTGACCTTGGGCCAGTCACGCTTCTCTGAAGTCTCTCAGCCCCACTCACCTCACAGAGTGTTTGTTGTGGGGGAGGAAGGGAAAGGAGAATGTTAGCCGCTTTGAGACTCCTTCGGGTAGTGATAAAGCGGGATATCAAATCCAAACTTTTCAAACTCTTCTTAAAGGCTTTAGCCCCCCCCCCTCAACTGGTACCTTGGTTAAAGCTGCACTGTTATGACCACATGCCATTACCCTCTAGTAGTTCTCCAAATGGCTTTTGAGGAGCTCAGTCAGAGACCAGGCTGATTGATAGATAGCTTGGTTTTCTACAAGGGAGTGGCCTACAACTCCCATGATCTCTAGCTAGCAGGACCAGTGGTCCCAGGGATGCTGGGAATTGTAGTCTCAAAACATCTGGAGGGCCGAGGTTGAGGAAGCCTGCTGTAGAAGGTGGTCTAGAGACAGAAGCTTTAAAGGCCTCTGTGTGCTCCCAACCTTTGCCAAAGCAAGTTGTCTGTGGTCCTGCAACCTTTGAAGAGACTTCCCTCTTTCTTTGTAAGACCCAACAATGGACCAGAACATGACACCTGTGTATGATGCTGTATCATCACATTGTGTCATGGGTCCATGGGGAGGATAGCAGGTGCCAGTGGTGTATAAATTGAAAGAAAGAAAGAAAGAAAGAAAGAAAGAAAGAAAGAAAGAAAGAAAGAAAGAAAGAAAAGAAAGAAAAAGAAAGAGCATGCAAAAAATCTCACTCAACTTTTCTGCAATCTCCTTATCATTCTCTAGCACACCTTTGACTCCTTTGTCACCCAAGGCTCCAACTGCCTCCCTAGTTGCTGCTAGAGTGTATGTAACTGGGACCAGGTTATCCCTGTCCAGGGAAATCCACAGCTGGCCAACCAGCTGTAGATGGAAATAGGCACTCCCAGCCATTGAAGTCACCTTTGCTTCCAGAGATACAGATGGCTCTAGAAGTACCCACAAGCTGTGCTCCATACAGAGGAAGGCAACTCCTTCTAGAGCAGGACGTCCTTTGAAATCCTGGACCTGAGAACCACTCCCCCACCATACCTCCATTGGGTGTTGACTGATATTGACAATGCCTCACTACAGATCCCCTGGAGACTTCTCCCAATTGCCCAGACATATTGCCCAGACCAGTTTTGGGGATGGAGGTGAAAGTGCTATTGAATAACAGCAGTGCTTTGGGAAGGCGGGTAAATTTTACTTTTTGTGGTGGGTTCAGATTAGTGCTGGGGACACGGGTGGTGCTGTGGGTTAAACCACAGAGCCTAGGACTTGCCGATCAGAAGGTCGGCGTTTCGAATCCCCGCGACGGGATGAGCTCCCATTGCTCGGTCCCTGCTCCTGCCAACCTAGCAGTTCGAAAGCACATCAAAGTGCAAGTAGATAAATAGGTACCACTCCAGCAGGAAGGTAAATGGCATTTCCGTGCGCTGCTCTGGTTCACCAGAAGTGGCTTAGTCATGCTGGCCACATGACCTGGAAGCTGTATGCTGGCTCCCTTGGCCAATAAAGCGAGATGAGTGTCGCAACCCCAGAGTCAGCCACGACTGAACCTAATGGTCAGGGGTCCCTTTACCTTTACAGATTGTTGTTGTTTAGTCATTTAGTCATGTCTGACTCTTCGTGACCCCATGGACCAGAGCACGCCAGGCACTCCTGTCTTCCACTGCCTCCCGCAGTTTGGTCAAACTCATGCTGGTAGCTTCGAGAACATTGTCCAACCATCTTGTCCTCTGTTGTCCCCTTCTCCTTGTGCCCTCAATTTTTCCCAACAACCTTTACAGATTAGTGCTAGTCAATACATCAGGGCATACTGTCACTACAGAAGTCCCCCGCCCCCGATCTTTTTTTTAAAGAGTTCCTTTTGAAGCAGTGGCAGAGCTGGACTGAACAATCTGTTAGCGACCCAGTGGGAATTACCAATGCAGGGAGCCACATTTTTCCTTCCTAACAATGCCTGTGGGAATCACACTGTGCCAGGATGTAGCATAGTTCCCTCTGGGATGCTACAGGAGACAATGCAGAAGAGCTGCTCATTGCAATTTCATCTTCACTCCCAGCAGTTGCAAAGCTTTTCATCATCATCATCATCATCATTTATTATTATCATTATTAAATTTTGAACCTCCATCTGTAGATCTCAGGGCAGTTCACGACATAAAAATACAAGACTAAAAAATAACCAATAACCCTTCTTCCCACCCCATGTCTTATGTCTTCTTTGTGTGCCCCCAAAGAAACAGAATTAATTTCCAAGAAAGTGGTCCCTGGTTCTGTTGAGGACTCAAAATGGTTGTGCGTCCAGGCCCCAGTGATACTTTTTTAGCAGAATGTTGCTTCAAACTGGCTTTTTCTTTAGTCATAATTATTTTCCGTAGCATTTTGGGCTGAGTTCTTTTCCCAGTCTGCAATTTCACATTCAGTCATGCTTGTATAGAGACATAGGAAGAAGACCTGGATTTGGGATGTCACATTTTTCAAATTTAGGATAGCCCTCGGCTATTATCTGGTCCACATCAACAATGCTTGACAACTTTGCTCCTGACCTTTTTAAATAAAGAAGTTAGGCTACAATCAAAATCACCTTTGCACCAGGCTGAGTGTAGGTGTGTGGATTTGGTGGTAGTTTTTGGCCACTGAATTATTTATTTAATGGATTGATTCATTATATTTCATTGTTGCTTTTCATTCAAATGAATCTCAGAGTGGCTCTCAAACAATAAGTAGCAGTAACATGATAGAACATCACAAATACAGCATAAATCATATAGAATAATTAACAAATTGTCAGTGAAGCAATTACAATGTATCTTCTTCTTCTTTGACGATCACTCATAGCTGAATAAGATCATATTTCATAAGTATGGTTTTAACAGTGAGTCCGTAAGTGACTGTGGAGGCCAAATCTGGATCTACATGCCCTTCCGCAGAGGGGACATAGGTTTCCAGGCGGGAGTTGTTCATGGTAAGGGTTTGCCAAGCGTGCCTTCCTCTTAGCGCGTTTCTCCCTTGCGTCCTGAGTTTGAGTGTCTTCAAAGCCCATGACACCTTTGATAAAGGCTGTTCTCTAATTGGAGCGCTCGCAGGCCAGTGTTTCCCAATTGTTGATGTTTATGCTACATTTTTAAAGATTTGCCTTGAGAGAGTCTTTGAACCTCTTTTGTTGACCACCAGCATTACGCTTACTATTTTAAAGTTCAGAATAGAGTAGTTGCTTTGGAAGACAATAATCAGGCATCCGCACAACATGACCAGTCCAATGAAGTTGATGTTGGAGAATCATTGCTTCGACACTGGTGATCTTTGCTTCTTCCAGTACACTGGCATTAGTTCGCCTGTCTTCCCAAGTGATGTGTAACATTTTTCGGAGACTCTGTTGATGAAATATTTCAGGTAGTTAGAGATGGCGTTTATAAGCGGTCCATGTTTCCCAAGCATACAGCAAGGTAACAACTAAAAAATATGCTAAGCATCACAATTGAAGCATAAGTTATATTATATGATTAACAAATCAATACCACATTTATAATCTATGAAACAATATTAACATTAACAAAATATCAATAGTAATAGTAGTAGTAGTAGTAGTAGTAGTAATAATTTATTTATATCCTGCCCATCTGGCTGGGTTTCCCCAGCCATTCTGGGTGGTTCCCAACAGAATAATAATAATAATAATAATAATAATAATAATAATAATAAAGCAATAAATCACCAAACATTTAAAACTTCCCTAAACAGGGCTACCTTCAGATGTCTTCTAAATTTAGATAAACTAAGCACTGTTAAGTTCATACATATACTCTCCACGCCCACATGACTCATAACGTTTCACTCTGTTCAGCTCATTAAAATACATAGACACATGATGTCTATGGCAGCAACTTCCTTCTGAAGGTTCTTTAGGCTAGAAGTATGGCAGCATAGATGAAACCAACCACCCTCTGATGGCAGACGGAGTCTCTCACCCCTCACAGATCTCCCTCTTGTCCTTGCATGCCATTTTTGGCCACCCTATCGTGTGTTGCATCCAACTACACTCTACACAGAGTAGAACTATTGGAATTCTATTAATTTCACTGGGTCTGCTTTGAGTAGGACTAGTACTGGCTGCAACCACAAGTCTCTCTGTTTCCTCAGCTCAGTTTGTTGGCTTCCTGGTTGTGCAGAAGAGAGCACCATGATTAATGGTCTTCCGTCAGTCTGATTGATGGGCTTTCTGGTTGCAATAGGTAAGAGATCTGAGAAGGTAGTGCTGGAGGAACTCACAAACCTAGACTGCCTACTATTATTGTTTCTTAGGCATTTTTATGTGAAGTTGACAGTAGTCTTGGGTGCAACAAAAGGGAAGACAATTGCGCTGTTGTGGAAATCCTGAACTGTTGGTAACATGGTGTTGACTGCAATGAAACCCTCGCGTCTCTTAGGTGGTAAAACCTCATGCTGTGTTAGCGAGTTGGCCAGCTCATTGCTTTGAGCAGATTATGATATCTCTTTAATCAAAGTGTGGCAGAAAATCACTTTTAATACAGCCTTTGCTAAAGAGGCTTTTTAAAGCTTGTGTGTAGCTCTCTAGCACGTACAGCAATAACTGCTAAATCATTGACTTGGGCTGCAGTCTTGTACACACTTTCCTAGGAGTAGACATCATTGAACTTACCTGTGAGTAGACCTGTATGGGATTGTGCTCTTTGTTTCCCCTTGCTCCTTTTCTGTCACTAAGATCATATTCTTGCTCCAGGTGCGTTCTGAATTCAGTTTTACATTTATTACCTGGAATGATTGTCTTAAATTTCTGCTGTTGTTTACTTTTATTTTAGGTATATGCAGTTAGCTGGTGTTCCTATATGGAATGTGAGCACACCCCCTCCTCACTGGCTGGAGTTGGGGATTTTTGGTGGAGGAATGCTTTGTCTGTATAAATGCTGTTATCTGCTGCTATCTGCTACTTCAAAAAATGCTTTAACTGCATGTTCCAAGCTATACAGCAAGCAAACAACTCGGACCAGGTGTGAGACGGAGTCAGGCAAATGGTTCCTTCAACTTGATGGTTTTAAAACTTCCTGCCTTTGGAGAAGGGCTAGCATCAGCTTTGAGGCTGCCCTGAGTAAGGTGCCCTCCCTACTCACAAGCACCCACAGGCTGCTACCATGAGACCCAGGCTAGATCTACACAGCTATAAAAAAACACTCTGAAAAAAACAAAAACAAATCATTGTAAAGCTCATAATTGAAAATACTATGGAGTTGCCATTTCAGCTCTGCAGCGCCATCTGATGTCACAGTGCTGTTGTTGTTGTTGTTTAGTCGTTTAGTCGTGTCCAACTCTTCATGACCCCATGGACCAGAGCACGCCAGGCACTCCTGTCTTCCACTGCCTCCCGCAGTTTGGTCAAACTCATGCTGGTAGCTTCGAGAACGCTGTCCAACCATCTCGTCCTCTGCCGTCCCCTTCTCCTTGTGCCCTCCATCTTTCCCAACATCAGGGTCTTTTCCAGGGAGTCTTCTCTTCTCATGAGGTGGCCAAAGTATTGGAGCCTCAGCTTCAGGATCTGTCCTTCCAGTGAGCATTCAGGGCTGGTTTCCTTAAGAATGGATCAGTTTGATCTTCTTGCAGTTCATAGGACTCTCAAGAGTCTCCTCTAGCACCATAATTCAAAAGCATCAATTCTTCGGCTATCAGCCTTCTTTATGGTCCAGCTCTCACTTCCATACATCACTACTGGACGAGATGGTTGGACAGTGTTCTCGAAGCTACCAGCATGAGTTTGACCAAACTGCGGGAGGCAGTGGAAGACAGGAGTGCCTGGCGTGCTCTGGTCCATGGGGTCACGAAGAGTCGGACATGACTAAATGACTAAACAACAAAAACAATGTCCACTGACCTCCTGTAAGATGAGTAGCAATGGTTTGTTGTTGGCATCTGCCTGTCTTGGAAGACAATGGAGCAGTGCATATTTGGAGGTGAAGTTGAGTAGCAAGGGGACCAGAAGATCCATCATTGGATGTGGTAAACATTGGATAGGGTACCAATTCCTTAGCACAAGACCAGAAATAGCCCTGCACCTCAAATCTACCAGCCACACTTCTGACAGCAGGGGGACAAAGAACATAGTTATGGGTTTAATTTCCCCCCCAAAAAAGAATTTTACTTTCAAAAAGTGTTTGAAGAATAGTTTCCTTAATGTTTACTCTAGGCTGGGGTGGTCCATGGCTTCATTCAGGTGGCCTGCATCATTCCCACACTAAATACTCATACTTATTTTTAAGTGTATTTTTTTACTACTGCTTTCATTTCTCACACTGTATTTCAATTTGTATTCCATGGACAATACAGGAACTAAAAGAAGCAGGAAAATTTAACCGTACAGCATCTAGCATAGCATGTTACAATTGCTACAACAGGCAGAAAAATCACCAAGACCACCAGCAATTTTTAAGTGGCCTGTGGGCAGTGAGGAGTTAGGAAGCCACAGTTAATTGTTCTCTAGCTAAATACGTTGGCCCATCTATAAAAGAACCAGAAAACAAAACTCTTCCTTGGACAGGGGGAAACTGTCCTGTTCCTTTGTCAAAGGAGTAATATTGGGATGGCCAAAATGCATAGCTGTCAACTTACAGATTTGAAAATAAGGGACCAGCAGCCTCGGAAATAAGGGCTCAGCAGCCAAAATAAGGGATTTTCCAGGCACAAGTATGTTCAACTTCTGAGCCCCTCCGAGCCAAAGGCAGAAAGCCCAGCCAACAGCCAAACAAAGCCTCAAGCGCAGCAACCCAGCAAAGGGGATGACGCAAGGAAAACCACCGTCACCTCTCCGCTGGGAAGCGCTGAGCAAAGGCGAGTCCCCAGGCAACGCGGCCGATTTGATCGGCACAAGGCATGCAAGCTCCACCCCCCAGTCGTTCTTAGACTCCTTATTGGGTGAGCAAAGCAGCCAAGCAACACAGTTGGAGCCTCCCTCCTCCCTGGCCACCAGGGAGGGAGGGAAAGGAGCTGCTTGCTTTGAAACCCGGGAAATTTAAGGGACATCATCAATAAGGGACAGCAGCGGGACACGGTGCTGGGATAAGGGACGTTCCCACCAATAAGGGACAGTTGACAGCTATGCCAAAATGTTGCCCTCCATATGCAATGCAGGGGGTTGGACTGGATAATCCTTGGGGGTCCCTTAAAGCTCCACAATTCTATCCTTCTATGATTCTGTGTTGCTGGACTATAACTCCCATCATTCCTGACCATTGACTGTGTGGGCAGGAGCTGATGGGAGGTGAAGCCCAACATTATATAGAAGGCAGCATGTTAGCAACCTTTGAAATAATACAGCTGGTACTTATTTTTACTCTATCTTTTGAAGAGCCGGTTTAGGCTGGAAGGTCGTGTGCATGTGTTTAAGAAAGCGTACCATTTTGAGTAGCGAGTGGAGTGTGACTGGGAAACAAATCAGCATGTCATTTCATCTTGGAAGGCGTCCAAGGAGATTGAGAAGACAAGAAGCAAATTAACATCTGTGCCTTCCCACCATCTTCCTACTTGGATCTGAAATGTGCAAAGGAGGTTTTTTCGCTTGTCTGTTCGTGGGTTTGCTCAAAATAGAATCTTCCAAAAGAAGCTTGTGAATGGGTTCACTGTAAAGTACACACTTCAGGGGGAAAATAATAATGCACTTATGAAGAAGAACAAACAGCAATTTTGACTCTGGAGGTACCATCAGAAATATTGGGGGCGCACGCACACACACCAATATGCTTCCATTTCTCTCTTTGGCACTCTAGAGGAATGTATCCTCTTAAAAAATATTAAATACCACCACCCCCTGTGACACGCTGCTGATCGGTGGGCCAGCAATGCTGTTCTGCTCCCACCTTTAAGGCAACAGTGTGATTCATTTTTTAATGATAGTAGCTGCCGGCTGGTAACTATGGAGTGGATTGTCATGGAAACCGCACTCCTTCATCTAAATTTACACCAGGTCTTGTTATGAGCAAGACGGTGCTGACTTGAAAGAGAACCTGTTTTAATATGTAACTTAATAAAGAGGGAATCGTAAGGGTTGGAGTCAGCGGCCTCGGGGGTTGCCCCGTCCAATGTCCTGCTGTTGCAGGAAGCTCATTCCTACAGCACCCAGGGCCAGATTTAAGTCTGATGAGGCCCTAAGTCATGGGTAGGCAAACTGAAGTCCGGGGGCCAGATCCGGCCCAATCACCTTCTAAATCCGGCCCGCGGATGGTCCAGGAATCAGTTTGTTTTTACATGAGTAGAATGTGTCCTTTTATTTAAAATGCATCTCTCGGTTATTTGTGGGGCATAGGAATTCATTCATTCCTCCCCCCCCAAAAAAAATAGTCCGGCCCCCCACAGGGTCTGAAGGACAGTGCACCAGCTCCCTGCTGAAAAAGTTTGCTGACCTCTGACTTAGCTACTGAAGGTAATGGGGCCCTTTATATGTCCAGCTGTCCTTTGTCAACAACAAATTGTGACTGTTTTTGTGTGTTGAATATATGCTATATGGCAATTTATGGACCTAATAGGTATCTCAAGCCATTTGCACATGTTGTCATGCAACCGGTCCATGCAGAATGTAGGCACCCTATATATAGAAATGAGCAAACCAGTGATATTTTAGGGAGCAGGCTATCAGGCGGGGCCCATTACTTACACCATAGGAGCCTACACAACACAAAACACTGTTGCTGTATGTAGGTTTTATTTTATTTGTTTTTTATCTTATATTTTGGAAATGTACATCCAGGTTTTTTCCCCTTTACATTTTTTTTGGGGGGCCCAAGAGAGTGGGGCCCTAAGCTATAGCTTGTTTAGCTTATACATAAATCCGGCACTGACAGCACCCCTGATAGGTTGCCATCCTGAGAGAAGGAGAAAGAGAATGAGTGAAGATGCACTTCACATGCCACACCTTTGAGATTTTCTGGGGGCAGGGGGTGGGGAGTCCATCTGCAAATATAGCATGTGAATGACACCAATCTATCTCCACTCTTTGAGGAAGCATGACTCTGCAAAGCAGTCGCTTGGAATTAGAGGGCTGTTGAGATCATGCCTGGCTTTTAAGGGCTTTCCATAGGCATCTGCTTGGCCAATGTAAGAGAGGATGCTGGGCTGGACCAGATGGGCCTTTGGTCTGATCCAGAAGAGGTGCTCTTAAGTTCTTGGATGTTTGCAAAACCAGCTAGCCAGGGTGTCTGATCCGTGAGCTACAAGGCGCCCTGGCTGATGAAGCGTCAAGGCGAGTTAGGCAGACATCTGGGTTCAGCAGCAGGGCTAGAGGCCCTGGCACTCTGCTCTGCCTGATGAAATCCTAAGCTCTCGGTAAGGCAACGTTCTGCCTTGCCTACATTGCATGCAGCACTGTTTCTCTTCAGCAGCAGCCCAGCCAGTGTGGTGTAGTGGTTAAGAGCGATAGACTCGTAATCTGGGGAACCGGGTTCGCGTCTCCGCTCCTCCACATGCAGCTGCTGGGTGACCTTGGGCCAGTCACACTTCTCTGAAGTCTCTCAGCCCCACTCACCTCACAGAGTGTTTGTTGTGGGGGAGGAAGGGAAAGGAGAATGTTAGCCGCTTTGAGACTCTTTCAGGTAGTGATAAAGCGGGATATCAAATCCAAACTCTTCTTCTTCTTCTTCAGCTTCCCCCCAAAAACTAAGTTATTCGCCATGGTGAGGAATATGGAACTTGCATACTTTGCACAATTACTTAGGTAACTTACACTGTCCTTAAGTTATTCCACTCCAGTAATCTGAATGCAAAATCACAATGCAAATGGTGTGTGTGTGTTAATCAGTCACATATTGTTTGCAGACTGAAAACAACAACAACAACAACCACAATGACTGTGAATACCAATAAAATTCTCTTAGTGTTGGAAGGGATCCCAATGGTCATCTAGTCCAATCCCCTGCAATGCAGGAATCTCAGCTCAAGCATCCATAACACTGTTGAAACTAGGATCCCTTTTGATTGTTACTTTCTGCATATTTGGGCTTCTGCTAATTGCTATGGATTTTTACAGATCCTGCTGGTTTCTTCCTCTTTTAGGCTTTTCTAGGTTTCTATGTGTCTGTCTGTCTGCCTATCTATTTGATGTGTTTTTGATTGATGTCTATAAGATGGTGTTAGTTACCATATGCTCCTCTGCAAGGTGTGCGGGAGCTATAAACATGTTACAAAATGTATGATTATTGGGGGATCAGAGCGGGAAGAGGTAGACAACCAGTGTAATTAATAGAACCAGAAACAGCATTGCCACTTTAGAAGGGATGGGGCTTCCGTTTGCAGGATGCAGAAGTTCCACAGGTGCAGACTCCCCTACCAACTACAGATCGAGGACAGCACCTGTTGGCTGGCATCCTGTTTCAGGGCTTATAAAACTGCACTTAAAAAAAAAAAAAAAGGAACAGGCCTATTACCTTGCAACTTCTTGTCTTAAATTTATGATGAAACAGAGACAATAAAAGGTTCTGAGTGCCATCTGCTGGGCATATTCAGAACTGGCCACATAAATCAGAAAACTCCCTTTTGCTTTCTTGGTGACTTCTGCATCCAAAAGCATTTAAAGGTTATATTATAAATAGAACCAGTATTTCTGCGGAGACCTAGTGCTATTAAGCAGTAGAAAGGAGTCAGTAATTGCTTTCATGGACTTGCTTCTCGAGGTGCAGTTTGCAAGAGCCTCTATTCTGTGCTGGTCCAGTCCATAGTTCAGTCCAGCATCCTGCTTCTGGCGGAGGTCAGTCAAAAGTTGAAGGTTTTGTTGCTGACCATAGCAATTGGGGACCAGGAGACCTAGCTGGCTGCCTCCTCTAGTACAGATGAAGCCAGGCCATCAGATCTTCAGAGAACATGGAAGTGTGCTTGAGATCTTCTGAGGACAATATGTAATGGGCTTTTCAGTGGCCGTAAAAGGACCCCAGATGTTTAAGTCCTGTCAAAGACGACTATGGGGTTGCAGCGCTCATCTCATTTCAGGCCAAGGGAGCCGGTGTTTGTCCACAGACAGCTCTCCGGGTCATGTGGCCAGCAGGACTAAACCGTTTCTGGCTCAATGGGACACCGTGATGGAAACCAGAGTGCATGGAAACGCTGTTTACCTTCCCGCTGCAGTGGTGCCTATTTATTTACTTGTGCTGGTGTGCTTTCGAACTGCTAGGTTGGCAGGAACTGGGACAGAGCAATGGGAGCTCATCCTGTCTCGGGGATTCGAACCGCCGACCTTCTGATCGGCAAGCCCAAGAGGCTCAGTGGTTTAGACCACAGCGCCACCCACATCTTTGCAATGCCCTATACAAAAACCTCCTGCAGTGGCCCATCTCTTCAGCGCCCTTTTCTCACAGCGGCCAACCAGATGCCTGTGGGAAACTTGCAAACGAGATTTAAGCTCAGGAGCCCTTTTTCCACCTTTGGCTTCCAGCAACTGGTATTCAGAAGCATTGCTGCATCCAAGCATGGAGGGAGGGCATAGCCATTGTGGCTGGTAACACTCCGTAGCCTCATCCTCCATGAATCTGCTCAGTCCTCTTTTAAAGTTGGTGGCCATCACTGCCTACTGTGGGAGAGAGTTCCACAGTTTAACTATGTGCTGTGTGAAGAAATGCTTTCTTTTATCTCTCCTGAATCTTCCAACGTTTGGTTTCAGTGGATGTCCCTGAGTTCTAGAGACATGAGAGAGGGAGAAAAACTGTTCTCTATCTCTTTTCTCTATGCCGTGCATATATCTTTTTACGTCTTAAACACCCCTTAAAGACATATGTCTACCCATTCTCTGATTTAGACACAACAAGATATAGATGTTCCATGCTTTTTCAGCACTGGTCAGTTTTATTGATTTATTTGTGTGGTTTCAATCTGCTTTTATTTAGCTCTATAAAAGCTTCTTTGGGTGTTGTTGTGGTATTATATGAACTCTCATTGAACCCCCCTCTCCCCATTATATCTTATGCAAACTGCCTTCATTTTGTATTAAGCAGTATATACATTTTATAAATAAATCAGCCTTCTGTAGGGATATGAAGGGACCAGCCATCACCATCTCTGGTTTCTCACAAGTCTTCCTTTCTTTAGAGTTGGGCAGTTTGTAGCCTGGTAGCACTTGAGGCTGAGGCCTCATATTACGTGTCCCCCGACTATTTTTGGTGTGGTTTCAGAACTAATGGAAGGGGAAATATTTTATTTCATTTCAAAATTCCCCCCTCTCCCTGGTTGTACGGAAACACATTCACATTTCCAGCTATCTGAGAGCAAATGAGCATGTCGAAATTGGTATGTTTGTGTATTTTAAACTAAAATACTAAAGTCATACTAAAGTCAGAAAGTAATTGCTTTTATTATTACTTATTTATTATCTATTAAATTTAGATACTACTCTATGCCTGCAGATGTCAGCCTGTGCTTTGTATGCAGAAAACCCCAATTTCAGTCCCCAGCATCTCTAGGTAGGGCTAAGAGAGACCTTTGTCTGAATCCCTGGAGAGCATTTTGCAAATCAGTGTAGACAAACCCAGTGGTAGAAGGCAGCTCCTTAGGTTCCTCACCCCAGTGTGACTGACTTCTGAATAGATCAGCACAGGAAAGTGACTCCTAATCTGATATGAGCCAAGGTGAAAGAGCAGTTTTGTCTCTGGCTCCACTTATCATTGGCTCTCTCTGGCTTCACCCAGTACTTTCGGGGGGGGGGATGTTTCTCCACCCCTACCTTAAAGGAGAACCAAAAGGCGGTTCAGAGGCAGTGAGAGCTGGACCATAAAGAAGGCTGATCGCCGAAGAATGGATGCTTTTGAATTATGGTGCTGGAGGAGACTCTTGAGAGTCCCATGGACTGCAAGAAGATCAAACCTATCCATTCTGAAGGAAATCAGTGCTCACTGGAAGGACAGATCCTGAAGCTGAGGCTCCAATACTTTGGCCACCTCATGAGAAAATAAGACTCCCTGGAAAAGACCCTGATGTTGGGAAAGATGGAGGGCACAAGGAGAAGGGGACGACGGAGGATGAGATGGTTGGATAGTGTTCTCGAAGCTACCAGCATGAGTTTGACCAAACTGTGGGAGACAGTGGAAGACAGGAGTCCCTGGCGTGCTCTGGTCCAGGGGGTCACGAAGAGTCAGACACGACTAAACAACTAAACAACCACAACAATGCCACTGAATACAAGTCACTTTGGTTTAACAATGGGAGAGACAAGTTCTTTTTCTGCCCTCTGGGCTTCCCAGACGCATGTTTGCGCTACTGTGGGGAAACCCAGATTTGATCCACTGTGAGCTCTTACATCAAAATTGCTTGCATCACCTGTTGTGAAAAATTGCAGAAATGTCTGAAACACATTTACCTTGAAGTAAGCCATATTGTTTTAATGAGGCTTACTCTCGGGTAACTGGGAATAGGATTGCAGACCTAACCTACTCTCTTAAACAGTGTTTTTTTTGGGGGGGCAGGGGTACACATACCCCAAAACATTTTGTGACTCTAAGCTTGGCCTCATTGAGAGGCCAATATGAGTAGGAATATGAGTATTTCAATATGAGTAGGAAAATGAGTGTATCCCTAAACATATTTTTTTTTAGAAAAAAACACACACACAGCTTTTAAATAAAATAAAATAATGGCTACTGCATTTATGAAAGCCATAAGCATTTCAACGGCCCAAACAGTGACATTTTAATAAATGCTGTAATGCATTTTAATAGATGCTGTAATCTTTATTTTAAGTCATTGATACTGTATGGTGTTTCCACTTTAACTCCTCTTGTTCTATAGTAAATCTCTCATAGTTGTAATCTGCTAATAGAGGTGAAAATTACAACCAAAGTTATTTTTTGCCTGAGATTTTAAAAGAATACTGATTTTAGGCATGTGGTAAAATAAAAGACCCCTTTAAAGACCAAAAATAAGACAAGGGTCTTATGGTCTGCCATTAGAAACATGCTGCTCTTACTACAACCTGTACAACTGACTTTTAAATTGGTGATTTATTATGTGTAACAACAATAAAATGCATAGCATTGGGTATGCCTGGTGTTTGTTTTTTTCTGGCAATATAAGTGGTCTGTTTGTTTAGGGTATTTGCATAGTGCTTAATTACTGAAATCTCTAAATGGTGTGTGTAAAAATTACAACAGCACACCATGAATAAAAACCAATTAAAGCTAATCATAAAAACAGAAAGCTTCCTTAAAATGCCTGCTGGAAAACTGCTTTTTGTTAGGTACCTGAAGTTCAACAGGGAGGTGGGTCTGTCTAATCTCTGCTGGGATGGGGTCCCACAGATTCCAGCCCATAATACTGACTGCACAACTCCTGGTGAGATTTTTGCATGGCAGGGGGTTGGAGTAGATGACTCTCAGGGCCCAACTCTACAGTTCTATGATTTGGGGGGGATATAATCTGTGCATCTGAGCCATGGGAGACCACTAGTACAGTCTCCCCCAAACATATCAGTGATTAGGTGGGGATATTCTTGCATTGTAGGGGGTTAGACTAGATTACCCTTGTGGACCCTTCCAACTCTACCATTCTGTGATTCTACATGAAGCATCAGGCATCCCTTAAGCTATCCTGGATTCAAGTGTTAAGGGCCTTGTAAATTCATACCTGAATGGTAACAGTAATAGTAATTTATTATTTGTACCCCACCCATCTGGCTGGGTTTCCCCAGCCACTCTGAGTAGCTTCCAACAAAGATTAAAAACAAATTAAAATGTCACACATTAAAAACTTCCCTGAACAGGGCTGCCTTCAGATGTCTTCTAAATATCAGGTAGTTGTTTATCTCTTTGACATCTGATGGGAGGGCGTTCCACAGGGCGGGCGCCACCACCGAGAAGGCCCTCTGCCTGGTTCCCTGTAGCTTTGCTTCTCGCGGTGAGGGAACCACCAGAAGGCCCTCGGAGCTGGACCTCAGTGTCTGGGCAGAACGATGGGGGTGGAGAGGCTCCTTCAGGTAAACTGAGCCAGTATTGATGGCTTGTTAACTGGGTATGTTTAGCTTGGCAAAGAGGAGACTGAGAGGAGATATGAGAGACATCTTCAAATATCTGAAAGGCTGTCACATGGAAGATGGAGCAAGCTTGTTTTCTCCTGCTCTGGAGGGTAGGACTCGAACCAATGGCTTCAAGTTACAAGAAAGGCTATTCCGACTAAACTTTCTGACAGTGGAATGGTCTCCCTTAGGAGGTTATGGACTCTCCTTCTCTGGAGGTTTTTAAGCAGAGGGTGGATGGCCATCTCTCATGGATACTTTAGCTGAGATTCCTGCATTGCCGAGGGTTGGACTAGATGACCTTTGGGGTCCCTTCCAACTCTACAGTTCTATGATTCTGTGAACATTTGAGCAGCCTGTGCAAGCTTTTAAGCACCATTGCTAAGTGCTGGCGATCACTTGTCCCCACCAACAGTCTAGCTGAAGCATCAAGATGACAAAACTACAAGTGATGTGACCCCATACATTTCTACTCAGACATAATCCCCACTAAGTTCAATGGGTCTTATTCCCAGGTGAGTGGGCATAGAATTCTTTGCCTTAATGTTCACATGGGCCTTTCCCCATACCTGTTCAAAGCCCTTCACATGATTTTAATCGAGCAGGCCTATTTCAGCCCCATATTACAACTGGAGGACTGAGGCTGGGAGATGAATAGATTGTATACGAGGTGAATTTGGAAGAGGTGAGTTTGTGCCGCAGCTGAGTCTCAGAGTCTGCTTCTAGATGACCTGCTAATAGATCACTCATCCTGATTTACAGTGGTACCTCGGGTTACAGACGCTTCAGGTTACAGACGCTTCAGGTTACAGACTCCGCTAACCCAGAAATAGTACTTCGGGTTAAGAACTTTGCTACAGGATGAGAACAGAAATCGTGTGCTGCCGGTGGCGGTGGCAGCGGGAGGCCCCATTAGCTAAAGTGGTACCTCAGGCTAAGAACAGTTTCAGGTTAAGAACGGACCTCCAGAACGAATTAAGTTCTTAACCCGAGGTACCACTGTATTTGCAAAAGGTTTGTGCGGAGGTTAGGCAGCTGTTTACTAAGTATCCATTCTGATTTGTTCCCAGTGAGGTTTTTTATGACATTACACCAAGCAAACTAGTATCCCACACTTCCTAGTGCATTTCCCCAGTACTTTCCTTACAGCAAAAAGTTCAGCTTTGTGAGGAAGTGGCTTTCCTGCAAAAGGGCACAAAAATCAACCTGAATCTGCCAGTATGTGTTTGTATCCCACCTGAAAACAGCAGCTATCAGGAAGCATCCTTTTTGGCTTGACACCCTTCCTTACAAATGTACTGCACATGGTGCTAATATCAATCTATACCCATACAACCACCTACACCCATGCAACTAATCAGCTAAAATGGCTCAATCACCTAAGACTGTTGGCATCCATCTGTCTCGAGAGACAATGGAGTGTGCCCCTAGAAAGTCAAACCACTGGAGAATCACGGCACCTGCTGTGGCTGCAGAGATCGGTCTCCTAATGTACCCGAGGCATCATTAACAGAACTGTACCAAACCTTCCAACTGATAAGCTTCCAGAATAACTCGGTGTATCCTCTTGCAGCTCATTTATTTGCAAATCGGTGTCTGGGGACGTCTGTTTCTCCCCTTGCCCCTCCACGTCTGGTGAAGAAGAGTCTCTGAATTTTACTTGCAACTGTCTGGACTTTTTCGCTGTCCCCCTTGTAAATCCAGCACCAGTTTCTTTCGAGCAGAGAGACTCATCTTTCAGACGAAGGAGAGGCTGCTGCTGCTGCTGCTGCTTCCGAGTTCCACCAGACAAATCCTTCTAATTCTTCTTCTTCTTTTTTCCTCTTCCTGGGAGTTTTTTCTGGTGTTGCTGCCGGGGAGCCAGGGACACATATTTCCTTCTTCTTCTTCCTCTTCCTGGAATCTTTTCTCGGTAACATGCTGAAGGCTTCTGAAGCAAGGTCCCAGTTTCCCCCCTTTCCACAATGACTATGTATTGCAGCAAGCCACTGGCTTTTTACCAAATCGGGAGCTGCAGTATTTTTCTTCCGATGGCATAATTTGCAGCCCACTTGAGCTAGCATGACAATCTTATGTGATTATTACAAGTAGGCGGTATGCATCCTTTTACATGCTAATTCGTTCACACCTGCTATTCCACCTTCATTTCCATTTTCTGTTCGGCGTAGAGGAGGGGTGTGTGTGATACATTTTTAAAAATTAATTCCCCCCCCCCCACTGGAAGGGGGAAGCCCTGACACTTCATGACTGATGCTGCAGCGTTGATTCATCTACGAGGAAGGGGATGGTTGAATTGGGGGCACAGGTGGCGAGGCGTCTAGGATGCTGCTTCTGACCAGCAGTCGGAAGAGAGGGAGAGAGAAGCTGTTGAGCTGAATGTGTTGCTTTTCCATGTGCCGGCTTAGCTGCTTGTTTTTGTTCCTCCGGCTGGCTGCTTCCACTGCAGCCCTCAAGGAATGTGCCGTATTGTTAACTCTTCTGACAGCGTTACACCAATGATTTGCCACTGCAAAGTTGCCTGCACCAACAACACTTTGTCGTTGATGTTTGGATGCAAGGTAAGATATGCTTGATGCTGCTCTGTGCATTTCCTAACCGGGCTATTGGTGAATAGCAGCTACAGACAGGGGTTTTGGTTAATGCCAAGAGAGCTGCTTGTATAGATGTGACCGTGGGAGAGAGGGGTTTATTGCTATCTGTGTAAGTACAGTGTTTTAGTTTTTTTAAAAAATAAAATAAACCTGTATGCAGGGGGTGGCTGGGGGAGATCCTTAGCACAGAGACCTAGGACTCTATATAGGGTGTGTATCATTTTTATCTTGGATGTGGCTGCATACTTGATTAAGAAACTGAAGGTTGCTTCATCAGTGCACAGCTATTTCTGTGCACTGAGTTTGACATCGACGCTTGTGTGCCTTAAAAACCCCTGAAGTAGCAGGAATGGACCTACTTGTCTGTCCTGATTAATTGCTGTTGCTTGTAATTAGACCAGAGAAGCCACAGAGTGCAATATTGCATTTTTGGTTATTAAAAAAAATTACAATCAAATCAGTAGAATAAGTTCATGCGGGATCCCTGCCACCCCCCCCCCCAAAAAAAAAGTGTATGCAAAAGATGGAGATAATAGGGAATAATTGTGACAGTTTGAACTTAACATGTAGATGTTCTTTCTGGAGGTGGAACACTCTCTCCTAGATAAGGTCAGACTGAGGATACTGGAAGCAATTCTGCCCTCCTGAGTTTTCTATAAGGGATGAGCCCATGCTGTTAACAAAAAAGAAAGATGCATTTTAGCATTTTAGGCAGCATTTGGACAAGGTAGATCTCTGCTTTTCATCTCTTAGCACTCACCTGTAACAGAACTTTCACTTATTCATAATGGGGCAGAACCTCTACTTTTCCACAATGGGACAGAATCCACTTCCATCCCTCATTCATATAGTTGGTTGGGGAGTCATTGTTTACCTATTCCTTAAAAAAAACAAGAACAAAGCCCACCTATCATACATTTGAAATACAGCAGTGATGGGTAGTGGGTTCCGCGCTGGAAAGAATTCAGAGCTGTCAATAGTAGAGTTCATTACAGCTACAGATACATTAACGAGATGGCTGAATAAAGGTGAATTGGTTCTTCACATGGGTAGGCTATGTTTTAGTACTTACAAGCGATGTAGTGACAAAATATCATATGCCAAAGCATGAAACAGAAATAATACTAAGTGCTAATAGCTGTGAATAGTGCGGGGGGGGGGGGAGGGAGGAGACAATAGCCAAAGAAAACTTTTCAGGTTGTGGGAGACACTTGAGCACATATACAGAATGACATTTTAGCACAGATAGAGCACTACTTCTGAATATTCGTAGCAATACCTCTGAAACCTTTACAACAACCCAGTAAGGTAGGGCACTTGCTTTATCCCTTGAATGTTAATAGGAGAAGAGACAAGGGTTGATTAAGGCTGCTTGAGACTGATTTGCTAAACTTCACCTCCTTTTCCCCCAACCCTTTTCAAAGAGTGTTCATGTACAATTATATATGTGACCCAAACTTTTCGTTTACTTAGATCTGTATCTTGCCTTTGCTCTAAGGAGCTCAAGCTAACAGGTGTGATTTAAACCCCTGTAGGGACTTGAATCCCAAACTTTCTGGCAGTGGTGCAGTGAGGCCAGGAATTTGGGGAGTGCTGTGGCTGAGTAGCAGAGCATCTGCTTTCCATGCAGGATGTCTCATGTTCAATCTCTGGCATGTCTAGGTAGCGCTCGGAGGGACCCCTGCCAGTCAGTGTAGACAGTTCTGACTGTCTACACTGGTGGGCCAATGGTCTGACTTGGTATAAATCAGCTTTCTTTGTTTCTATACATACATTCTATGCCTTGCATGCAGAAGGTCCTGGGTTCATCCCCCAGCATCCTAGGTTAGGGGAAACCAGCTGGAGAGCTGCTGCCAGAAGTGTATGCAATATTGAGCTCAATGGGCCAATGGTCTGCTTCAATACAAGGCATATTCCTAGATCAGGGGTCAGCAAACTTTTCCAGCAGGGGGCTGGACTATATTTTGAAAAAAGAAGAAGAAGAATGAATTCCTATGCCCCACAAATAACCCAGAGATGCCTTTTAAATAAAAGAGACACATTCTACTAATGTAAGACGCTGATTCCTGGACCTTCCGTGGGCCAGATTTAGAAGGCGAGTGGACCGGATCTGGCTCCTGGGCCTTAGTTTGCCTACCCATGTCCTAGATTCTTTAGTTAGGGCCTCATTCTGAAGATTGAGCAGGAGGGCTTCCTCATGCTGAAGTCCTGGCATATCACATTGTGGAGTAATGTACATTAACATCAACAGAGCTCTACCGTTGGCCCCACCAGCAACAACACCATGCAAATCCAGAGTCTAAAATTATCTAAGCTGCCCTACTGCTTCCTAGTCCTACTCTAACACACTCTGAAGTGTGCTAACTTCTTAACATCTTATCTAAGTTTCAAGAAGATTTCTACTGTTTATTGTATTGGGACAACCCTATGATCTTCCTGGAGATTATGCTACATCATGAGCCCTTGTTTTGAAAGCGTTTGCTGGGTGTCATGCTTCGTAACTGATTGGAGTGGGTTTTACCATTTGCTTTCCACCTTCTGAAAAGTAGAAAAATGGAGCCACAAACACCTCAAGCGGCTAATTCCTCCCCTGTCAGAGTGTCTGGCTCCCGAGTCCTTTCTTTCTAGAGGGCCATTCTCTCTGAAATATATGGAATTTGTCTGGGCTGAAATAGTTGGGAGAGTCCTAAAAGTTACCTAGCTGTACCATTGCTTCTAGTACTCTGACCCACCATGAAACACTGACTCTCAAGTGGCCTAGGGATTCTTAACATCTTATCTTATATTTAAAATAAGAGCAAAATAATATAGGAAGAGCCTGCTAGATTAGGCCAGTGGACCATCTAGTCTAGCATCCTGTTCTCACAGTGGCCACCCAGACGCCTTTGGGAAATGCTCAGGTGGGACTTGAGCTCAAGAGCAACTCTGCGCTCCAGCAGTTTCCAGGAACTGGTACTCAGAAGCATATTGCCGCCAACCACAGGTGAAACATTGCCACCATGGCTAGTAGACACTGATAGCCTTGTCCTCCATGAATTTGTCCAATCCTTTTTTCAAAAGCCATCCAAGTTGTTGGCCATCACTGCTTCTTCTCAAACAGATCCCATAGCTGTGTGAAGTGCTTTTTGTGTTTCCGTCCTGAATCTTCCATTATTGAGCTTCATTGGATGCCCGTAGTGTTATGAGAGAGGGAGGAATAACTTTTCTGTATCCACTTTCTCTACCCTATGCCCAGTTTTATGAACAAGAGGCAACGATCAAGTTGCTTCTTGTTGTTGTTGTTTAGTCGTTTAGTCATGTCCGACTCTTCGTGACCCCCCTGGACCAGAGCATGCCAGGCACTCCTATCTTCCACTGCCTCCCACAGTTTGGTCAAACTCATGTTGGTAGCTTCGAGAACACTGTCCAACCCTCTCATCCTCTGTCGTCCCCTTCTCCTTGTGCCCTCCATCTTTCCCAACATCAGGGTCTTTTCCAGGGAGTCTTCTCTTCTCATGAGGTGGCCAAAGTATTGGAGCCCCAGCTTCAGGATCTGTCCTTTCAGTGAGCACTCAGGGCTGATTTCCTTCAGAATGGATAGGTTTGATCTTCTTGCAGTCCATGGGACTCTCAAGAGTCTCCTCCAGCACCATAGTTCAAAAGCATCAATTCTTAAGCAATCAGCCTTCTTTATGGTCCAGCTCTCACTTCCATACATCACTCCTGGGAAAACCATAGCTTTTACTATACGGACCTCTTACCCCTAACTGAAAATCCTCAAGTGCTGCAACCCCTCCATCTCCTTGATCATTTCAGTAGCCCATTTCTGAACCCAAAGGTTTCTCTTATTTAATTATTTCCCTCTCTCCATTTATCTCCCAATGTAAAGACTTCACCAGCGTTCTGAACAAGTCAGGTAGAGGCAACATGGCGCTCTCCAGCTTCACTGGACTACAGCTCCCAGCACCCCGGATTATTGGCTCTGCTAGCTGAGGCTGATGGGCGTTGGAGTCCAATCATATCTTGCAAATACCACCCTTGGCTAACCCTGCTTTAAAGTAGGCCCTCTAATTTGTGTGCTGACACGGAAACATTGATCATTCTCATTTCATAAGAGCTATTAATATGTAACCTATGAAACCTACACATCTGCTGCTGAATATTAAAGGTAAACAAATGATTAGTCACTGGAAATTAAAAGCAAATCATTCTGGAAGAGATAGGCCAGTGTCTTGCGGTGCTGGTATCCAATTTGTATTCCCTGCCTGGAAGCGTGTGTCTTCTTAAAAAATAATAATTCTTGGATGCATCCTGCTACTCCCCTGGGTTTTCTGTTTTAATTGTGACTAAGCAAGAGATGGAAATGAATATCCTTTGAAAAGTTGTGCATGCAGATTTCCAGGGATGCAGGAACTCACTGTGAAGCGTGATATGCCCGTTTTGGGGGGCAGGGACCTCACCCCTTGAAGGGTGTTCCTATAGTCCATGGATAGGGAAGCTGATGGGGACTCCATGTGCTTTATCTGAGATTCCTGCATTGCAGGGGGTTGGACTAGATGACCCTTGGGGTCCCTTCCAACTCGACAGCTCTATGATTCTGTGATGTCATTGGACTCTGATTTCCCAGCCAACGTTGCCAAATGTTGAGGAATACGATACAATACGATAATCTTTATTGTCATTGTCGCATACAGAACAACGAAATTGAAAAATCTACATTCAAAAACCAACAAGCCTGCTATCCCAGCTATCCCAACCTGGTTAGCCCCCTAAAAACTCTGATACCCCATTTTTAAATACAATACACTCCCATAGAGACTCCTTACACTGCATTTAAAACCAAAATCGCATTTGGATAGAAACTGTTTCTCAGGCGACTAGTCCTAGTCTTTACAACCCTGTACCTGGCAGGAAGCTGAAAGAGATCATTTCCGGGGTGCGCACTATCCTGCGCTATCTCTGCAGCTTTCTTATGGCACCTGGAAGCATAGATTTGATCCAAGGTGGGAAGAGTGCACCCAATTATTCTCTCCACAGTTTTTACAACCCTGGACAGCATTGTTTTTCCCCTGACTGGGCAATTCCAACAACATCTGGAGCATCACCCATTTCCCTTCTCTGGTCCTTCACCTTCCTTGACCCTTTCTGCAGTCTCCAAAAGTCAGGCAGGAAATCCTCCCCCCCCCCACCTCCCTGCCAAATGACTGCAAAAGCAAGGGGCATTTGAGGGCATATGCACAGCTGGACAGGAACCCCATGATCTTGCAAGGCTTCTAGGCCCCAGCCCTACCTACTGAGTGTGCCATAACTTTGCACACCCAGATAATTCTTGTCAGTTGCATGTCATCTCTCTCCTCTTGCAGAACCCAACCCCAGTTTCTTGGTGATCTTGCCGCCTGCATCGTTGCCTTCTCATGCATACTCCTGCATATTTGAGAGCATTTTGCAAGAAATAAATTTTCAAGCTTGCAATTGGGTGGTAGCGTGTTTCTTAAGCTAATTTCTCCCACCCCCACATACCCTTTCTCAAAGGAGCTCATGGTGACATGGATGATTATCTTTCCTCCTTCATTTTGTCCTCACAATACACTTGTGAGGTAAGGCTAGGATGAAACATTATGTTTGCTCGGAGCTTCATGGCCAACTAGAGTTTTTCTTGATCCTAATCAGTCACTGTAACCGCTACACAGGGCTGGCCGACGACATTTTGGCACCTGAAGCAAACCACAAAATGGCCCTTCCCTACCAGGGAAGAAGGGGTGAGTGAAGATCCACATTGGGAACAATAATGGGGGAAGACCAGCAGTGCCTCCTATAATAATATAATAATAATTTATTATTTAAACCCCGCCCATCTGGCTGGGTTTCCCCAGCCACTCTGGGTGGCTTCCAACAGAATATTAAAATACAATAACCTATTAAACATTAAAAGCTTCCCTAAACAGGGCTGCCTTCAGGTGTCTTCTAAAAGTCTGGTAGTTGTTTTTCTCTTTGACATCTGGTGGGATGGCGTTCCACAGGGCAGGTGCCACTACTGAGAAGGCCCTCTGCCTGGTTCCCTGTAACTTGGCTTCTCGCAGCGAGGGAACCACCAGAAGGCCCTTGGAGCTGGACCTCAGTGTCCGGGCAGAACGATGGGGGTGGAGACGCCCCCCTCAGATATACTGGATTGAGGCTGTTTAGGGCTTTAAAGGTCAGCACCAACACTCTGAATTGTGCTCGGAAACGTACTGGGAGCCAGTGTAGGTCTTTCAAGACCGGTGCCAAATGGTCTCAGTGGCCTCTCCCAGTCACCAGTCTAGCTGCCGCATTCTGGATTAGTTGTAGTTTCCTACTCACCAAGAGGCAGCTTCAGAGGCAGCATGCAGGGGCGTTGCCAAGGAGGCAGCAAATAAAGGCCTCCAAGCTGTGTGCCATGGGAGCAGCTAGGGGTGATACATTCCTTGGAAGCTGGATCTGCTGCCCTGTGGTTCCTGCTGCCCAAGGCAGTCACCCAACCTTGCCTCATGGGTGAGCCGGCCCTGCCACTATTCCACACCAGCTCTTCTTTCAGTGGCCTATGTGTCACTTCTAATTTGGGCTTCAATGACATGCTTGTCTTACAGGCCCCTTGCCGCCTTGAGGTGGATTGCTTTGGCCCATGTACACGGACGGTTGAGGCTGCTCATTGGGGCATGTTCTTATAAGAAGGGTCATAAATGCTTCAGAGCAAGAAAAGAGTTGTGAATGTGTCTGCAAATGCAGCTGAAAACCTAGTCCAGGACCAGATCTTCCATGTAATGGAAGGTTCTCAAAAACTTCCATCTGACTTCTGTCCCTTGTGGGTTGAATGGTTCTCATGTGGTTTTCGTTACACACTAATGAATTCGGAATGCAGTGTGGCTGTGAGACTCATGTATGAAGACATCTGCGTATTGCATAATGTTCAGCTGGAATTTGGTGCCTGCACCCTAATGGTCTTCACCCATAAGGCATTCTGGGAACTGTAGTTTCCCCATGCTTCCTTAAGAACTGTTCAGACCAGGAGGAGGGTGGACCAGGAGGGCACATCCTGCATGCAATGTCGCACAATTTCCTGACGTTGCATGGGGACCCCTCAAAACATCCCCCCTTCAAAATAAAGATGGGGGGGCATGGTGCCTCAGACCGCAGGAGCCGGTGCCCTTGGTTCAGATAGTTAAACTTGTAGTGTTGGTGTGCCCTATTGTTATTTCTATATATTATTTTTGAAATGTTCCAAGCCCTAGTTCTCTGAGGGTTTGTTCCTTTTAATGTGAAGAGATTCCGCCTGCCCCATAGGTGTACAAAAATCACAGGGAGTGAGACTCTAGCTTGGATAATCCCTCAAGAAGGGGAGATAGAACCCAGTGCTTTCAAAATAAACAGCCTAACTTTACTCTTTTTTTAGCAATTCCTCTTCCAAGAAATAGTAATTTTAAATGTCAAGGAATTGGTTCTCTGAATCTTTCCCCGCTGTGCTACGTTGTCACTTCGTGTGAGGGTGGTAGGAAGTGCAGCTTTTTCTTCTGTCCTTGTCTGATGACGCCTGGAGACTTGCTTATTTTTACACGTGAGTGGTCTCGCTTAACTCAGCCGAGGCCTCAGGGCTTGTCCCTAAAGATTTCAAGCTCCATTGATGTAAATGTCTCGTGCAGGCAACTCCTGAGGTTCCTACCCTATTTCCTACAACGTCATCCGTCCTTAATTTCATCTGTATGCTCTGTTGATGAAGGAGAACATGATTTAGCCGGATAGTCTCATTTATATATTTCAAAGTTCTAATTCTGGTATCTTAAGTTCTTTTCAGTTTCTCGAAGGGCTTGTTGTTGTTTAGTTGTTTAGTCATGTCCGACTCTTCGTGATGCCATGGACCAGAGCACGCCAGGCACTCCTGTCTTCCACTGCCTCCCGCAGTTTGGTCAAACTCATGCTGGTAGCTTCGAGAACACTGTCCAACCATCCTCAGTAGCATGTTGGACACCTTCCAACCTGAGGGGCTCATCTTCCAGCGTCATAACTTTTATATGCCTGTTGTCTTTGTCCATGGAGTTTTCTTGGCAGGGATACTGGAGTGGCTTGCTGGTTCCTGCTCCAGGTGGATCACATTTGGTCAAAACTCTCCACTATAATAATAATAATAATAATAAATTTTATTTATATCCCGCCCTCCCCAGCCGAAGCCGGGCTCAGGGCGGCTAACAACAATCAACAATCAAACCATCAGATATTCACACATTCTAAGAATATTACATTATAAAAATCAATTAAAATCAAATTAATGGCAACTAATTAAGCAAGATTCTAAGCAGGTTGCCAGAGGAGGGAGTCAGGCTGCGCCCTGACCAAAGGCCTGGTGGAACAACTCTGTCTTGCAGGCCCTGCGGAAGGATGTCAGGTCCCGCAGGGCCCTAGTCTCTTGTGACAGAGCGTTCCACCAGATTGGAGCCGCAGCCGAGAAGGCCATGGCTCTAGTTGAGGCCAGCCTAACCTCTCTGAGGCCTGGGACCTTGAGGATGTTATTATTTGCAGACCGTAGGTTTCTCTGTGGGGCATACCAGGAGAGGCGGTCCCGTAGGTACGAGGGTCCTAGGCCGTATAGGGCTTTAAAGGTTAAAACCAGCACCTTAAACCTGATCCTGTACTCCACCGGGAGCCAGTGCAGCTGGTATAGTACCGGTTGAATGTGATCTCGCAGCGAAGACCCCATAAGGAGTCTCGCCGCGGCATTCTGCACCCGCTGGAGTTTCTGGGTCAGTCTTAAGGGCAGCCCCACGTAGAGCGAGTTACAATAATCCAGTCTGGAGGTGACCGTCGCATGGATCACAGTGGCTAGGTCAGGGCGAGAGAGATAAGGGGCCAACTGCTTAGCTTGGCGGAGATGAAAAAATGCCGCCTTTGTTATAGCTGTAATCTGCGCCTCCATAGAGAGGGAGGTATCGAAGATTACACCCAAACTCTTAACGGACGGTGCTGGCACTAATTGCACCCCCGCAAGAGATGGGAGTTGCCCCCTCAATCCCATATCATCCCGCCCCAGCCAGAGGACCTCTGTCTTCGAAGGATTTAACTTCAACCGGCTCCCACGTAACCATCCAGCCACAGCTTCCAGGCATCTCGCCAGTGTATCGGGGGCCGAGTCAGGATGGCCATCCATCAACAGATAGAGTTGGGTGTCATCGGCATACTGATGGCAACCCAGCCCAAAACTCCGGACAAGCTGGGCGAGGGGGCGCATAAAGATGTTAAAAAGCATCGGGGAGAGAATCGCACCCTGAGGCACTCCACACACCAAGGAGTGGCGCGATGACAATTCCCCCCCGAGCGCCACCCTCTGTCCCCGACCAGAGAGAAACGAGCGCAGCCATTGAAGGACTGTGCCCTGGATCCCCACGTCGGCAAGGCGGTGGTCCAGGAGTTCGTGATCGACCATGTCGAAGGCTGCTGACAGATCTAGAAGAATCAGCAGCCCCGACCCGCCTCGATCCAGCTGCCTACGGAGATCATCTGTTAGGGCGACCAGAGCCGTCTCGGTCCCATGACCAGCACGGAAGCCGGACTGGAATGGATCCAGAGCAGATGTTTCATCCAGAAACCTACCAAGCTGTTCAGCAACCGCTCTCTCAATCACCTTACCCAGGAATGGAAGATTCGAGACCGGGCGGTAATTGGATAGATCTAAGGGATCTAATGATGTTTTCTTTAAGAGCGGACGCACCACTGCCTCCTTCAGTTCCCCTGGGAATATCCCGGTGCCAAGGGACAAATTGATGATATCCCCCAGGGGGGCCCGCGCCTCGTCTGGACACGCTCTAATCAGCCATGACGGGCACGGGTCAAGAGGACAGGTGGTGGGCTTTCCAGCTTGGAGGAGTCTGTCCACATCGGCTGGAGATATCCGGTCAAAATGGTCCAATACTGGACCCGAGGACAGTCGAGGGGCCTCCAGTTCCTTTATTGTATCCAAATTGGCAGGGAGGTCATGGCGGAGCAACAGGACCTTCTCCGCAAAAAAGCTCGCAAATGCCTCACAGCTGTGTGTCAGATTGTTATTTAAATTTGGCTGTCCATCAAGGGACGTTAAAGACCGAATTATACTAAATAATTGCGCCGGGCGAGAGCTAGCGGATGCAATGGAGGCCGAGAAGTAAGACTTCTTAGCGGCCTTCACAGCCATCTCATAGGTTTTCATAAAAACCCTATAAGATGTTCTTGAGGCTCCGTCACGGGCACCCCGCCATACTCGCTCTAGCCGTCTGAGGTCCCGCTTCATTTTCCGAAGCTCCTCGGTAAACCAGGGAGCCCGGTTTCTGCGGGGTCGCAGAGGGCGCTTAGGTGCGATCTCATCGATGGCTGCCAGGAGCTGGGTATTCCAGCCCTCAACAAGCTCAGTCAATGAGTCGCCAGGGAGAGCAAGGTCCCGCAAGGCTTGACGGAATCTATCAGGGTCCATCAGCCTCTGCGGGCGAGCCCAAATCGGCTCGCCACCTAAGCAGGGTGGGGCTGGAAAGTCAATCCTGGCTTTCAGAGCGTAGTGATCAGACCATGGCACCTTCATCGAAGGAGACATGATCACATCTATACCGGCACCAAAGATCAAATCCAGCGTGTGGCCTGCTTGATGTGTGGGGCCCGAAACAAACTGGGAGAGCCCTAGTGTCGCCATGGAAGACACCAGGTCCAGAGCCTGTGAGGAGGGAGCGGCATCAGCATGGAAGTTGAAGTCTCCCAATACCAATAGGTTAGGGAACTCCAAGGCCCAGCCGGCCACCGCCTCCAGCAGGCCTGACAGGGTGGCTGCTGGTGCGCTAGGTGGCCGGTACACCAGCCAGACAGCCAAGCTCTCCTCGGAGCCCCACACTAGGCCAACACATTCAATGCCGGGGATCGATGGCGATGGTAGAGCCCTGAAAGAACAATCTTCCCGGATTAATAATGCCACCCCTCCCCCCCGGCCCACAGTCCGTGACTGGTGGAGGACAGAGAAACCCGGGGGCGCCATCTCTCGTAAGGTAACAGTTACCCCTTCGCGCACCCAGGTCTCCGTCACACAAGCCAGGTCGACCCCCTGCGAGGTAAAGAAATCTCGCAGGGTGGCGGTTTTGTTGCCTATAGACCTGGCATTGCACAACACCAGTGAAGGAGGTGAGTAATCCTTGCTCACCCTACCCTCGTCTCTCGGGATGGGGCGCAGATTGGAAGGGGTACGAGCATATCCGTATCTCGATCCCCTTCGCTTATAACATCTGCCCCCACCGCCATACCTCCCTCGCCCCTCCACGGTAGCAATCCCACGCCTCATAGTAACCTCCCTTTACAAAATCGAAAAACAAAACAACCAAAAACAATTGTGCCCAAACAAAAACCAATCCCCACCCCACTCAATATCCCACCCCAAAACAGAACAAGATAGAACAAAACAAGAATACATAGATAAAAACCACCATTCATGGTGGTACAACAAAATAAGCAATAAAAACACGTTTAAAACTATGACCTGTCCATCTTGGGTGGCCCTGCACAGCATAGCTCATAGCTTCTCTGAGTTATTCAAGCCCCTTCGCCACAGCAAGGCAGTGATCTCAAAGGGCTTGTTGTTGTTGTTTAGTCATTTAGTCATGTCCGACTCTTCGTGACCCCATGGACCAGAGCACGCCAGGCACTTCTGTCTTCCACTGCCGCCCGCAGTTTAGTCAAACTCATGCTGGTAGCTTTGAGAACACTGTCCAACCATCTCGTCCTCTGTCGTCCCCTTCTCCTTGTGCCCTCAATCTTTCCCAACATCAGGGTCTTTTCCAGGGAGTCTTCTCTTCTCATGAGGTGGCCAAAGTATTGGAGTCTCAGCTTCAGGATCTGTCCTTCCAGTGGGTACTCAGGGCTGATTTCCTTAAGAATGGATAGGTTTGATCTTCTTGCAGTCCATGGGACTCTCAAGAGTCTCCTCCAGCACCAGAATTCAAAAGCATCAATTCTTCGGTGCTCAGCATTCTTTATGGTCCAGCTCTCACTTCCATACATCACTACTGGGAAAACTATACGGACCTTTGTTGGCAAAGTGATGTCTTGAAGGGCTAGGTTGTGCTAAATCTTGCAGCTTAAGAAGAGCCTGCAGGATCTGGCCAATGGCCCACCTAGTCCAGCATCCTGCTCTCACAGTGGCCCACCAGATACTTGTGGGAAACCCACACACAGGATTTGAGCACAAGAGCTCTCTCGCCGCCTGTGTTTTCCAGTACCCTGGGTGTTCAGAAGCAGTGCTGCCTTCAACGGGAGAGGCACAGCCCAACCGTCATGGCTAGTAGCCCTTTCCTCCATGAATTCAAACCTTTTCTTATGCACACAGTCCCTTGAGGTCAATTACAGTATAATAATAACCCAGTGTGTTTTATCTGCTTTTTATTTTTTAATATTTTTATTAGGGATTTCAACATAACAATTTACCCAAAAATACATCATCCACATTTCCTCCCCACATTTTTTCCCCTTCCCCCCTAAAAAAAGGAAAACTCACCCTCCCCTCCTCCCCCCGACTTCCCTCAGCTCCTCTCTCTGGTTTATCAACATATGTTATTTTCCGCATGTTACAAAACTGTACAGATCCTTATAGATATAGTCAATAAAAAGTTTGTGAATGTTTATTCAAAACCTGCCAAGGAGTCCAGTTCATTTGTTGTTTCTTTAAGTACTTTGTAAAGGGTTCCCATTCATCTTTAAAATCACAGTTATCCTTGTCATGTAATTTGTGTGTCAGTTTTGCCAGTTCTGTGTAATCCATCAATTTCTCTTGCCACAGTTCTTTAGTCGGGATTTCCTCATTCTTCTATCCTTGTGCTATTAAGGTGCTTGCCGCCGTTGCTTTTTATTTTTTTATTGTGGTTTGATGTACTGTAGTTTTATGGGTAATATAATGTGGTTTTAATACACATATGTTCTCTGCGCTTCAGGCGAAGAGTGGTTTATTTGTTATAGACACGTTAATGTTGACTTGTGGAGTAATAATAATAATAATTTTGTTATTTATATCCCACCCATCTGGCTGGGTTTCCCCAGCCACCCTGGCAGCTTACAACACATAAAAAATTTGTAAAACATTGGAAATTAAAAAAAAAATCCAGATACAGGGTTGCCTTCAGATGTCTTCTAAAAGTCAGATAGGGTGGAAGAGCAGTTGCCTGTGTTTCCTCTTCTGATTGTGCTTTTAAAGTGAGGAAGTTGAAGTGTCTATCCATGGCAATCAACCGTAATGGCAATTTGGTACCTCTGTTCTCTGAGGTTGTGTGTCGCTGAATACCAGTAACTATAGCGGGAGAGACCTGTCGGCCATCACAACCTGCTTCCCAGAGGCATCTGAGTGGCCACTGTGGGAGCAGGATTCTGGGGCAGTAAGGCTCTAGCAGATCCCCTGACCATTCAGACATTCTCCAAAAGTAATTTCAAACTGCAATTACTTGAGTTCTAGCAACTAGTGACAAAGATGGAGTTTGGCTGCTGGGTTTCTACATTGCTATGACATACCCTGTGACCTTCTGGTGAAAGGTAATAAATATGATTCTGTATGTGTTGTACAGAAATGAATGCACCTATCTTTCTCTGAGAGTCCACAATGTTGTAGGAGGATGGAACGTATGTTATTTTCTTCTTTATGACACATTCCAGGAACTTAAATCACATTTCAATAAAGTTGCCACCTGCTGTTGCAGTACAACTTCCATCGTCGCTGACCATGCTAGCTTAAGGCTGATGGGAGTTGGAGTCCAGCAACTTCCAGAGGATCACAGCTTCTTTCCCCCTTGCTATAAAGGAAGAGATGTTCTCATTGGCAAATTCTTGGCTGGTTTAGGAGCTTTGGGAAGCAGAATCTCAGCCTCCTCCCCACTTTCTAAAAGGCTGAGAGATACCCTTGGGCATTCAGCTAAATGCAGTCTAAATTAAAAGACTTGCCTTGTAAATAAAGGATAAACTGGCTCAAATAAATCTGACAGCAGTGAATGTTAGCAGAACTGAAGATCCATGTACGTAGGTGGTAAATAAGAAAATAAACTATATTAAAAAGGGAGGGAAACAGTGTGCAAACAGCTGCAGCCCAGACAGTGATAAAGGTAAGCAAGAGACTGCATCATGCTTTGTGTCCGCCTTTCCAGCACTGCTATTTAATGCACCAAAATATAATCTCATGTGAACGTTTTGGGTAAAGCCCTGATAGTCCCCACATTTTATAGGCATCATATGGGGTGTATGAATGGTACATGTACAAGACTGGACCAAGGCATTCTGCTGCCTGAGGCAGATTAGCAACAGTGGCCCTCTGCTAATCTCATGTGTCAAAATAAGTCAATTGGCCTGAGGTACAGTTTTTTAATCCAATCTCTATACTGTACCACCCTTCATCCTATACTGTACCACCCTTCATCTGAAGATCACAGGTGGTTTACAATATAAAAGCACAGAAATACGCCTCGTAATAACAAACAGAAACAATACCCCTCTACCCCAGTTTAAAAGGCCATAGATAGTTTAGTTAGCCAGAGGCATGGGAGGAGAGGAATGTTTTGTTTGGTGCCTAAAGATATGTACTGAAGGCACTCGGTGAGTCTTCCTGGGGAGAGTCTTCCACCACAGAAAAGGCCCATTCTTGTCTTGCCACCCTCCAGACCTCTTGTGGACGAGGCACACAAAGAAGAGCCTCAGATGATAAATGCAGAACCCAGGTCGGTTTATATGGGGAAATACAGTCCTTGAGGTATTGCAGTCCTGAGCCGTTTAAGGTTTTATAGGTCAAAACCAGCACTTTGATGGATTGGCGGATGGGAAAGTAATTAAAGGAAACAACATTTTCATAATATTGTTTGTGTCTTGAGTTCCATTTAGAACTTCCATATATTTTGTAACTTTCTCCTTTAGTGCCACAGCCCATAACTTTTGTCTCCATAAGGAAAGTTCGCTAAATTTTGCCCGTGTTGTGCCACCAGCTGTGGGGCTGCCACAAGTAGAAGTCTGATTAGTTCTTTAGAATGTGACTCCTTTTGCTGTCCGTGGAAAACAGGTAATAAAGCGAAACTGGAGTGTTTCGTAATTAGACTTATTTTGTTGAATACTTCTATCCAAAAAGTCCACCACATACTGTCCTGATCTCTGTACACCCTCAGCTACAAAGAAAGGGAAGAAGATGTATACATTGAGCTGATGCAGAAATCTGGAGAACTGAATTTAAGATTGGAAAAATTAGAAACTGAGGAAAAACAAAATCAACATTTTTAGCTGAGCCCTGCCTCCATAACCAGAGACAGCAATGCTTCTGAATACCAGTTGCTGGTATTCTTAAAACAGATTTGTTCATTCCTAATCCCGTCCGACTCCCTATTGGACTAATTTTCTGATTGCACAGCCCTTTATTTACATGGATGAGCATTCAGAGATTTGATCCCCCCCCCATTTGAAACAAGAAATGGCACAGTCCATGTAACCACCTGCTCTTGCTGCACATGTGGACCAGGCCTCCATATCAAACAGCTTTGTATGTTCATTCATATATTCATTGTTTGCTGTTGAAAGCAGTGTAGAAACCCTCCTGGCACTTCGGCAGCTTTTGTCCTTGGCTGCTTTCAATCCTTCCTTTTCATTCTTGTTGGTGTTTTTCTTTCCCTTCAGAGCAGGGAAGGAGAGGATGGTTTTATACAGCCCAGCTCCTTGGCTCCCACTTAAAGCTCTGCTCAAGTGTTTCTCGTGACCTTTGCCATGATGGTTTGACAGCAATCTTGCACGCCCCCAGGCAGTTCTGCACAGCTGCATAGGCAGTGGCTCTATGTAAATACCCTGTCCTTCTATCGATGACCTCATTTTTTGGCATAATAGCAACCCAAAGTGCTTAACACAGGTTGAGGGAGGGTGTTTTGTTCTAGAGTTCCATTTTGGCAATAGCTTTGGGTGTGTGTTTGTGTGTCTCTTGCCCCTTACTTCAGATGATATTTTGTTTTCTTCAGTATATTGACTCTGTACCTGGCATGGGAAGAAAACGAATAGATTCTGCCACAAAACCTGAAAAGCCAGGAAGAGAAGGTCAGGCTGCAGCTTTGAGGGGGGTCCTTAGCGAAGTGCCCTCTGGTGAGATGACCTCTGTATGGAAGCTATAATCTGTCTCCCTAGTGGGAGGCCTCTGAATGACAGTTGCTGGGAATCACAAGTGGCAAGAGTGCTGCTCTCAGATCCTGCTCTTGGGCTTCTCACAGATATCTGGTTGGCCACTGTGAGAACAGGATGCTGGATTAGATTGGCTTCAGATTCCTGCATTGCAGGGGGTTGGACTAGATGACCCTTGCAACGTCCAACTCTACAGTTCCATGTGAGGTAGAACACAGTGTGAGGTGCTCTTGGTGTTACTGATTCCTGTGAAGTGCTACTGGTGCCTTCCATTTTAAACTGCCTAGGTCTGGGCAGGAAAGAGATCCATGGGAAGCTACCTTATACAGTGGTACCTCGGTCTAAGAACAGTCCTGTTAACAAGTGCTTTGGGCAACGCACTCCGCAAAACCGGAAGTAGGTATTCCGGCTAGCGAACTTTGCCCCGGAAGACGAATGGAAGTAGAATGGTGGAAGGGCACTGGAGGTGAGAGGCCTCTTTGGGGAAAACGTGCTTCGGTTTAAGAATGCTTTTGGTGTAAGAATGGACTTCCAGAACGAATTCAGTTTGTAAATGGAGGTACCACTGTACGGTCATACCTCTTGTTACGTTCGGTTCCGGTTACGTCTTTTCAGGTTGCGTCCTGCGGAAAGGGTTACTTCCGGGTTTCACTGCTCACGCATGCGCAGACACTCAAAATGACGTCACACACATGCACAGAAACGGCAAATCGCGACACGCACACGTGCAGACGCAGCTTGCATTCTGCTCAGGTTGCGAACAGGCCTCCGGACGGGGCTCCGTTCGCAACCAGAGGTACCACTGTACTAAGTCAGAGCACTGGTCCATCCAGTCCACTGTTGTCTACCCGAGGGATAGATAACCTGAGGCAGGGCTGGCCCAGCCATTGGATAGGGCGAGGTTACTGCCTCAAGTGACAGGAGACCCTGAGGCAGCACCCCATGGCTTGCCCTGCAACCTCCGCCAGTGGTGGAGAAGCCAGCGCCAATTTTGGATGAGATTATGTCCATTTTGGTGAGATCTCATCCCAAACTGGCGTGATCTTGCCCCAAATTGGTGCTGGTAGCAGTGATGTTTCTCTGCAAGCAGCAGATGCAACAGATTGTGTGGTGTAGGGCACGGTGGCAGTGCAGATGGTGGCGGTGGCAGGTATCGTCTGGCAGCAGCAGGCCCAACTGAAGGCCAGGGCGGCGCTTCTCTTCTTGCCCCAAGCAGCAGAACGGGACATACCACCACTGGCCTCAGGGGGCCAACCTCAGACTTCCTCTGGGGGCCAACCTCAGACTTCGTCCTGGGTCACATCAGGGCACACCCCCTCACCAACCCTACCTCATGAGAACTTTGCCTGGTTGCGCTGTGTCCTTGACCTCTGGTAATGATTCTTGCTTGCCTGGACAGAGGAAAGGAAGGATCATGCAGTTGCGTGTAGAAGCTGACCTCCTGTTTGCGTTGTGGCCTCATCCACTACTGCTTCCAGCCTGCAGCCCTCAAGGTTGCCAAAATGGGAGTGCAGCCCTTGATCTGCAAAAGATTCCTCACCCCCAGTCTATTCTGACTGGGAGCATCTCTCTAGGGTTTAAGGCCTGGAGGTGCTGGGGACTGAACCTGGACCACCTTCATGCAAAGCTGATACTCTGCCGCTGAGCTATGACCCTTGACTGGACATCCCCTGTGATGGAGATGCTTGGGTGTGACTTACTCTTTCCTAGTTCATGGCTTGGGAAGTTTCCGGGTGCAGATATGTTTTCAGAGAGAGCGGTAACCGAGGGACTATTTCTGGGTTAGCGGAGTCTGTAACCTGAAGCGTCTGTAACCTGAAGTGTATGTGACCCGAGGTACCACGGTATAGCCCCTTGAACAAAATCTTTAGAAAGCTGTACGAAACTTGGAAGAGAGATTTGGATAATCACTTGTTTTGAAGGGCAGGTCGACACCATATATTTAAAGCACAATCGATGCACATTTAAAGCACATGACTTCCCCCAGAGAATCCTGGGAACTGTAGTTTCCCCTCACAGAGCTACAATTCTGAACCCGCTTAATGAACTACAGTTCCCAGAATTCCTTTGCAGGGGGATTTGTGAGCTTTAAATGCATGGTGTATATCTGCTAGAAATTCAACATTTATTCTTTTCTTTTTGGGGGTGGCAGGAGGTGGAAGGGGAGCAAATGTGCCTTCATGCACCAGATGTGCTGCTGTTCTATTTTTAGCTCCATCATAGTTTTCCTTTGTGGTTTTAAATGCTGAAGCTGATGCCTCTCCAGTTTCTCTTATTATTTAATGCTCCAACCTAGCCCTTGTATTGAGACTCATGCTTAAAATACACCAGCAATTTTTGCTTCTCCTTTTCCCATTAAGAGGTTGAAAGCATCAGGCATATCTCAAGAAGGGCAGGAAAAGTGAACCACAGGCTTCTAGAAACATCATAGCCTTTCTCCCAGATCTTTCCCAGGGGTAGCTAATGTAGTGCCCACCAGATGTTTTGGACTACAATTCCCATTTTCTCTGACCTTTGGCCATGTTGGCTGGGTCTGCTGGGAGTTGGAGTCCAGCAACCTTGTTGTTGTTGTTTGTACCAATTAAGTGCCAAAATAGGTTTCTAAGAAGGAGTGTACCATTATCGTCACCAGCAACATATAAATAACTGATGTATCACTTGATGCCAAAATAAGCTTCTAAGCCAGGCATTCCCAACCTGCAGCCCTCCAGATGTTTTGAGACTACACTTCCTATCATCCCTGACCACTGGTCCTGCTAGCTAGGGATCATGGGAGTTGTAGACCAAAAATATCTGGAGGGCTGAGGTTGAGGAAGCCTGCTTTAAAAGAACCCAGGAATATTTTTTTTTTCCCCGTCACATTTGTTTCTGTAAGATGAGTTGTAGTTATTGAGGCCTGAGGATGTGGACCAAGTTGCTTGTGGCTATCTGTTCCTCTCCTTCCCCTCTTGACTCTTGAGCACCCTAGCTTGTTCATCTTAAGTCTGGGGCCGGGTGATTAACACATCCCTGTATGGGCAGGGTGTGGAATCAGGAGAGCGACTTAGACAGTTTTTAAAGAGGATTGGGCAAATTTATGGAGTATAAGGCTATCAATGCCTACTAATCCTAATGGTTATCTACTACCTTTAGAATCAGAGGCAACATTCCCCTAAAATATCAATGACTAGGCAAGAGCAACAGCAGAGGGCTAGAGCCCTTGTGTCCTGCTTGTAGACGTCTTAGAGGTATCTGTTTGGTCACTGTAATGTAGGAGTTGCCAGGGTTTACAGACCCTCCAAGTGTCCCTATTTTCCAATCTCTCTCTTTAAAAAAACCTTCCTTCTTTACCTCATAAAATTTGGCACAGAACTTCACATTTCCCTGGCCAAATGTCCCTAGACTACTGTCACTGACCTTATATACAGCACAGCCCCTTACATAATTTTGGTTTATTAATTACAGACCCTCCAAGTGTCCCTATTTTCCAGGGACAGTCCCAGATTTACAGAAGCCATCTTGGTTTCTGATTTGATCCTGGAATGTTCTGCTTTTCCTTAGGACGTCCCTATTTCCATTGGAGAAATGCTGGAGGGTGTGGAGTCAAGAAGATAAGTAACTGTACAACCTTTAGAAGACATCTGAAAGCAGCCCTGTACTGTATAGGGATTTTTTTAAAACAAAACAAAACAAAAGGTTAATATGTTTTTCTATATGTTGAAAGCTGTCCAGAGTGGGGGGGCAACCCAGTTAGATAAGTAAGGAGGAATAATAATAATAATAATAATAATAATAATAATAATAATAATGGAACAGGGCGTCCCTGTTTCATCAGGTAAATGTTGGAGGCCATGGGTGTGCTTCCCAGGACCTCCTCTGGCACTAGTGGAAGGTCTCAGTAAATAAACCTTCAGAAATCCACACTGAGAGTGCTTGCATTTCCTGTTCCTGTTTGCAATGGCTTGCCCTCTCCCACATGCCATTTTGTATAATACGACACCTTCATGGCAGCCATTTTGGAATCGAGCCCACAGCAAAATTCCAACTGTGCCCACTGGTCTGAAAAGGTCGGTGACCCATGTTTTATAGGTTTAAATAAGCCTAGGCTAAAATAGACCTTTGGTCCAATCTCAAAAGGCTTATATTTGTTTGTTGTCTGGACTTCAGAGTCTCCTTCCCTCCCCACACTCCTGCTGTTTTTAGTTCTTTCTTCTTCTTCTTTTAAAAAAGAAAATCGATTTTTCATTGATTTTGTTTTATTATCTTTGAGTCACTTTGCAGGTTTGGTACAGGGCCGAGAAACAGTAGATAAATATTTTATCTCAATAAATGAGTTGTGCTTCTCACCTGAGAGGGGGTGAGTCATCACCTGACCAGCTGGTTCACTGGCTGGGGCGGCGGGGCGAGGGTTCTCATCTAAAGTGAAATTTTCAAGGTGAACTTGACATTTCCAGTTTTGAACAAAATATCAGTGAAAAATTTCCATGGACCTAGTAGGGACATAGAAATTTGACCTCTACAGAGTCAGACCATTGGTCCATCTAGCACAGTACTGTCCACACTGACTGGCAGCAGCTCTCCAGAGATATTCTTAGTCCTACCTGGGGATGCTGAGGATTGAACCTGGGACCTTCTGCATCCAAAGCCAATGTTCTGTGCAAAGAGCTGTGGCCCTTCCACCATATGGTGAATGTAGGAAACCGCTTTATAACTGAGTCAGGCTACGAGTTCATCTAACTCAATCCAGGGGTACCCAACATGGTGCCTTCCACATGTTCCTTGACTTGTTCCACCTTGTTCCAGAGTGGCCAATAGTCAGGGATGATGACATCTGTTTCAACATCTGGTTATTGGCCTACCCTAACCAGCAGCATCTCTCTGGGGTTTCAGGCAGGAGAGATTTCTAGCCCGACCTGGAAGTGCTGGGTTTTGAACCTGGGACATTTTGCTTGCAAGACAGATGCTGTACCGCTAAGCTATGGCCCTTCCCCAAACGTATTTACCAACTAAAGGAGAATCTTTATGCAAGGCAGGGGCTATGGGAGGAGGAAGACCCTCTTGGTGTGTTCATCCCTCCAGGATTTTAAATTAGGATCCTCTGTAGTGAAACTTGGACATTCTGCATATAAAGCAGATGATCTTCCACTGAACTATGGTCCTCCCCAATGGCGAAGGTGGCTTCTTTTTTGAAACAAAAAAATAAAAACCCACCATTTCAGGTGAGTGTGTCGCTTCAGTACACCCCTAAAGCTGGATTCTTCTTTGCGCTTCATGACCTGGGCTGTTGTTGTTTAGTCGTTTAGTCGTGTCCGACTCTCGTGACCCCATGGACCAGAGCACGCCAGGCACTCCTGCCTTCCACTGCCTCCCGCAGTTTGGTCAAACTCATGCTGGTAGCTTCGAGAACACTGTCCAACCATCTCGTCCTCTGTCGTCCCCTTCTCCTTGTGCCCTCCATCTTTCCCAGCATCAGGGTCTTTTCCAGGGAGTCTTCTCTTCTCATGAGGTGGCCAGAGTATTGGAGCCTCAGCTTCAGGATCTGTCCTTCCAGTGAGCACTCAGGGCTGATTTCCTTCAGAATGGAGAGGTTTGATCTTCTTGCAGTCCATGACCTGGGCTGCTTGACACCAACATGCAAGAGCCCAGTGTCTTGCTTTCTCATTAACTCTGCATATTCCCAGTGCCTCCGCTCCTGGATTGGAATTCAGAGCTGTTAAAAAAAAAAAAAACAACCCAAAAGGGTTCAGTTATCACTTCAAGGGAGATATGCTAATATCCATGATTTAATTAGTGCACCTCAGTCAAAGCTTGTACGCCTACAGCACCTTTTTACATAACCCAAACACTTGAGTCCTCATTATTCCATTATATATTTTGAACATTTCATAAATGTTCCCTCTCTGCCTAGGAGGGTCTCTTGGCTGTGTTCATTATGCCATCAGCCAAACAGAGCAATAAAGATGAAGCGCTCCTTCTTTTTCACCAGCCCTGCAATTAGCGTAAAGTTGGATTCCTTCTCTTTCCAAGAACTGGAAACTGGAAATGGTTTCCACGGAGTGATGCTCAGAGAATGGTAGAAAATTGGCAAGCATTTGGGCAAGCTGCACTACCCAGGACTGCATCTCCCAAACTTTGGGGAGCTGAACTTGGGGAAGCTCCGAAAATGGTGAATTCCATGCTAGGGATCATTAGGAAAGGAGTTGAAATTTGCACCACCAATTGCATGCCATGACAACAAGTTGATGACATTTAGAATGCTGTGTGAAGTTCTGGTCTCTGATGGAGACCTTTGCATCTTCATCAAGGATGCTTGTGCTCCACCCACACCGTGGTGTGTTGATACTCCCCCTCTCTTTCTGCCATTGACGTCAAAATTGGTGGGGTCAAAAAATTGCTTGGGTAGCCAGATCAGGCTCTCCAAACTAGTGGCCAGCCACCCCTGTTTTAGAGGCACCCACAGAGGAATTTCTAAGAATATTAACAGCTGGGTCTGAGGTATCCTGGTTGTTCAAGCCTTCAGGGATTAAGGCCAGCACACTGAGTAAAGTGACTTCATCGTTCTCGATATAACCTTTTGTGTCTGGGTGTTTTTATTTGTTTTGTAAGCTGCTTTGAGTAATTGTAAACAGAACAGAACAGGTGGGTGAACATAAATGATGATTTGCCACTTAAAAAACCCCAAAAAACTAGGTACATTTTTTTTTACTTTAAATTATGGCCCTCCAGATGTTGAACTAGAACTGCCCTTGCCGCTGATGACAATTGGCAGTCCCAGCTGTTGGCTGATGGGAGTTGCAGTCCAGCAACATCTGGAGAGCCACCACTGAAATAAAGTTCAACATAGTCCATACCTGGAATGGTAATGGACCTGCAGGCACCTATCTCGCACTACAGCTCTGCTTCATTTCTGGCTCCTTCAGCTTCCAAAAAGTGTTAATTCATATGCCCATTACGAGAGCCTAATGGTAGCATGCATTTTGGCTCAATTCCCTTCATTTCTTCAGCCAGCAGATAAAACTGTATTATGGTGCCTAAGTAAATGCTAACACGATTAATTATGTGATGGAGCTAAATTACTGCAGCATTTAGGGTTGTGATATTTTTAATTATACCAAACCCATAACATTCAGAGTTAGGGTTTTGCTGGCTGCTGCGGCTCTGCTTCTTCCTTGCACTGAAGAAGGATTGGATCCTGTTAGGAACACCCCTGTTGCAAGTCATGAAGCACAAGCAGCTCTGTTGTTTTAATGGGCTGCACTGTGCACCTAGCGAAGAGGGGGGCACCCTAACAATAACCAACAGTGGAAGGTGAGAGCCTCGGAGGTGCCAAATTTTGGCAGCCCACGGGACGCCGCTGAAATGTTAAATCCCAAAGTGCGGCACTGATGCAGATCCACCCGGTGACTAAATGAAAACTCGAGATCTCATAGCAGATTCTTGGTCCTCGTTCTCACTGGGGTGGCAAATGTGTATCGGGGTGGACCTCAGTAATCTTTTGGAATGTGCTGCCCTGTGCAAGGCCATAATATGGCACCCTCAAATGGACTTTCTCAATTGTGGCTCTTCTCAATTTTGTTCCCCCCTTGGGTACCTTGTGTGGCAGAACTGCCCAGACCACTCTAAATCTGGCACTGTGTCTGTTTGGCTGTAGGAAGCTGCCTTAGAAACTGAGCCATATCACTGGTCTATCTAGCTCAGTATTGTTTACACTGACTGGCAGCGGAGGTGGGAGATAGTCCCAGCCCTACCTAGAGATGTCAGGGATTGAATCTGGGACCTTCTGCATGCAAGGCAGACCCTCTACCACTTCAGACTACAGTGGTACCTCGGGTTAAGTACTTAATTCATGCCGGAGGTCCATTCTTAACCTGAAACTGTTCTTAACCTGAAGCACCACTTTAGCTAATGGGGCCTCCTGCTGCCGCCGTGCCACCGGTGCACAATTTCTGTTCTCATCCTGAAGCAAAGTTCTTAACCTGAGGTACTATTTCTGGGTTAGTGGAGTCTGTAACCTGAAGCGTATGTAACCTGAAGCGTATGTAACCCGAGGTATCACTGTACATGGAGAAGGTGTTGGTGCTGTGGGTCCCTTATTTGTATAAATGAATGTACCTCTCATGCATTCCTCCATGGAAAAATTTCCTCCGTGGAAAACTAAGCATCAGGGAAGGAGTACCTGATGAACTGACCCTGTCTTAGATCACTACCTACCTATTCATTTATTTTTATATATTGTTTGTCACACAGACTGCAACAATAAAAAAATACAACAGTACAAAACAAATGCAAAATGCTATACAATTAAAATCTGACAACCACCAGCTTATCACTCCAATCACATTTACTTGCTAGCTGTTTCCCATTTTTACCCAATTTGCTCTACTTGGGTACATTTCAGTTGGAGGTGATAAAGTGTGTCATTTTACCTTTTGGGGGGGGGAGGTATTGAGTATTTTAGAGTGTTACCTCTGTTCTATAAAATGCATCAAAGTGAGTAATCATAAGAGGGACAAAACAACAACAACAACAAAATGAAAAACCTCTCTCTGCAGATATCATATGCCTTTAACACAACTCTGTGTGAAATATGTCTTTTGCTTTTTTCTGAAACTGACTTCCATACAATGCTAGTTAGGATCTGGTGTTAAGAAGACAGGATTTTCTGGGCACTTGGCCACTGCAAATTGTCATTGGGCTAGTTAACACATGGATGCCATCATACGATGCTCTGAGTGTCCTTATTACCCGATGTTAACTTCCAGCATATCAATTCTTAATGAAACTAAGATTGGCCAATGGTCTGGCTCTGTATAAGGAAACTTGATATTGTTCCTTGCCAGCTCACCTTTCTTTCTTTTCCCCCTTCCTTTTTAAAAAGCAGTGCAATTTCCCCCCTGGCTTTGATCTTATGCTGCTTTTATTTCTCCCACCTCATTTACTTCCCATTCTTTTGATTTTTCTCTCGTTCCTGTTTCTCTCGGCGCCTCCCTGCAAGGCTGTGTAGGCAGGTGAATTCCAGCTTTTTGCAAATGTCACCCACACAGCTACTTCCCCCCCTCACAACCACACACACACTTCATGTCTCTAGAGCGGTGTGATGCACAGTGGGTGAAGCAGGGAGTGTGAGTTCTCTTGCATCTGACACTCAGAACTGCCAGCTCTAATTGGTATAAACCTGACAATGCAAGGAGGCCTGAGTTTACATTCAAGTGGGGTAGGGATGGCTTTGCCTAGTTATGCTTCTGAGATCATTGCAGCTGCTTCTGTAATTGCGTCTCCTGCACTCAGCCAAGGAACCCTGCATTTAATCTCACCCCTTTCATTGTAGCCTTGTGCATTTGGCACTAAGAATATATCTGCGCTAAAAATGTAAATGAATGGTTGGGATCTGCAGACCGGATTCTGTCCCCAAACCAATTTGTGCACCTACCTCCCACCCCCAGTGGGCATGTCAAATGTAACTGAGATATGGGGAGAGTTTTGCTTTCAGTTCTTCTTGCAAGGGGAAGAAGTGCCATGTATATCCTATAATCTTTCTGTATGGTATCCTGTGACACTGATTGGTTATGCTCAACCTCCCTGCTCAGAGGCAGTGATGCTTCTGAATGTCAGTTTGCAGGAAGTCATGGGAGTGGTGAGTGCTTTTGTGCTTGTGGGTTTCTCAAAGGCATCTGGTTGGCTACTGTGAAGAGAAGAATAGGAAGAGTTTGGATTTGATATCCCGCTTTATCACTACCCGAAGGAATCTCAAAGCAGCTAACATTCTCCTTTCCCTCCCTCCCCCACAACAAACACTCTGTGAGGTGAGTGGGGCTGAGAGACTTCAGAGAAGTGTGACTAGCCCAAGGTCACCCAGCAGCTGCATGTGGAGGAGTGGGGAAGCGAACCCAGTTCACCAGATTACGAGTCTACCGCTCTTAACCACTACACCACACTGGGTCTCCTGTGAGAACAGGATCCTGGGCTCAATGGACCACTGGCCTGATACAGCAGGATTTTCTTGTGTTCTTATGTTTGGTGGAGCTACCATAATCATATGGGATGCTCAGTTGCTGAGGGAGCTGGATGGCTTGCAGTCCAGCTTCTCTGAGTGAAAGAAAGGTTGTCAGTTTGGCAAGGATGGAGGCCCAATCACTATTTTCCAGACTATCCTAGATGAAAGGGTTGTAAAGAAGATCAAACTGGATGTGGATAAAATGGTGGACTACCCTAAACTCTGTGGAGGAAGAAAATGATAAGAATGTAAAAACAAAAGAGGAGGGTGGGGGAATATGAAACACCCTTCAATATGTTTTAGTTTAGGATTCTCTTTGTGCAAAACATGCACCTTGCTTCTGAGCTCTGCATACCTTTTTCCTCACCAACCTCCCAGGAAGATGGTTAGCCTTTAACTTTCCCATGAGAATGACCCAGAGCATGAATGCACAGAAGTAGCAACCAAACATGCACATTTCCCAATTTAACAGCTAGAGCAGCTCTCTGCATTTGCGACTACTTAGTGTTGAAACAAAATGTTCTTGGAAATGGCTCCGTGTTTAACAGTAGCCGGGCCCATCTGTTCTCCTTCTGAATTGTTCCATGGATTAAGTGTCTTGGGGGGGGGGGGAGAGTTACATTTCTTTTTCAGCAGTTCTTGCACTGGTGCATTTCCTATTAACTGCAGGCTGTTGTGTTTGAGAGCAAATTGGCTCATCATTTCCTAAAAAATAACTGTTCGTCCTTGATCAGGGCTTAAGGATGGAATTTCCCTGCATTCCCTCTATATCCAAAACTTAGCAGTGAAACTAAAATCTTAGCTATTTGGAAAAACAAATAGCCTTTTCCCACCACCACCTTACTGCAGGGGTGAGGAAGCCCAGGCACAGGGGCCCCTAATGTGGCCCTCTATGTACTTTACCTAGCCATTGAGACTGTCCCCAGGCCACACCTCCTCATTGGCTCTGCTTTGCACCCTCTTTAGTGCTTTTGCCTGGCTGGACTGAGTCCTTGGATAATGGCTCTTGCTTCTCTGGATGGTAGACAGAGTTTGGTCATGTCTACAAAAGTAACATTTGCACCTGTCATTCTACAATATCAGGTGTGGGGCAGGTGGCCATGGTTTGGGGAAAACTGCCTTGTTGGCCGAATTGAGACCTGTGTCATGCCTAATTAGACCCATGGCTGGAGGTTTCTGCACAAGACTAACAGAGCCATCTTTGCTGCTCCTGTCTTTTTTCTGCTTCTTCTTCTTCTTATTATTATTAAGGCCAGGCAATTCCCTTCCTGAACATACAGAAGTGCTGCCTTCTTCTCTCTTGAAGACCCTTTGCATTCGCTGGGTTGCTGTTGAAGTGTTGACTCCAATCCTTTCCATCTGTTGGCTGACAAAAGGCTGATGCATCAATTAATCCTGCTTGTAGCAGCTGCCTTTTCTCTCCTCCCCTGCCCCAGTGCCAGTGATAGCTGCCAGCTCCTGGTGAATGGGTCACCTGGCTCGATTGCCACCAGCTGAAGCTGAGTTGTTTCATGCCATTGTTCAGCCAGCATTGAGGGGATCCGTGGATGAATGCCAGCTTTCAGTTAATGCCCATGGAAGACAAATTGGATAAACAAGTATGACCTGGGTGCCAGGTGGGGAAGCAGTTATTGCAAACACGACAATGATGTGCACCAGCTGGCTGGTCACTTAGGTCAGAGAATGGCTGCTTTTAGCTCTCCATGGCTGGAATATTGGCAAGTAGCTGGAGAAATGAGGTGGCATGCAGGAAAGGAAATTGGAAGCACAGATTTGGGCCAGACTTGAGGCTGTAGCAGACCTTGGAAGAAATGTGGCATGTAGTGACACAGCTTTGATGTGTTTGTGTGTGCGTCACCAGGGAATGGAAGGATCTGTCAACCTCATTTTCCCAGCCTTAAATTCAGTTACCCACATTTCTGCAGTAGTTTGTGATCTTTTTAGTTTTTAAAGAAATCTGTATTCTAACCAGCCAAAGAATCCATCACATGTTGCCCTTTTCAGGGTGTGATAGGTTCTTCCCCCCCAAATCTGGTTTCTTCCAAACTGAGGGTGAACTTTCAGGCCCCTGAAATATGGAAGGGGCATCGGAATAGGATCTGTAAAGTTGTGAAATGTTTTCAGAGAATTGCAGATTTGGAAGATGGCTCTGAGGGCCATCTAGTCAAACCCCTTGCAATGCAGGAATCTCAGATAAAGCATCCATGGCAGAAAACCACCCAAGCTCTACTTAAAAACCTCCTTTTATTGGCTGCGAGGTGTCCACAATGCTTTAATGCCGTTTGTTTAATGCAATAGATTATGAATGCTGTAACCTAATTTAGCTTTAAGAGCACTTAGCAGATGTAGCTCCCCATCTGCACTATACATTTAAAGCAGTCTCGTTCCACTTTACAGATAGGTAGCCGTGTTGGTCTGCCATAGTCAAAACAAAACAAATTCCTTCCAGTAGCACCTTAAAGACCAACTAAGTCAGTTCTTGGTATGAGCTTTCGTGTGCATGCACACTTCTTCAGATACTTCAGATACTTCTTCGTGTGCATGCACACGAAAGCTCATACCAAGAACTGACTTAGTTGGTCTTTAAGGTGCTACTGGAAGGAATTTGTTTCGTTCCACTTTAATCAGTCATGGCTTTCTGCAAAGAATACTGTGAACTGTAGTTAGGGGTGCAAAGAGTCATTAGGAGACCCCTGTGCTCCTCAGAGAGCTACAGTTTCCAGAGTGGTTTAACAACCATTCCCTCTCCTCAGTGAACTCTGGGGATCTCCAAATAATTTTCAGCACCCTTAACAACCTATATTTCCCCAGGATCCTTTGGAGCAGGGGTCGGCAAGGTTTACCTTGCCTGGGCCAGTTCACTCCAGCAGAGATCCCTCCATGGGCTGGACCGTGCCCACGCACCGGCAATTCCCAACATCTGCGTCTGCATAGGCGTGATTTCCAGCACTGAGAAAGCGAGTCCCTGTGCTGCACTGTGCTGGTCTAGCACAGCATGTGGGGACTCACTGAGTGGGCGGCTTGGTTCGGGGGCTGTTCATAGGCCAGTTAAAAGACCCCCATGGGCCGCAGGTTGCTGACCCCTGCTTTGGAGGAAGCCACAACTGCTTGAAGGGGTGTGATACTGCTTTAAATGTGTAGCCCAGATGTGGTCATTGTTGCAGACACCAAGCATTCAAGGTCACCTGTAACCACCCTGCAGTTCTCATATCACTATTGCAGCAGTTATACTGCAAAGTGGAAGACTGACATATATCATGAATAAAAGCCTTTCGTAACCACAGCTGAACCACTGACAATAAATTCACTCTCATTATGCAACCATTATTAACAAATAATTAGATACATCCCACCTGAGTCTTTCAAGGTGCAAATTTTGAAGGATGTCTTGGGTTAAGCTTCACATATTGTTCTGTTTGCACTTCTTCACAAAGTGTGAATTCAACAGGTCTGCCTTTCAGTGTGAAGCGAACCAAATTTCTCCCTCATCTCTTAGTGAGAGGGTGCTTAAGTTTGCCATGGAGTCTGGCAGGGTCTCCCTTTATTTTCTTGTTTTCTGTTTAAAACATTTTTTAATGCTATTAGCTTTGTCTCTCAATCTCTCTCTTTAAAAAAACCTTCCTTCTTGACCTCATAAAATTTGGCGCAGAACTTCACATTTCCCTGCTCAAATGTCCCTAGAATACTGTCACTGACCTTATATACAGCACAGGCCCTTACATAATTTTGGTTTATTAATTACAGACCCTCCAAGTGTCCCTATTTTCCAGGGACAGTCCCAGATTTACAGAAGCTGTCCCGGTTTCTGATTTGATCCCGGAATGTCCCACTTTTCCTTAGGACTTCCTTAGGACTTAGAAGGTACAGAGTTATGCGACCCCTGAGCCAGCCAAGGAGATAAGTAACTATAGAAGACATCTGAAGGTAGCCCTGTATAGGGAAGTATTTAATGTTTTATTATGTTTTTATATGTATATGTTGGAAAGCACCTAGAGTGGCTGGAGCAATCCAGTCAGATGGGTGGGGTATAAATAATATTATTATTATTAGTAGTACTAATAGTATTATTACTACTACTGCTACTACAAGTAGTAGTACTATGGAACAGGACGTCCCCATTTTCATTGGAGAAATTTTGGAGGGTATATAATTATATGCTGGGGTTGGTATAATTGAAAAAGAGATGGTGTAACTGAAAGCTAAGGGTTATAGCACGCTGGACCTGGCAAAAGTGACGGTTGGATGAAAGTGCTTCCAAGTATAGTTTATTGCAGATTGAAATATTTCAGTCCATGCTGTCACACAAATCCGCAAAAAACCACAGTTAAGCTTAAATTGCTTGCATAGCTCTATGTACTGCAATAGGCCTGGAACACACACACTCAAGTACTGGGAGGAGGGGCTGCTAAGCAGCCTGAGAGTGTCCTTTAGACAGATGCTTTGAGAGACAGATGGCTTCTGACATGTGCTGTATAGAGCATTGGCCTTCTGCCAAGTTCTGAATAGGGACAATTTGGAGCTGTGTATTGACTTGTGTCTCCACTCCAACTTCTTGAGAAGGCCACTAAATGTTGTTTCCCTTAGTTCCTTCTCTTGAGTGTGTCAACATTCTGGTCCTTACGAATCAGGCTTCTTGCTTTGCCTTTGAGGGGCTTGGATCAGGACTGGGGCACCTACACACTTCCAACAATGCTGGTGTGATACAATTGGCCAGGCCAGTGCCTGCTTGCTTGCAGGTTTTCCCAAAGTGCTGTGAGCCACAATAACTTGTTTGGGATGGGGCAAGCTTAATAGTTTGGCACAGGTGTACTGTATATTATTATAACTTTATATTGGGCATACAGACCCTCCAAGTGTCCCTATTTTCCAGGGACAGTCCTGGATCTACAGAAGCCATCCTGGTTTCTGATTGAACCTGGAGTGTCCTGCTTTCCCTTAGGACATTCCTATTTTTATTGGAGAAATGTTGGAGGGTATGGAGTTATGTGACCCATGGGTTAAGGAACTATGCAACCTTTGGAAGACATCTGAAGGCAGCCCTGTAAAGGGAAGGTTGTTTTTAAAGATTCATGTTTTATTATGCTTTTAAATATGTTGAAAGCTGCCCAGAGTGACTGGGGCAACCCAGTCAGACGGGCAGGGTATAAATAATAAAATTATTATAATACGGAATAGGACACCCCATTCCTGCCCATTGGCCTTCCTGGCTTGGGCTGATGGGAGTTGGGAGTCCAACAAAATTTCTCAAAGGCCTATAGCCCTTGTCCTCACTTTATATTTTCCATTCTTGTGCACCTCTTTCTCTGCTCGTTGGATGAGACTGGTTAGAAACTGAAATAGAATGGAATAGTGCCATCTTGAACCATTTTGGATGCCATCTGCCATGGTTTGAAGTGCCACCAAGGAAGCACGTTGCAGATACCTTCTGGCGCTATCAACCTGGACTGCTTTTGGTACAATTGGTCTCATCCTTCCAGATTTGTCAGCAAAGATCCAACGTTAAGAAGCAATCTGGCACAATGTGCTGTTTTAGTACACCAAGTACCACCAAGTCTGCATGTACTGTATGTTTGTCAGCCTTCATTCTAATATAAAAGGACCTACAAAGCCAAATCTCCCAGTCCTCCCCCATGAAACTGTTGAACACTGCAAGGTGCTGTGCTTTTGTTTCATAACAACTTAGTATACATTGGCAGCTTTCAGGCCATTAGTGAGCCCCTGTTGCTATTCACACAATGGCTTGACTTGCCATATGGAATCATGCCACCGGATTGCAGTGGTGGTGTTGACTCATTATTTAAAGAATACAAGCTCACAGAAAGGACTTTTCTTATTTTCTGTGACTTCTTCTAGGGTCAAGACATAGGGAGGATTGGCAATGAAATATCCCTCCACTTCTGTTCCTCGTTAAAAGCAAGCAAGCCCCCCACACTTTCAGAACTGTGACCTTCCCAGACCCTGGTGAGCTGCCCTCCACCTCTCCGGGGAAGGGGTTTTTCCTGGGGTTCCTAACTGCAATTTTGCCTTTGCATGCAGACCCCCAGAACCGAACCCTTGCATAAGTGGGGCCCGCCACTGTACTCTTTCCCCTTGCCTTGTTACTAGGTATGGTTCCACAGCCGGTAACTTCCTCTTGTCCTTTTTTCTCCTTGTGTTTAATGTTTGAATGCAAAGAACGCAGGCTGTGCACGTGTGGCAATTTCCAGTAGTATCTGTAGTCACTCTTGTGAAGGTGGCCCCGAGTTCACCTCCTGTAGCCTTTTACAAGCACGCACGGGCATCTCTCAAGCCGTTTGCAAAATGGAAATCAACAAAAGAGCTTGATCAATGGGTTGGTATTGAATTCGTTCTGCTATCAGTTGCCATTTGAGGCGCGCAGCTCAACATGCTATTTAAAGTTAGATCATTTGATCAAGTTTCAGATAAGTGTTGTCGGATTAACAGTATCTGGAAACAACATTGATTCCCCCCTCCCCAAGTCAGTCGCTTTCCCAAAGGAAAGGAGTTGTTATTACTAAGGTCTTTAATGTAATACATTAATGAGTTCATATTCAAATGGTTTCCTTAGTAATAAATAAAAACACCTTTGTTTGTTCTTTGAGAATTTATAAAACCAGTATGCATAAGAGAAAATTTATAAAACCAGTATGCATAAGAGAAAATGCCAGAGGTGAGAGCACAAAGTAAGGAGTGTTCAAAGAATCTAATATTTTTTTTTGCAGAACCTACTGAGTTGAATCTGATCTGATCACTTTGTTGGGCTTGTGGGTTTCAAAACGTTCATTTTCACCCATGTGCTTGTATGAAACTGTCATAAGGGACGTATTCAAAGCTCTGCATTTTTAGCATGAGGTATTAAACACCTACACCTCACACTCTGTTGTGGTTCATCTAAGCAGGCAAAATGACAGGACCTGTATACTGTAATTTGAGAGTGTTCCAAAATCTGCCTCCACAATTTGCTGCCCCCTGTTTGTAGGCAGTGAATTGGGGATGGATTTTACCATTCCTCACCTGAAGGAGATTCTCCCAAAACATTGCCAATATTTTATTTTATTTATTAGATCTGTATACTGCTTCAGAAGCATAGATCTACAGGATTCCAGGACGTTGCCACAAATTGTCACTTGTACAGCATCCTCAAATTTCAGCCAGTCACCACATAATATTTTCCTTCTGGAAACAAGGAAATAAACACCACTTGTGGCATAAAGTGTCTCTGAAATACATTTAATTTAATGTAACAGAGCTATGCTTACTACCACAGCCAATGTTAGTGGATTGACTTAGTAAACACTCCATCTTTTTTCATAGACAAATGGTCCAGGAAATGTCAAGAGAGGGGTGTGTGTGTGTGTAGGCTGGCATAAACCATGTTTCTCTAACCAAATACAGTTTTCTTGCAGGTTTTTAATGGTGTTAGAAAAGCACCCCACAAAGGGGTTAATGTTAGTTAAATTTAATCTTCAGTTCTAATATAACAAAATTCTAGACAGATGTAATAAAATATTTTCTAGACAGTTGGCAATATTTTCAAAAAGTCTTTTTTTTACTGTAAAAGATAGTTTTGTTGTTTGTAAATGAAAATAAAAGCCATGCTTCTTCAAGGAACAGAAATGGTGCTGTTTATTCAATGCACAGGGGCAAAAGTTCACTGCATAGAAAATGCTACCTATTCTGAATTAGTGTTCCCTGGTTTTTTTGTTTGTGTACTGCCAAACACACTTCATCACACGCCACAGACACAATTTTTGTCTTAGGTAAGAATTATGCTCCACCATTCATTGGAAAATTCATTGTGGTAGAAAATACACCCCCAAAACAGTTGGGGTTATTTTATTTTTCTTCCGGAGAGTGTATGTGGTTTAAATATTATATCATGTAGAGGTATATGTACTTGCAAAAATTAATATGTAATTACATGTACTTTACTTGCATTGTTTAAATTTATGGAGTGTGTGTGCATGTGGGGGAAGCTACTGAAAACAGTTGATAACACTAATAAATTTTTGCAGCCCAAAGAACAGTGCACAATGTGCTGATTCATGTACTCGCTAGGTTTAATCACCTGAAAAACATTAATAACAACTTTGAAGCTGCCAAGGTTACTTAGCCATTGTTTGCTGTAAGGAATTTGTGAAATGGAAAATTTGAAGAACCTAAGACAAACCTGTTGGGTCAGTAGCATCCTGTTTGCACAGGGGCTGAACAGATGTTCGTGGGGAGCCTGTAAGGTGGACAGGAGCGCATTAGGTCTCTGCCCACCTGTGGCTTCCAGCAGCTGGTGTTCAGAAGCACGATGCCATTAGCTAAAGTGGTGCTTCAGGTTAAGAACAGTTTCTGGTTAAGTATGGACCTCCGGAATGAATTAAGTACTTAACCCAAGGTACCACTGTACATTCATACCTCATGTTACTTTTGCTTCAGGTTGCGCATTTTCAGGTTGCGTCCCACGGCGACCCGGAAGTACCAGAAAGGGTTACTTCTGGGTTTCATCACTTACGCATGCACAGATGTGCAAAAAGATGTCACATGCGCAGAAGTGACGAATTGCGACCTGTGCGTGTGCAGACGCGGGTTGCGTTATTTTCAGGTTGCGAATGGGCCTCCGGAATGGATCCCATTCACAACCCGAGGTACCACTGTATATAGAACCTATTCGAAATAAGAAGCATTGCACACAGGTGCATGCAACCCAGTCCAAACCTCATGAAATGAAAAATGGCCGTAGGAGCCTAGAGAAGAGGAGATACAGGGGAGAAAGATGGAGGTGTCCTCTCCCCCCCCCCAAAAAAAGGGAAGAAGATGGAGCTGCCTTGTACTCCATTGCTCTGAAGGGCAGGACTACAGCTAATTTGACTGGAGATAATTAAACAGAGCTGGGATGGACATATGACGTGAATGTTGTAGTTGTAATCTTACAACGAGTTGTATCTGATGACATTCATGTTCTCCGCCCCCCCAGCCCAGCTCTATAACTGCATGAATTTGCCATTTTGAGCAGCTGATTAATAGGGCGTGTATGCTTTTCTTCTCGAAATCCCCAGGTGCTTCTACAACCTCTTTGTGAGTCACCAAAACGGCTGAATACATGAGGTTTCGTGCACCCACCACCTCCACTCAAATCCACAGGATTGCAAGGATGTCGTTCGCTTATAAATCAGGACGCGTATCCATGTGGGATATGTTAGCTATTGTGAACTCTGCTGTCACCTTTGTGGATTGAAAGTCTGTCCATTCAGGGGAGGGAAAGGAAACACCAAACAATTTTTATTGCATAAAGGCTGTGTGTTATGTTCACCAGTGCTGGAAATTTGTGCATAATGATAAGTAGCCTGGAGCTATTTTTCATCTGTCATGGCAGGCATTGTTTAGCAAAGGCTTTAAGGAAAACACCAATAGAGCTTGTTGCAAAATATTATGCTACGGAATCCTTTTCATGCCCAGCACCTTCACAGTAAATCTTTGTAGGAGTTGCAATTAATGGAGATCACTTTCATTTTGGAGTTCAGACAGGCTTTTTATTCAGCGTTTTCTTCAAATGCAGATAATTCAAGTAGTGCTGTGCCAAAACTTTCTCCTGCATTCGTTTGTTCAACCTTTCTCATCAATTCATGAAGAAAAGAACGTGTATTCAAAAATGATCAAAGGGGTAAAACCTCACTGATGGGGTGCAGGTTTTTGTTCTGCTTATCTCGGTTGGTTGGCATCTGTCTGTCTCTGGAGACAATGGAAAAGTACGCCTTCGGGGATGAAGTCAAACTGTTGGAGAGTTACAGCGCCTGCTGGGGCTGTATAGACAGATGCTGGAGAGACATGTTTGGTTGCAGCTGGGGCAGACGAAGTGTCAGGTTGTGATGCTGCAGGTGCCCCATAGCATGTGGAGAAGGAACTCATCCTGAGTGGAATGTTAGAAACAGTCAGAAATTGTCAGAAATTCCTAAGCGCTAACACCAAACGCAGATGCCACCTTCAAGGCCAATGCTACAGAGAACTGGTTAATTAAAATCTGTGCTATGAAGCAGGTGTTTGCTCCTACAAGATAGTGAGTGCTAACATCAATTAAACATCATGATTGGTTATATGACTGGTCAATTAAGCATCATGATTGGTGATATCAAGTCATGGGCTTGGGGCCAGCTTTTGCTTAAATCTGGTTTAGGTCATTGCATGGGGTTATAATCTTCACAATGTAGTTACTTTTGTCTGTTTATGCTGCTAAACTTAACCCTGATGTATACTCAACTTTATCTATGCTGCATAAGTGCTTTTTCAGTCATAAGAAAGCTTCAGAGATAGCGCAGGATAGTGCGCACCCCGGAAATGATCTCTTTCAGCTTCTGCCTTCTGGAAGAAGGTACAGGGTTATAAAGACTAGGACTAGCTGCCTGAGAAACAGTTTCTATCCAAATGTGATTTTGTTTTTAAACACAGTGTAAGGTAGTCTCTATGGGAGTATATTGTATTTAATTATGGGGTATCAGAGTTTTTAGGGGGTTAACCAGGCTGGGATAGCAGGCTTGTTGGTTTTTGAATGTCTGATGTAGATTTTTTCAATTTCGTTGTTCTGTATGGGGCAATGACAATAAAGATTATTGTACTGTATTGTATTGTATCGTAAATATGATGGCTTTGTTACATTTATGCTTCCAAGTTACTTTACCTTGTGCTGTTACCAGAAACCTTTTTAAACAAAGAACAAAACACACACATCCCTTGTAACTTTCTTTTAATAAAGCTTTATTATACGTCTTAGAAGAAGTTTGCAATTTGAGTTCCTGGACCTTCCCAGTTTGGTTGCGTTCCAGAGATGGGTCAATCTTCACATGGTGTTTCTCCTTTCTGCGCTCCTCCCAGCTGTCATGGCTGAGCAGTGTTGGGAGTGTCTACTGGAGACTCCTTATGTGGCAAAGTGATGGATAAATTGAGATGATAGTAATTGTTATGTACTGAAGTTTTCACCCTGGGCCAGCAGGGGGATACTGTAGAGAGTTTTCACTCAGGTCCACATATGCAAATAAGGGATTGAAAGTGACGTTCAGTGATTGGATAGTTACTGAAAATTGTTACTGTTGTTATAAGCAGGCTGGCTGAACCCTTCAGTTCAGTTCAGTTCTGGCCTGTGAATAAACAAGAGCTGTTTGAAGAATCTCTGTGCCATCTGATATGTTCACCCACAACTTAACAGTAATGATGATATGAATGGGTTGCATCTTGATGACCTCTAGTAGGACACGGTTAGGAGCTGTACCTGAAGCAAGGCAAGATAGGGCAATGAGAAGGTTTCCTGGGGGAAGAGAGAACCACCCCACACCCTGCAGATCCGAACCAATCAGCACTTCTCCCCTAGGGTTTGATCATTCCCATTTCCCAGGAGAGAGTGTCTTTTCCTACTGGGGATCATGGGTAGTCTTTCAGAGAGGATGTCAATCCCATTTCAAACCAGGCCCAGTTCAAAGGAGATGGACCCAACTCAGAACAAGCTGGTGTGATTCAAGCAGAAGGGGTTAGCATTTTGAGCCTCTCCCTCCCCACCAAGTTTGAATTCCTGCGCCATCTCTGATTGGGCAAAATGTAATGAGCCCTTCTATTTTAGGAAGCTTTCAGCTGTTGAAATGATGATGGGTATGTCCTGGAACAGGGAATAATGTTGGTGGGCGTCTGTTCAGTTGGCTTTTGAGTTTAGTGTTGTTGTTTAACGTTTTAAAGCTGTTTTATGAATATATTTTCATTCTCAGCTGTGGTGAGAACCCCTGTGGGCTAGTCAGCAGGATCATAAATTTTAGGAAAAAATAAATAGATGCTCTTTTAGGCAGGTCTTTGCTCATAGCGATAAAGAGAGAGGGTGAAAGAATATTTTGTAGGATGATAGTTGTCCTGTTCATGGATACTTCCCTGTTGAGGCACCAACATGTCCCCTTGCACTCCCCCGGCATTACTTAATTTGAATCTCATCTACACCTTCTAATTATTTGATGTGACGGGATTGTAATAAACAATACATTGTATTGCTCTGCTCTTTTTCTTACTGTCGAAGGAGCATGGGATAAGAGACCATGTGTGCATGCCTTCTTATGTTACTGTGGCCACCTGAATCTGTGAGGTTTCTTTAGACTCTGGACTTATCAACCAGTCTATTTCTGTTCCTCTCACCCCCCCCCCGCATCAGTTTCTTTTCAACCAGAGGCGGGAAGATGGGAGTTAACACCTAGGTGTTTGTTGGTATTAAAAAAAAAAACCCTTCACTTCTTGCACTGAGCTGAGTGCTTATGTGATCATAACCTCCAGCAGAAGAATCTATTCAGGCAGAGTTTAGTTTGCTTGCCCCCCATCCTTTGGTTTAAGGGTCTTGGAATTGGCATCTCTTAGGCCCCATCTAAGGGACGTGGGTGGCGCTGTGGGTATTGCTCCGGCGGGAAGGTAAACGGTGTTTCCGTGCACTGCTCTGGTTCACCAGAAGCGGTTTAGTCATGCTGGCCACGTGACTCGGAAGTTGTACGCCAGCTCCCTTGGTCAATAAAGCGAGATGAGCGCCGCAACCCCAGAGTCGGTCACGACTGGACCTAATGGTCAGGGGTCCCTTTACCTTTACCTTTTAGGCCCCATCTGCATGCCTGTTTAAACAGGTATGGTGCGGTTTTAAATGTATAGTCTACATGGGATCTTATATGCCTTTGTTTGAATGCATAGGAGTTAAAGTCAGGGTCATCTTTACCCAGGGGTGCAAGGGGTGCGGGGCACCTGGGTGCCGAATTCTGGGGGGGGCGCCAGGCGTCCACCGCTGAAGCCACCACCTAAGCGTATTGTATTGAGCTGCAGTGCAGCAGCGGGGTCAACTGTACCTTTGACACGACTGATCTTTGCAAACTCTGAAGGTCCTCAGTGCAGCTGCTCTCCTAAGAGCAGATTGCACCATGCTGAGGAACCCTACCTGGTGCTGCGGCTGCTAATACTATTGAAGGGAGAGTTCTCTGGAAAGTCTCGCTCACCAAAGCCAGGAGGAGGGGGAGTGACAGGAAAGAGAGGCAGACAGACAGAAAGAGAAGACGCCTATCTAGCGACGGGAGCGCGCACAGGCTCCGGAACCTTCCCAAGAAGAACTTGTATATGCGCGCTCGCAAGGGTCCTCCCAGCTCCTCTAGAAATAAGGTTGCTCCCACAATGAAAGGCTGCCTGAGATTGCTCTCGGATGCATGCGCACAATGCCTGCCCGTCTCATCTTTCAGACACCTCCCTATGACCATAAGCTCATGCGTGGAGTCTTTACATCAACTCCCAATGTGTCCTTTGTCTTCTTTAGAAAAGCTGGCTTTAAACAAAAACCACGCAGGTGTGAGCACTGTTTATCAAATGATCATAGTGACATAAGCATAATAAAAGATGGGTAAAGGTAAAGGTACCCCTGCCCGTATGGGCCAGTCGTGTCCGACTCTAGGGTTGCACGCCCATCTCGCTTAAGAGGCCGGGGGCCAGCGCTGTCCGGAGACACTTCCAGGTCAGGTGGCCAGCGTGATGAAGCTGCTCTGGCGAGCCTGCATCAGCACAGCACACGGAAATGCCATTTACCTTCCCGCTATAAAGCGGTACCTATTTATCTACTTGCACTTAGGAGTGCTTTCGAACTGCTAGGTGGGCAGGAGCTGGGACCGAAAGATGGGAGCTCACCCCGCCGCGGGGATTTGAACCATAGGTTTCCCATCCCTGGCCTATTGCTTTAGCCTCTGGCTGTGTACAAAAAGCTGGGCTGCTACCAGTTACCAAGTGGGAGAAGAGGAAAGGCAAGGCAGCAGGGAGTTTGGAATGGTGCAGGCTGCACATTGGGTTGGCTCCACCTCTGCGCCTGCACCATTGCAAGCTCCCTGCTGCCTTCCCCCTCTACCTTTCAGCGGCTAGGAGCATTGCATGGCATAGGGAAGCCAGGTCAACAATGCAGCCCCACCCATGATGCTGGTCACTGCTGGCCATAGCCAAATTTGTTCTATGGTTTAGCCTCACTTTGTTTTCATAAAGGTAAAGGTAAAGGGACCCCTGACCATTAGGTCCAGTCGTGACCGACTCTGGGGTTGCGGCGCTCATCTCGCTTTATTGGCCGAGGGAGCCGGCGTACAGCTTCCAGGTCATGTGGCCAGCATGACTAAGCCACTACTGGCGAACCAGAGCAGTGCACAGAAATGCCGTTTACCTTCCTGCCGGAGCGGTACTTATTTATCTACTTGCACTTTGACGTGCTTTCAAACTGCTAGGTTGGCAGGAGCAGGGACTGAGCAATGGGAGCTCACCCTGTCGCAGGGGTTCGAACCACCAACCTTCTGATCAGCAAGCCCTAGGCTCTGTGGTTTAATGCACACGCCACCGCGTTTTCCTACCCTCCCACATTTCTCTGATGAAGATAGGGATGTCCTAAGAAAAAGCGCTTGGGACATTCCGGGGTTGTATGAGAAACCAGGACTGTCCCTGGGAAATTGGGACACTTGCAGGGTCTGCATTTTGGGGGGTAATCCAGTACAAATGGGTGGCCCTGTGGGTAAAACCTCAGTGCCTAGGACTTGCTGATCGTATGGTCGTTGGTTCGAATCCCCGCAGTGGGGTGAGCTCCCGTCTTTCGGTCCCAGCTCCTGCCCACCTAGCAGTTCGAAAGCACTCTTAAGTGCAAGTAGATAAATAGGTACTGCTTCATAGTGGGAAGGTAAACGGCGTTTTCGTGTGCTGCGCTGGTGCCGGTTCGCCAGAGCAGCGTCGTCACGCTGGCCACGTGACCCAGAAGTGTCTTCGGACGGTGCCGGCTCACGGCCTCTAGAGCGAGATGAGCACGCAACCCTAGAGTCGGACACGACTGGCCCGTACGGGCAGGGGTACCTTTACCTTTACCTTAGTACAAATCACCAGGTTCTGCTGATATGCGAAGCCAAACCACGGCTTGACTCACTGCAGTGGAGAAGCAGCAGCAGCAAAGAAGGAGCAAAATGGCCCCAGTCTCTTCTCTGGGGGGCCACACACACTCACACTAAGCCACAGAAAATGCATCCCTTTGCCACTGGTTTAAATTTTCCTCAGACCCTGAAGTTTCTAATCCTACAAGGACTTTTCGAAGCCAGGTGTGCTAAATATTTAAAGGGCTTACTGGAGAGTCTTTGAATAGGATCTTCTTCCAGTCTTTAGCTTCTTAAGAAACCCTTTTAACCAGAGCAGAGCTGCCTCAATATTTTCCCTACATAAATAAGTTCTCAGAGCCGATAGTGAATTCTCATCAAGCCTGGTCCATTGTCCTTGTCGTGCATTAAATTCCTTGTCACGGTCTGAGAACATTGCATACTCTACTGATTTTCCAAATGCTTTGTTATTGACCCCTTTTCAGAGCAATTGTGCTCAAATCCCATTTACAGATATTTAAAGGCATATGGAAGCTGGAGGCATTAAGCAGATCATACCTGGTTTCCTCTTGATGGTGATTTTCATATTGCTGCGGAAACTTAGATACCATTGTTCCGGAAGCCCCACGGTTTTATAGAATAATTGAAGATGTGGATCCAGTCCACAGTCTGGATGCAAATCCTCATGTAAGAACAAGATCCGCACATAAAATGTGGTCTCTTTGTTTTTTAATTAAAAAAAGATCAAAAGTTACATGTCCCCTCCTTAAAATGAAGTAGAACCTTTTCTCATCTTCAGATGAAATAGGTAAAGGTAAAGGGACCCCTGACCATTAGGTCCAGTCGTGACCGACTCTGGGGTTGCGGCGCACATCTCGCTTTATTGGCCGAGGGAGCCGGCGTACAGCTTCCGGGTCATGTGGCCAGCATGACTAAGCCACTTTTGGCGAACCAGAGCAGCGCACGGAAACGCTGTTTACCTTCCCGCCAGAGCGGTACCTATTTATCTACTTGCACTTTGACGTGCTTTCGAACTGCTAGGTTGGCAGGAGCAGGGACCGAGCAACGGGAGCTCACCCCGTCGTGGGGATTCGAACCTCCAACCTTCTGATCTTCAAGTCCTAGGCTCTGTGGTTTAACCCACAGCGGCAATACTTTCCATTAAATTTCTTCTTAATAAGCTCAGGCCCAACTCATGTGCAACTACTCATTCCTCGTGCCTATTTTATGCTGGTGTTAATTTTTCTCTGCTCTATAATTGTCATTTCTGTTTTATGTACGTTATAAAATGAAATAATAATAAAACACTTAACCCCCCCAAAAAAAAACCAGCTAAGCCCCAATAGGATTGGATACAGTGCCAGATTTAGGGTGGTGTGGGTGATTCCCACAAAGAGCATCAAGCCAGGGGGGCACAAAATTATACTATTAATAATAAAACCTATATTTATATGGGTATCTGGGGATGTGGGTGGCGCTGTGGGTTAAACCACTGAGCCTAGGGCTTGCTGATCGGAAGGTCGCCGGTTCGATTCGCTGTGACAAGGTGAGCTCCCATTGCTCTCTCCCAGCTCCTGCCCACCTAGCAGTTCGAAAGCACGTCAAAGTGCAAGTAGATAAATAGGTACCACTCTGGCGGAAGGTAAACAGCGTTTCCATGCGCTGCTCTAGTTTCACCAGAAGTGGATTAGTTATGCTGACCACATGACCCAGAAAAACTGTGGACAAACATTGGCTCCCTCAGCAGTAAAGCGAGATGAGCACCGCAACCCCAGAGTCGTTCACGACTGGACTTGTCAGGGATCCTTTACCTTTTTTGTATGGGTATCTACAGAGAAGAGCTATTTAAAGAGCAACTGTACCAAAAATAATTAGCTGTGTCTTTACTGGCCCCACATCTGACATCTATATAATGATACCAGGTGACGGAGTCCTGCCGTCATTAGATGGCGCTTAGCATAGAAAAAAGACTCAAAGAGGCAGCGAATATTTTCATGGATGGTAAGAGCAGCTCCTTTTGCTTCCCTCTCCTCCGGTAACTCTTTATTATCCTTTCTTCCCCTCTGCCTGCATGGCCTGTCTGCCAGTGTCTCACGTTACCTCCTGGTAAATGGCTTTACACTCCCATCACCATATAAGAAAACACTGCCCAGAGGAAACACAGCTCCATTTAATACATTGTAAGGCACAGAGTGCTGGTCAGCCGAGGTCAGGGGGCACCCTGCGGTATTTACAAGCCTCTGCCTTGGCTTTATGACTCCCAGAACCAGGTATAGGGCAAGTTGGCATGGCTTGGCCAACATGGTGTTGCAGACCAAATAGAGAGAGGTCAGAGGTTCCTCGCCACTGCCTTCAACAATGGGGTGACAGATCCTAGGTGGACAAAAGCCGGCTCCCTCGGCTGAAAGCAAGATGAGTGCTGCAACCCCATAGTCGCTTTTGACTGGACTTAACTGCCCAGGGGTCCTTTACGTGGGTGGCGCTGTGGGTAAAAGCCTCAGCGCCTAGGACTTGCCGATCGAAAGGTCGGCGGTTCAAATCCCCGCGGCGGGGTGCGCTCCCGTCGTTCGGTCCCCGCGCCTGCCAACCTAGCAGTTCGAAAGCACCCCCGGGTGCAAGTAGATAAATAGGGACCGCTTGCCAGTGGGAAAGTAAACGGCGTTCCGTGTGCTGTGCTGGCTCGCCAGATGCAGCTTGTCACGCTGGCCACATGACCCGGAAGTGTCTGCAGACAGTGCTGGCTCCCGGCCTCTAGAGTGAGATGAGCGCACAACCCTAGAGTCTGGCAAGACTGGCCCGTTCGGACAGGGGTACCTTTACCTTTACCTAGATGCACCAATGATCTGACTCTGTATAAGCCAGCTTCCTCTATTTTATCTACTGCTGCTTTATGACGACTTTCTATCTGCATTTGTAACGGAAGGAATTTGCAGCCTTAAAAGCTTGGGATATAAATAATAATAGTAATTTGTTGTGCTTGTAAGCTGCGATAGGTGCCAGGATTGGCCAGGATGTGGCATGAGCGGTTTGTACCCATCCGGATTGTTAGAGCCAATGGGAGAGTCAGAGTTTTGTTTAGACAGGCTATTTTGGGATGGAGATGCAGTCATTATGCCAGCTCAATAGCCATTCTGTTCCCAGGTGGCTGTTTTGTTTAGAATCCGTTTAATCTCTACTGTAGTATTTACAAGTACTTTATTTTGGTCGAGGGTGATTTTGCTCTACTCTTGGCAGTAATTGGCGCGGGACCACAGCAGCTTTTTATGGATCTTGTCACTCAACATGCACACGAGGAGCGCACGTGTGTGCTTGTGCCTTTGTGCTCCTGGTTCTCTAAAATTTACTGAAAAGATGCCCCATTTCACCACTTTTCACAGAGTCTAGGTGGGCACATAACTTCCTGCGATAAAGCTGAGTAGTGTACTGACAGGATCACAGGAGGAACAACATAGAATCATCATCATTGTTTTCTTATTATATTGAGTCATCATGATCATTGGTTTATTTCTAAATTACTTTTCGGGCAAGGCCCCCAAAGTGGAGAACAGATAAAGGCAAAAGAAAATAGAATAAAACTACAGTAAACACGAGGGACGCGGGTGGTGCTGTGAGTTAAACCACAGAGCCTAGGACTTGCCGATCAGAAGGTCGGCAGTTCGAATCCCTGCGACGAGGTGAGCTCCCGTTGCTCGGTCCCTGCTCCTGCCAACTTCAAAAGCACGTCAAAGTGCAAGTAGATAAATAGGTACTGCTCCAGCGGGAAGGTAAAATGCATTTCCGTGCGCTGCTCTGGTTTGCCAGAAGCGGCTTAGTCATGCTGGCCACATGACCCGGAAGCTGTACGCCGGCTCCCTTGGCCAATAAAGTGAGATGAGCGCCGCAACCCCAGAGTTGGTCACGACTGAACCTAATGGTCAGAGGTCCCTTTACCTTTACCTTACAGTAAACACAAATACAAAATAACAATTCACTCAATCAATAAAAATATAAAATAATAACTCAGACACACCATGGGGGCCCCCGTTGGGTGCCAAGGGGTCTGTAGGACGGCACAATGTCCCCACTGTGGAAGGATGTGTGGATCCAGAATTGGCCTCCACAGTCACTTACAGACTCACTGTTAAAATCGTGTTTATGGAAGACAATCTCACTCGGCTATGAGGGATCGCCAGAGAAGAAGGACGGCACAGTGGTTTATAAAACATAAAACAAGAAAATCAAGGGAAAATGCACAACCATCCTTCAAAACATACAAAACTTAAAATGCTAAAACAGATTAAAATTACCTCAAGTAAGAGTAAATGACCCTGGAAAAATGGTGAGTGGATTCCTGGACATTTCTGCACAATGTAACTTCAGTGGCCTTCACTTGGTTTTTAAAATTATAACAAATGCAGAGAAGTCATTCAAACTGATGAATGTGCCACTCTTCCTAGAGTTCTGACTTCAAAAGCTTCCTTTCTAAAAGAACTCAGTGGTCATTGAATCTTTTGCTTAATTCACTGTGGAGGTGGTCTCTAGCAAGGTTCTAGTGACTCAGCATTTAGCAAGGTGTTTCAAAGGGATGGATAATGGAAATATGGAGTAAATTACTCTCCCAGCTTTCTATCCATTTTCTGGATCTTGCTGCCTCCCTTGAAATTAATTAGCAATTAATGAATCTGCTTAAATAGTCTATGTTGTTAATTCTGTTCAATAAGAGCTGGCTGAAAATACAGGCTTGAAGAACACAGATCAAGAATGGATGAATCCATTACTTCTCTCCCTTCCTTCCTTCCTTCCTTCCTTCCTTTCGTTCAGTTTCACACATTTCTGCATCAGTTTGCAACTTAGCAATGTACTGTATTTTTCCTTGTATTAGACAAGGTTTGTTGCTCATTTTTTTCAGTCAAAAATTGCAGGTCGTCTTATACACAGGTGATTTTTATTTTTATTTTTAAAAAACAACCATTACTCACAAACAGCTTTGGAAGCTCTGGGGTGGCACGGGGGCAGCAGGGCAATCTTCTCAAAAAGCGCAACAATTTTCAGCGATCTACTAAAAAAAAAAAAAAAAAAGCTTAGCAACTTTTGGCAATCTCCTGCAACAAAGTTGTTCCATTTGATGTTTAAAATACTGATTTCTTAATTTGGGGATCAAAAAAAGAGGGGTCGTCTCATGCATCTTGTACACAGGAAAATGTATATGTGTGTATGTGTACACACCTTTGTGTACTGGGCACTGGGCACCTTTGATAGGTCATGTTCTGACAAAAGACTTGGTTAGAAACAAGATGCTTAAACAAAGTATATATATATATATATATATATATACAGTATATCTGGTTTCTACCCAAGTCTTTTGTCAACACATGAGCTATCAAAGGTGCCCAGTGCTCATCGGTCCAGCTCTAACGTAACTGCTGCAGCAATGGTTCCAGTTTAGTTGTGACCCCATTCTGTAGTGCGTTACACAGAATGGTGAACCCAGCCCTTCTTGAATATGGGTCTGCTTAGAAATGGGGCTGGGTGTGGAGCACATCTTAAAATAAAAGTTAACACCTGGGCTTGCTAACTGAGAAGTGTAAGTGTCAAGAAGCGCACTGTGGCGTTTGCACTCCATATTTTTTCTCTCCTGAAGTGTGCCTGATTATGATGAATTGCCATGCCTCTAATGATCGGAGGTGGTTAAATATAGGCAAACCACAAGTCCGCTCCTCCCTTTCCCCCCCGGCCAGCCTTCCTTTATTGATGCTGGAAAGGCTCATAAGATTCCTTTGCATTATCTTTTCTCCCTAGCAAGGGTCATAACCAGTTCCATGACAACAAAGACCATCATTAGTTTTCAAAGTGGACTGGGTATTTTGAGAGCAAGTGGTTTGCTTTTAACACCAGTGTCTAGCAATAATTATACAGTCGTGGCTACACTCTTCAGCTAGGGTTGAAGAGATTAAGAACATTAGGGGGAGGACTGCCGCTCAGTGGTAGAACATCTGCCTTGCATGTTGAAGGTTATAGCTTCAGCCACCAACATCTGCAGGTAAGCCTGGGCAAAACTCCTGCCTGAAGCCCTGGGAAGTCACTGCCGTTTGGTGTTGACAGTGCTGAGCTACAGTACATGCACCAATGGCAAACCCCCAAACATTTCTCCAATGAAAATTGGGACATCCTATTCCATCATTATAATTTTATTATTTATCCCCCACCCATCTAACTGGAATGGTCCCGCTTTTCCTTAGGATGTCCCTATTTTCATCAAAAGGTATAGAGTTTTTTCAACCCAAGGAGATAAGTAACTATGCAACCTTTTGAAGACAGCTGAAGGCAGCCCTGTATAGGGAAGTTTTTTTAAATGTTTAATTATGTTTTCATATATGTTGGAAGCTTCCCAGAGTGGCTGGGGAAACCCTGTCAGATGGATGGGGTATCAATATTATTATTATTATTATTATTATTATTATTATTATTATTATTGAATAAAGGTAAAGGGACCCCTGACCATTAGGTCCAGTCTTGACCGACTCTGGGGTTGAGGCACTCATCTAGTTTTATTGGCCGAGGGAGCCGGCGTTTGTCCACAGACAGCTTCCGGGTCATGTGCCAGCATGACTAATCCGCTTCTGGCAAACCAGAGCAGTGCACAGAAATGTCGTTTACCTTCCCGCCAGAGCGGTACCTATTTATCTACTTGCACTTTGATGTGCTTTCGAACTGCTAGGTTGGCAGGAGCAGGGACTGAGCAACAGGAGCTCACCCCGTCATGGGGATTCGAACCGCCGACCTTCTGATTGGCAAGTCCTAGGCTCAGTGGTTTAACCCACAGCACCACCCACGTCCCTTCATTATTATTGAATAGGATGTCCCTATTTTCATTGGAGAAATGTTGGAGGGTATAATGTGCTCCAACACTGCTACACTGGCCATGCAGCAGAATTCTGCTTGTGCAATGGAATTTCCTCCACCTCTGCTCTAGTTCTGCACCTGCCCACCCTGTGCACACTCCAGGGGGTTGGGGGACACTCCAGAGAAGATTTTTGGGGTGCATGGGGAGAGTAGGGGAATGGAAAGTCCTGTTGTGTGAGTGGAATTCCATTCATTCGACTTATAGAATGGGATGTCATTTTAAGGCAGTTGTCATTAAAATTTGCAGGCACGGGCAGCACAAAGTCCACAGTGGAAGCATTCCTGAATTCAAGTCCCTGTTTTGCCCAAGGGCCTTTGTCGCCCAGCTGTAGCTCCTTGAGACAAAGGCACTCACATGTAAAACACCAAAGAATACCAGCCATTTAAAATAATCACATTTACCCTCCAGTGTGAAATTTAAACACCCAGAAGTGTCCTAGTGCTCATGTCTGACCTTTTCTTTTTCTTGAAGAAAACTATGAAAGCTTTTGGGCTTGTTTTATGGCAGAAATTTTAACTTTTATTATCATCACCTGCAAGGCATAAATGGAGAAAGCTAATAGACATTTCCTCTGAGAAGGCAGTAACTTTTCTTTTATTGCTTTATAGTTTGCTAATCTTGAAAAGGTAGCGACAATTAGAGGAGAAGCACGATGCTATCAGTTACAGCGGAGATGGTGCATCACATAAGATGGTGTGCCATGTCAAATGAAGCAATGATCATCTTCTGTTCCAACCCATTTTCTCATTAACAAGCCATCCTGGCCATCTGATGTTTTTAGATCCAGCTGAAGATGCTGGCCCAGTTGTTTGATTGACCAGGGCTGTAGCTCAGTGGAGGAGCACCTGCTTTTTGTGCAGAAGGTCATAGGTTCAATCCCTGACCTCTCAAGTATGAGGCATAAAAAGTCATAGGAAGCTGTCTTATCCCGAGTCAGACCATTGACTCATCTAGCTCAGTATTGTCTGCACCAGCCTTTCTCAACCTTGGGTCCCCAGATGTTGTTGAACTACAACTCCCATCATCCCTAGCTAGCAAGGCCAGAGCTCAGGGGTGATGGGAGTTGTAGTCTAACAACATCTGGGGACCCAAGGTTGAGAAACACGGGTCTACACTGACCTGCGGTGGCTCTCCAGGGTTTCAAACAGGGGTCTCTCCCAGCCCTAACTGGAGATGCTGGGGGTTGAACCTGGAACAGTCTTCATGCAGATCAGGTGGTCTACCACTAAGCTGCAGCCCTTCAGTTCTAAGAACAGCCGGCTAACTCTTGCCCTGAGCCATCACTGTGTACCTCTCTCCAGTTGATAGGCTTCTGGCTTCTAGTAAAAACCTTGATCCTACAAGTCTGAAATCTGGCTGTCCTCAGGCCTATAGAAGTCCTAGCTACCTTCCCAGGCTTTGTGTCCATTTGAGGTAGGGTTGCAAAATTGTTGAGTTTGGGGTTTTTTTTGCAAAAATATATTAAAATCTAGACTTCTGATATGGGTTGCCATATGGCTGACTGCCGTATTCCAGCTATATCTGGGAAATTTCTAGTTTGAGGACCAAAGCAGAGTGGTTGGGTTGTATCCAGGACTAATCCTACTCATGTAAGTTAATAGAGATGGGTCTGCTCACAGCAGAACGGAGATGGAGACACTTTGTTTCTTGTGTTGGGCTCTCAGAACAGGTCAGGTATATTTTTGGTGAGCCGTTCACCCCACTATCATCCAGTCTCCTTGTCTGAACTGATGGAGCACCAGTTGGATGTGGTGCTGAGAGCCACCAGGATGATTGTTTTGGATTTTTGCAGTGCCCATCCTGAAGTTGCTCCATATAGGGTGGTTTTAGACTTCACGACCACCATGATAACCCGGTAACTTTCCAAGAACCACACGTCCTTCTTTGCTGCCCCCCCCCCCCCCCCCCGATTTTTTGCCTGGCTGAGTAGGAAACATTCCATAATTGAAACTTAAAAATTGGGTGATGACAGCTTCATGGATCATCCTGAATTATCATTTCCTCGTGTGTCTGCCGACAAAGAGAGATTTCATATTTTAAAGAAGTTTCAGAACACTGAATGGGAAAGGCTTTTAATACCAAATCTTCACTGTTTACTCATAATTCTGAAATAAAAAACACTGAATGGAAAGTGGGTGAAGTCATTTTGGGTTCTGTGAAACTCTTCCATATTCATTGATTTCCCTCCCCCTGCCTCCTCCTCCACCTTGTTGCAACAGTGTTTTAAACAAGTAGATATCAGATATTTCAAATGTGAGTGTTGAATGCAGAAGTGGTATTTTGGGTTGATATGTTTTCATTAGCAAAATGCTTGTGATTTTGATGGATGGCAGCAGCCTGCTGGAGATCAAAAACATAGGTGTGTGTGTGTGTGAGAGAGAGAGAGAGAGAGAGAGAGAGCTAGAGCTGTAGTAAAAAGGTAAAGTTACCCCTGACCATTAGGTCCAGTTGTGGCCGACTCTCGGGTTGCGGCACTCATCTCGCTTTATTGGCCGAGGGAGCCGGCGTACAGCTTCCGGGTCATGTGGCCAGCATGACTAAGCTGCTTCTGGCGAACCAGAGCAGCGCATAGAAACGCTGTTTACCTTCCTGCCGGAGCAGTACCTATTTATCTACTTGCACTAGTGTACTTTCGAACTGCTAGGTTGGCAGGAGCTGGGACTGAACAATGGGAGCTCACCCCGTTGCAGGGATTCGAATCGCCGACCTCCTGATCAGCAAGTCCCAGGCTCTGTGGTTTAACCCACAGCGCCACCTGCGTCTCTTTCACATGTTCTTATTGGTGGTAAATTTGCCCCTCCTCTGAAATTCACCCCCTGCCAGAAGCAGGTCACTGGATTGGGTGGAGCGGTTATACTGGCTTCCCTTCAGGTGGGACATTGTTGCTTACTGGGAGGGAAGGAGGAGGGACAGGGAAGTCAGTGCAGTGCAAAAGCACCACAGGAGCCGATCCAGCTCCATTGTCAGTGTGTTTGCCCTCCCAGCTGCCTCACCTATGCCCCTGTTCATCCAATAAGCAGCAGTGACTCACCTGTGGGAAAGTTAGAAGCTCCACTCCACCTGGTGAGCCACTTCTCCCCCTCAAAACTATCTGAAAATGCCCCTTGCGCTTTGCACATTTCACACGGAAGACCCATGAATATAACTCGGAGAATAAACCATGCTGCTTCCCTGTCCAGACAAAAAAATTGCCTCCACCCCCATCGTTCTGCCCGGACACTGAGCTCCAGCGCCAAGGGCCTTCTGGCAGTTCCCTCGCTACGAGAAGCCAAGTTACAGGGAACCAGGCACAGGGCCTTCTCGGTAGTGGCACCCGCCCTGTGGAACGCCCTCCCACCAGATGTCAAAGAGAAAAACAACTACCAAACTTTTAGAAGCCATCTGAAGGCAGCCCTCTTTAGGGAAGCTTTTAATGTTTAATAGGTTATTGTATTTTAGTGTTCTGTTGGAAGCCGCCTAGAGTGGCTGAGGAAACTCAGCCAGATGGGCGGTGTATAAATAATAAATTATTATTATTATTATTATTATTATTATTATTATTATTATTATTATTATTTCCGGAGCTAATGTGACACAATCAGGTGGGGAGCTCACCTTCCTTAATGGCTAGAGGCCCTTGGAAGGGACTTTTAAAAATGCCCGCTGTGTCATATTCTTGCTACTTTTTAAATGTGAGTTTTAAAATTGGCTTATCTTGGGAAATCTGTGTGCACCAAAACCCAACAAATTACTTCTTGCTTATTTTACAGCAAAGAAGGTGAACGGAATGAAATGTTAGGAATGAGTATCCTTATCTTTTGAACCATTCAGAAATCCCTTCCCCCTCCTTCTAAGAGGCAGCTTTCATAAACAATGTGTAATCCTTTGGCTCCTGGTGTGCAGGTGGAATTGCGCCTCTGATTTGTGTGCAATTTATGTGACTGGCTAACTGGAGGAAGCCCTCCATTTCAATGAAATGGCGAGAGAGATGGAGAAATGCCTCTGTTTCTGTTTTGAACACAATTACTTGGGAGATTGTTATCACCCATATATTCTCTTCTATGGGGCTTTTGGAAATTTCCAAGAGGAGATCACTCAATGTGAATTGGTTGCAACATAACCCTTCAGTTCACACAAGCAGGTGAGAAACGGTGCGTTCCCACAATTCTCTGTCACTTTCTTAGTTGTAGTTGTGTGAATGGATGGCTGCCTTGCTTTTTTTAATAGTCATTTTTAATAGACTTGGGAATGGAGAAGTTGTGACCCTCTTTGACCATCTAGATTATCCTGAACTACAACTCCCACCAGTCCTAGTGAGCATGGCCGTTGGCCAGGGGTGATAGGAACTGTAGTTCAGAAACATCAGGAGGGCCAAAGCTTCCACACAGCTGCTCTTGATGTTTTCGGATCTCAACACCCATCAGCCCAAGCTAGCATGGACAATGCTAGGGAACTAGTCTAGGGCCCTACTAAAAGTTCTCTGTTGCTGAATTCAAACCTGCTCCATGATTTGCTGGAGAGTTCCCTTTCCTAGAGGAGAAGGTTAGGAATCTGAACCACTTAGTGGCAGAGTTAGCTGGAATAGGACATCATCACTGTCTGTGAGCTTTCCAGAGGCATCTAGCAGGCTGCTGTCAGAGCTAGGACTGCTGCACTTTGGTCTGGTCTGGTAAGGTATAGGAATTCTTATTATCTTAGAATACTTAGCATACTTAGCATTCTTAGTATGTACGGAGTAGCCTTGGATAAGTGTGATGGTCATGGTTTTCATTTTGCCTTTTTTTAAAAAAAATTGTTCAGTTTACATACTCCTTCATTTAAACAAGATGACCCTTCATGTCCCTTCTAACTCTATGATTCCATGATTCTGTACTTTATTTATTTATTTATTTATTTCATGGATATACCACTTAGAGATCAAGGTAGTACTTATAGTTCTCCTGCATGGGACATGGGTGGTGCTGTGGTCTAAACCACTGAGCCTCTTGGGCTTGCCGATTGGAAGGTTGGCGGTTCGAATCCCCGCAACGGGGTGAGCTCCCGTTGCTCTGTCCCAGCTCCTGCCTGCCTAGCAGTTCAAAAGCATGCCAGTGCAAGTAGATAAATAGGTATCACTGTGGCGGGAAGGTAAATGGCATTTCCATGCACTCTGGTTTCCATCCCGGTGTCACGTTGCACCAGAAGTGGTTTAGTCCTGCTGGCCACATGACCTGGAAAGCTGCCTATGGACAAACGCCGGCTCCCTCGGCCTGAAAGCGAGATGAGCACCGCAACCCCATAACCGCCTTTGACTGGACTTAACTGTCCTTTGCCTTTTTTCACCTTATAGTTCTCCTAATTTTATCCTCCCAACAATCCTATGAAGTTGGATAGGGGGTTAGTGACTGGTCCACCAATCCCAATATTGCCCATACTGATTCACAGCAGCTCTCAAGTTCTCAGGCACGGATTAAGCCTGAGACCTTTTGCATGAAAAGGAAGTGCTCTACTATTGAGGCAAGGATCATCCCTGTCCCTCTTTACTCAGCTCCATAGATGGATGAAAGGTAGCATACAGATATTATGAAATCAGTCTATTTCTGTACCTTGCCTCTTTGTCAGTAAACTGGGGGTAATTACAGTGACCCAGTGGGGTAGGTTGCTGAGGCACAGACCAATGATGGCAAAGCACTATGGACTCACACATTCCAGGCCACAATGTATTATTAGTCGCCTTCGTAGGACATGACAACCTGTCATGCTTTCTTACTGCCAGCATTTGGTACACTTAAGCTAAACCGGCACTGTACTTCGTTTGCAGAGAGTTCATAATTACCGTTGTGCATCACATGAGAGTATTAATTGAAGGTGACTTTCAGCGAAGTCTTGAGCCCCAAATCCATTTAGCTAAGTTGATGCGGTCTGCCTCCCCATAGGGCCAGGACAAGAGCTTCTTTTCATAACGCTAAGTTTCTTATTCAGATCGTCAACAATAATCATGCTGGGTTCTGGTGTAAGCCTCAATACGTAATCTTCCGATACATAATCATTCACTCAGAGAGGCTTTGCTGGGAAGCTAAGAAACACCTTATTCTCCTGAGGTTACTTCAAAAATAATAATAAAATAGCTTACCCCAGCAGCTTGTTAAAGCTCCATTCTTGTCCATTTTGGTATGGTATTCTTCTAGGGCATAATAAAGAGATTGGTCTGTTGGTTTATAAATTGTCAGGCCAGCCAAAATCAGATTAAAAGGAAGTGGTGTTGCCTTTTCACTATGTATGATGTTACTGGTGAAACCTTTCCTTTCCAAGATTGCTCAAGTCTTTCAAGGAAGCCAGGGTCCTTCTCAGCAGTAGATGTGCTGAGTAGTTAGGAGATCCCCATTCCTCTCACAGGACACAGGTGGCACTGTGGGTTAAACCACAGAGCCTAGGCCTTGCCAATCAGAAGGTCGGCGGTTCGAATCCCCGCGACGGGGTGAGCTCCTGTTGCTCGGTCCCTGCTCCTGCCAACCTAGCAGTTTGAAAGCACGTCAAAGTGCAAGTAGATAAATAGGTACCGCTCTGGTGGGAAGGTAAACAGCATTTCCATGTGCTGCTCTGGTTCACCAGAAGCGGCTTAGTCATGCTGGCCACATGACCCAGAAGCTGTCTGTGGACAAACGCCGGCTCCCTCGGCCAATAAAGCGAGATGAGCACCGCAACCCCAGAGTCATCCGTGACTGGACCTAATGGTCAGGGGTCCGTTTACCTTTACCTTTTATTCCTCTCAGAGAACTACTACTAGTAGTAGCAGCATTCCCAGCAGCATGTCCAAGACATTTTGCTGCTTGAGACAAAACAGAAAATGTTGTCCCTCCTTCTCTGCTGCTGCCTGAAGTGACTGGAGGTGGCTAGGGGGAGCCATGGCAGACTGAAGTCAGTGAAGGAGAAAAAAGGAACCCAGAGCTGAGTAGATGGCAATGGCTCTGTTCTTTCTTGGCAGCAGTGGCGGGCAATGGGCTTCTTGGAGGCCCGGATCTGCCTCCCCTCCCAGCTCTCCCTAGCCTGCTGCCCGAGGCGACTGCCTCACCGAGGCTGATGTGTGGGCCGGCTCTAATCGATCCCTCCTCCTAGGAAACAGTCAATACCTCTGCCCAGGGAACTCTGGAAATTGGAGCTGTGGGAGGAAATTGAGGCCTCCTAACAGCTATCGATACCCTTAACAAACTGCAGCTCCCATGATTCTTTGGGGGGAAGCCATGACTGTTGCAAGTGTTACGAGGCTGCTTTAAATGTTCAGAGCAGGTGAGGCCAAAGTCGCAACCTTGGTAGCTTGCATGATCAAAACTCACTTCTGCAGGCAAGAATCGTAGCGACTGGAGCTTCGGCTATCTGAACATTTGCTGGCCTTTAGTGCGAGAGGTCAACCACGGAATATGTAATGTGATGATGCAGTTGCAGGAATTATTATCCACTTTTATAAGGAGAAAGTGCTCATCTTATTTTTTTTATAACAATTGAGATTGGTGGGGTCAGACACACCAAGTCAGGCACTTCGGGCTTTCATGCAACTGTTTGTTCTGTTCTGAACTTGAACTGAAAGTAGACTTATAGCTTGATTTCTTGGCTGCAGGCTGCAAAGTTCTTTCAGGTATGTTTAATGCATTAGCTGTATGCATTAGTTGCTGTTAGAAGAAACAACAAATCACTGTGTTTTGCCACTTTGCTTTTGTGGTGGGTGATGGTGAGGGAATGGAGCTGCATTTTATATTATTTTTTTTGTCATTTGTTCAATAAAATAGTGCCTGGGAAGGCCTAACGTCAAAACATTTTTCTTAAATCGGAGTTCGTTAATGTCAATCATGTATCCTACTTTTCATTCAGAACACAGACACCCAGCCATACTTGGAAGTCTGCATTCATGGCTTGGCTTTTAAGAGATGATTTCTTCAACTTATACTGTACGAAAGATTTTGAGTTGTAACCAACATTCTCTGCCTGCTCATGCAAGGGGGAGTTTTAATATTGAGCAGCCGAGGAATAAAACACAATGGCTTTGCTAGCAGGAACTCATTTAATGACATAGGCACCAAAGGGATCTGGGCCCCACTAATAAAATATTGGAGGGGGCCTAGGGCCAGCCACTCGCGGGGGTGCGGCCAGCTGCCTGTGGGAGGGGGCGAGCTGTGACAGGACGCTCCGCGTGGCCTCCAAGGAGTCTGCCTGCCTTCTCCCACTCAGCCACCCTACAGCTTGGGGGGGGGGGGGGAGGCAGCAGGCATAGCGGAGCATGCGGGCACCCAAGCCACCGCGTCACTCCCAGGAGAGATCTGTGACTCGGATGTGCTACAGGCCCCATGGTGAGTGCCACCCAGCATTTTGTCACCCCCCTCAGTGGTGACACCACAGCACCCAACCTATCTCCGCCGCTGCCCAGGGCTCCCCAAAGTTGATGAGCACTGCTGCCTTTCTTTTCCATGTTTGGACTTTGTTTCCTAACAAGCCCTGTAAAGGAACTTGTAAAAGGGTTGTTGTTGTTGTTGTTTAGTTGTTTCCGACTCTTTGTGACCCCATGGACCAGAGCACGCCAGGCACTCCTGTCTTCCACTGCCTCCCGCAGTTTGGTCAAACTCATGTTGGTAGCTTCGAGAACACTGCCCAACCATCTCGTCCTCTGTCGTCCCCTGCTCCTTGTGCCCTCCATCTTTCCCAACATCAGGGTCTTTTCCAGGGAGTCTTCTCTTCTCTTGAGGTGGCCAAAGTATTGGAGCCTCAGGATCTGTCCTTCCAGTGAGCACTCAGGGCTGATTTCCTTCAGAATGGAGAGGTTTGATCACTTGCAGTCCATGGGACTCTCAAGAGTCTCCTCCAGCACCATCATTCAAAAGCATCAATTCTTTGGCGATCAGCCTTCTTTATGGTCCATCTCTCACTTCCATACGTTGTAAAAGGGTTGCTGGATGGCAAAAGAGCTGGGATTGGGCAAAAAACCCCTGACTTTGTTTCTTATAGCCCTTGCAGAGAAAGAGAAAGAGTGCAGACTGCTTGCTCCATGAGTCAGGTTCACAGAGCTATGCTTGGATGAGAAAGGAATGGCTCCTGGCTGCTTATCATTACACACACACACACACACACTAAAGGTAAAGGACCCCTGACAGTTAAGTCCAGTCATGAACAACTCTGGGGTTGTGGCGCTCATCTCGCTTTACTGGCTGAGGGAGCCGACGTTTGTCCGCAGGCAGTTTTTCCCATGTGGCCAGCATGACTAAGCCGCTTCTGGCGAAACCAGAGCAGCGCACGGAAATGCCGTTTACCTTCCCGCTGGAGTGGTACCTATTTATCTACTTGCACTTTGACATGCTTTCAAACTGCTAGGTTGGCAGGAGCTGGGACTGAGCAATGGGAGCTCACCCCGTTGCAGGGATTCGAACCACTGACCTTCCGATCGGCAAGCCCTAGGCTCAGTAGTTTACACCACAGCACCACCCATGTCCCATATACATACTAGGAGCGCCTAATTCAGAGCAAAGTTTCCCACCTTTACCCCAAGGTCCCAGGGTGGGGATACGACAATTATAAAAGCAATTTAGAACAACTTACTTTCACAGAAATAAGGCGGGTACTAAAAATATGCCCAAGCAAGCAAATGCATAATTTTGCAGCCAGCCCTTGTTGATTTTGGGTGGGAGGTGGGGAGACAAACAGATTCCTAGAAACTCTGGGTTCAAGTCCCTTTTTTAGCTTTAAGAATTCAGAGTATCCCTGGAGCGGGCACTGTTTCTGAGATTAGTCAACATCACAGAGCTGTTTAGGGGATAAAAAGTGGGGTGAGGGGGTTATAAACAATTTCACCAGCACTAGCTACCTTTGTTGCTAGGATCGGGGACAGGGATGATCTGCCCCCCCTCCTCAGTGTTTTATTCAAGTTGGCACCCGTGTACCAAGTGGCAGATTCTGCAGTCTGTTGTGCAGCAAAATTGCCAGCAACCTCCTCTTGTGCAACATTGAGGAGCCCTATCACCGTGCAAATAAATGGTAAAAGGTTAAGAATTGGGTCCCCCAAAGCGTGTTTAGGTTAAAAGTGGGATCTGGGTCTGAAAAGGTTGAAGATACCTGACCTACCTGATTGGGTGGAAGCTTTGCGATAAACTCTTTTGATAGTTACAGCATAGCTGCATAGCCAATAAAGACAATAGAGTGCTAAGAGTTTTGTTTTTGTATCTTCCTGACAGGAAGAAGCCTGGCAGGGGGTGGGTGGGTTCCTATCCTCCAAGGATGTATGGCTGGTTTTATCAGAAACTGACGCAGCTCTAAAGATGAAGTGCTCAAATTCTATATTTGTTAACTTGATATCTGAAGAACATCATTATTAAGTCTCCAGCACAGTCTCCTCACAACAGAACTGACCTTGCAAAGGGCTAAAAAAAGCCTGATGCATGCATACAGAAGAATGGAGAGCAAGACGGAATATTTTTTTTGGGGGGGGGGAATTGTTTGTCTACAGACTTATACATTCAGAGATCTCTTAAGTTGTCTTGACCAAATTTGGAGTGGTGGTTCCTGAGGTCACGCGGAAGGCATTTTTCTGTTTGCAAAACAAAATGGCAGGCTGCACCTTTAGAAAATTAGATGCCTCTTAAGGTAGTATAACCAAATTGGTCACAATGGTTCCTGAGATCAAGCAGCAGGTTTATGATCATGTTCAGATATCATTGGATGCCATTTGGAATCAAGGTGACAGACTGAACCTTTCAAAACTGTCCTGATTGTGAGTAAGGGTTGCTGCTGCTTTCTTAGCATTCAGCTGCTTTATAAAATTAAATAACTCATCAATGTACAGTCATACCTCAAGCTGAATGTGCTTCAGGTTGAGCGCTTTTGGGTTGCGCTCTGTGGCAACCCGGAAGTAACGGAGCGCGTTACTTCCAGGTTTCGCTGCATGCAGAGATGCTCAAAATGACATCACGCGCATGCGCGGAAGCAGCAAAACGCGACCCGCAGACATGCTATCGCATCTTACGTTCCACTCAGGATGCGAACGGGGCTCCGGAACGGGTCCCGTTCGCATCCCGAATTACCACTGTAGTGGACATCCTAACCAATTAGATGTTGCTTCAGGGATCTCCAGCACAACCAAAAAATGTTATGAGGAGTGAGGTGGTGCTTTGCAAAGGTGATAGATTGAAAATAACGAGGTTTGGATTGGGGGTGCTGGACAAGTATGCTACCGTTGGTAACTCATGCTCAATGTTGGGTTCTTGCACTGATAAGGAACCAGGGTTCCTTGCCTGTAGTATATCATTTCATGAGGCTCGTGCTTCTCTTTTAGTCTGACCGCCAAAAGGCTTATGCAATGGAGTGAACAAACACTTTTTGTTGCAGAACTGGGAAATATCATTGCTTCGTAGCACAGCTTCCAATGCGAGTCATAATTAGGTCACCCACGAGAAACTAGCACACTGTTCCCTCTTGTCGCCTTTCCTTTCTTTCTGGTCTTCCTAATTTTAGATCAAAGGATCTTCACGTAATCTTGGCGCCTTCGGAATTTCATGACTGAGCGCATCGGCGGGTCGGGTGTGGGAGGTTAACGGCCTTTTCTGTGCCAATGTAGGGTCCTTTATGTATTGTCGGGAGGAGACAAGGTCACCGCCATGTTTCACAGAGAGGCTGTTAAATTGTCTGGTGCTACCACGAGGAAAGAAGTGATGTGTTCTCCCTACTCTTAATTGTCCTCCACAGCTTCTGCACTTCTTTAAATCACAAAAAATGCAGTAGGTTACAAAAAGCAGTGATGTGGGTCTTGTCTCTCTGCCAGTTAACAGGGTGCCTTTGGAAGCTCACGAAGGGCAAGTGTGAAGTTTCTGCCAACTTGTGAAAAATTGGAAGCCCCTTGTATTCCTACCAGGGCATCATGAATCCCTGGCCAACCTGGCAGCAAGCCAGTATGACAAATCCAAAGTTCAAAGGGCAATTCACACAAACAAAGTCCAAAGATCTGGAAACACAGTCTGGGGTCAGTACAAGTAAGCCAAGCCAGAAATCCAGCAGTCAGGATACAGTCCAGAGTCAAACCTGAAGAACAGTCCCATAGACGTCCAGGAGCATCCAAGCCAAGGTCCATCAACTTGGGCAGTTGAGCAGACACAGCGCCTCATCTCTGCTGCCCTTTTGCATGCTGATTGCAGCATCTGTGCTTGATGAGGCAGATGACCCTCACCTGTCCTCAGCCTACTCCAGCTGAGAAATCACACCCCTCCTCCCAGAGCCAGCTAGGGAGCTGGGTTGTGGGCCCTTGCCTTCCTCAGCTTCTCAGTGCACCACTCTGGCTGCTCCCTTCCCCTCAGGACTCACCGTATTTGTGGAGACAGGGGCTGTTCTGGCTCTAGTGATGGGTTCTGCTGCTCTGCTTCCCGTGCATTGACCCCCATCCCTTTGTCATCCTCCGTCAACCGGTGAGTTCTTTTTTCTTCACCCCGTTTGCCCCGGTGTGTCCCAGTGCTAGCTACAACCCTCGCCAGAATCCTCATCCTCCTTTCCTGCTCCCCATCACCTTGCCAGTTCACAACACATGGGTGGGCAAGATAGCTACCCTAAATTCGCCAGCCCATCTGCATGTAATTTACTAGGATGTTGTTGTTGTTTTACACTAGCTGGAGGCTGCAGACCCCCTGATCGCTCTGACAACCCCCTTCCTTTACACTTCACCCCACCTCCTCAACCTATCCCTCACAGCTCACTCTGAGCCCCTCTCCTCACAGCTTACCCCAGGCACAGGCAACCTCGGCCCTCCAGATGTTTTGGGACTACAGTTCCCATCATCCCTGACCACTGGTCCTGTTAGCTAGGGATCACGGGGATCAAGGGGAGGGGAGGCACTTCACAGAACAGCTTGCTAAACTGCTGTCTGAAGCACCTCATTAATATCACTAGACAGGGAGTTCCAAAGTACGAGTGCTGTCGCGCTAAAGGAATGGTGCTTTACAATAGCAGAACACACATTGCATGGCACTTGCAGAAGTGCCAGTTCTGCAGGTCAAAGGGGTCACATCAATGTGTATTGGGTAAGGCGGATCTATACAACCATATTCTGAATCTCCCCAGCCCAACCTTCCTCACCCTGCACATTGAAACCTAAAGTCAACCACATGAAAAAATACAACAACCTCAGAAATGATTTTGGAGTTCACCACAGGGCCTAAATCACAGCTGGAGAGCAACACTGGGAGAGGTCTCTGGCCTCATGTTTTTCTTGTGGTTGTCCCAGGGAGAACTACTTTACCACTTGTAAAATAGGATCATGGACCATTATTCTTATCCGGTAGAATTTGCCTATAAACTTTTTCAACAAACAACTCTATGGAAGAGGAAGGCCAAGAGATGAGATGGGGTCGGGCAAATTTCACAAATGGATTAGATTTGCACCAACCAATGCTTCATCCAGATTATTGATCCAGGTCAGCTTTGTTGGTGGAAAGACCAGCGAGGCGCACCTGGCATGAGGCTGGATTTTAAAATTTTATTTTTGTGTGCATTGTCTGAAGAGGAACCCGATTTATCTCTGAGCAAAACCTTTGCGGCTCCGCTTTTCCAAGAATTCCAGTGGCACATTGCAGATGGTCTTGGCATGACAGCAGCCAGCCCCATTCTAATTATCTCAGCGGCATAATGTGTGCTGATTACCTATGTGTGGCAATTATATAAAATTGTTAACATTCCTCCATTGAGTCTCTGAATCCATGCAAAGAATTCATGCAGATTAGAGCCCTCTCTGAAGTGGAAGTGGGAGCGGAACCTAGTCCGTTCCAAGCTTTTTTTTTTTTTTTTTTTTTAAATGTTTTAAAGAACTGTGAATTCATCTCTCTGTTATTTCACTTTAAGGCTAGAATTCATATGCAAATGTGGTCTGCTAAGCTCCTGCCTGATACCTGAATGCTTCTCCACGCCTGTCTTTGCAGGATAAATGGTGCATAGTTCCTCAGAAATTTCCAGGTTATATGCTGCTGCTCCCCCCTACTCCCCCCCCAAGAGCTAATAAACTACCGTATTTTTCACTCTATAAGTCACACTTTTCCCTCCTAGAAAGTAAGGGGAAATGTGTGTGCGTCTTATGGAGCGAATCCAGGCAGGAGGCGCTGCTCTGCGCTCCCTTTAAAGAGCCACATGGAGCATGGGGACTTTTCCCCAAGGAGGGAAAAGGGCTGCCCTTCTAGGGGAAAAGCCCCCAAGAGCTGCACACATGCTCCACACACTCTTTAAAGGGAGCGCGGCTCTTGGGGGAGCCTTCCTCCCGCTGCCTGGGAGAGGCTGCGTGTGGCTATCCCATAAGCCAGCTGTGCTGTGATCCCGCTTGCTGTCCTGGCTTTTGGCTTAGCCGGGCGCAGCCTCTTGCAGGCAGAGGGAGCCTTCATCCTGCTGCCCGAGAGAGGCTGTGCGCGGCTATCCCATAACCCAGAACAGCAAGAGGCTATCCCAGAAGCCAGATCCCTCTTGCTTCTTCTGGCTTCTGGGATTCAGAATTTTTTTTTCTTTCTTGTTTTCCTCCTCCAAAAACTAGGTGCGTCTTATGGTCTGGTGCGTCTTATAGAGCGAAAAATACGGTAAGCTAGGGGCAGGAAACCTGCAGCCATCCAGATGTGTTTAGACTCCAACTCCCACCAGCTCCTGTAATGGTTGTAAGGGGTTACTTGTGCGTAAGTTGCCTTCAGTTTTGGTTAGGTTGCCTGGACAACCGTGCCTTGGCTGATAGCCCACACTCCGTGGCCGGTCAGTCACTTGCAGAATCCGTCAGTGGGCGTTTTTTGAACCTCTTCCAGCATAAGAGCTGTTTGACACCAAGTCTCCTCCTACTTTCCCTGCACAGAACTCGTCTGCGCAAGTAAGGGGAGGGCAGAGGTGTGTCCGCGCTCTCCCCGCTGGTCTCGGGTGAAGGGTCTTGGAGACCTCTCTCCGAATCCTCCATCTCCCTCCCTTCTCTACCGGTGTTACGCTGAATTCCTTCCCCCCTGCTGGTCCCCTCTTCTGCATCGCTTTGGAGCCTTGCCTCCTCCTCTCGCTCTGATGTCAGTTCCCTGACAGCTCCAGTCATGGCTGATGATAACACATGATGGGAACTGTGGTCCAGCAAATATTGAGCGAGCTACAGGTTCCCTGCCCCTGTGCTGGGCCACTAATCCCAAACTGATCGACCCAGGAGCTTTTCTAAAATTCTGCGAAGATAATCAGGGCTGGCCTTCCCATTGGGTGGAGTAGCACTCAGAGACTGTAGGTGCTGGGGAGCCAGGAGCAGCAGCAGCGAGGTGCGAGTTAGAGGGCAGAGCTGGGTGTGCTGTGCTGACCTCTGCACCCTAAGCTAGCCTGATGCCCTCAGGTGCGGGTGATGTCCTCTTACTGATGTTGCAGTGAAAGTCCTGGGGAAGCGCCATCTTTTCCGTCACCTCGGGTTGGAAATGTTCTGGGTCCAGCCTTAAAGATAAGTCTGGTTTGCTGTGTCTAGAGCACACACACAGAGAGAGACATTCTTTATTACAGCCCAAAGACCTACAAAAACAGTTTGGAAAGCAAAATACAGCAGGAATACAGGGAACACATTCCAAGGCAGTCGCTACGTTTCGTCCATGTTGATTTCTAATTCTTATTACCCCCAAGAGAAATTTTGCCACGACCAAGGTAATATCGTAGAACAGATCTGCTAAACAGCTGACCTTCCATGCAGGAATGTTGTTCCTGCTCTTACAGCAGGGGCAGGTTTGCCCTCCTTCCCTCTCCCCTCTTCTTCAAAGTTGACTCGGGAGTTTGCTCCCAGGTTTGTGACGGCCACTGCTGGAAGGGTTTGAGCTTGTCTTTATAAGCCTGCTGCTAGCCCAACCCCCTGTGATGCAGTAATCTCAATGAAAATATCTAACTCTTTTAAAAAACCTCCAAGGAAGGAGAGTCCACCACCTTCTGAGGGAGTCTGTTTCACTGTTAAACAGCTCTTACCATCAGAAAGTTCTTCAGTGTTTAGGAGGAACCTCATTTATTGTAACTTCAGTCCATTGGTTCGAGTCCAACCCTCCACAGCAGGAGAAAACAAGCTTGTTCCATCCTTGGGATATTTGAAGGTGTCTATCATATTTCCTCTCAACCTCATCTTTTCCAGCCAAAACATACCCAACTCCCTCAACCCTTCCTCATAAGGCTTGGCTTCCAGACCCTCAACCATCTTGGTTGCCCTCCTCTGCACACGTTCCACACTGAAATCAAGATACAGTGGTACCTCGGGTTACAGACACTTCAGTTTACAGACACTTCAGGTTACAGACTCTGCTAACCCAGAAATAGTACCTTGAGTTAAGAACTTTGCTTCAGGGTGAGAAGAGAAATGGCACGGCAGCGGCGCGGTGACAGGGGGAGGCCCCATTAGCTAAAGTGGTACTTCAGGTTAAGAACAGTTTAAGGTTAAGAATGGACCTCCAGAACGAATTAAGTTCTTAACCCGAGGTACCACTGTATACTATATCCGCATTCCCCTGATACACCAAGCTTATATAATTTCCTCTTCAGGAAATCCCATTCCCAGGGGTCTGGAAGGATGCTTCCCAGCCAGCTAAGATCCTCAGCAGACTTTATGAATTTGGTTAATTTGGTTTGCAGTTCCTCCAAGTTGTTATATTAACAAATATAACCTTTATCCTAATGCTTTGTCCTCATGAATCTTCCTTTGTGAGTGTGGGGGCAAAGGGGCTTTTCATCATATCTTTATGAAATATATAATATAACTTAGCTCTTTGCTGCTAGCAGAATAACAGTAACGATAATAACATTTTATATTTATATATGTCCTACACCTTTTCCTGGAGTGATTTATTATTAAGTTTCACGTTCTGCTATTGAGAACGGCACTATTTTTGCCGAATGAAAATTGCCTCTCTGTGTGTGCCTTTATAATTTTTAGCTTTCTAAAGTTGACACCAGCCCACCCATGTCCTCTTTGGGCCAATTTAATGGTTTGCATGGAACCGGCACAATTATGATTACATCTTTTGCTCTTGGTAGTGCAGTAGGTCTCAAGTGACTGTAGTGTTTTAAAATTGTCAGCTTCAATTTCTTCAGAGGTGACAGCCCCTTCTTTGAAACACTCTCTATTTCCATGGGTTACATACACGGCATAGATACACACAAGCCCTATAGGCAGGCGTGGGCGGAAACCTCTGGCCTTCTTGATGCTGTTGGACTCAAACTCCCATCAGCCCCAGAGAACATGGCCAATGATCAGGCCAATGATGGGAGTTGTAGTCCAGTAACATCTGGTTGGCCAAAGGTTTTCTTGCCCCTGCCATGAAGTATAGCTTGAACACTTTGTTCCCCAGGACACTTATTTTGTTGAATTCTTTGTGGCAAAGGAATGTTCCAAGCAGCCGCTCATTGTTATATAGGGAAGGGTGAAATTAGAGATGTGCAGCAACCCCTCATTTCACTCTGTATCCGTAGCATTTTAATCTAGCGCAATCTGCTGGCATGCATATCTGTGGTATGACAAGGTCAAAGCACATAAAGCATTTAAAAATCATATTGTCAGGAAAGCACTGTTTAATGTCTGGACAAGATATAAAGACCTACTTGAAAATAAAACCCCAAGGTGGTTGTCACTGATGGAAGCGAAGGCTCAGAAAAAGCTCAATATGGAGGCCAAATGGCCGAAATATTGGGAAATTTTGGAACAAGAGGGAGATAAATTGAAATTGCACAGCTTTGAAAAACTAAAAGACAAAGTGCGAGATTTGCTTCATTATTATCAAATAATGGAGGCATACAATTTGGACAAGAAAATTGGCTTCCAGGTGGAAAAATCAAAATTGGAAACAGAACTCTTAGATCCCAAAACTAAGATTCTGTCAAGAATGTATAGTTTGCTGTTGAAATGGAACACTCAGGATGAAATGGTGAAATCCGCTATGATTAAATGGGCACAAGATGTGGACACAACATTATGCTGGCTGACTGGGAACAGTTATGGACCACAGGTATGAAGTTCACGGCATGTAATGCCTTAAGAGAGAATATTATGAAAATGATATACAGGTGGTACATGACACCAGTCAAGCTTGCAAAAATATATCATTTGCCTGATAATAAATGCAGCCGCTCATTGTTATATAGGGAAGGGTGAAATTAGAGATGTGCAGCAACCCCTCATTTCACTCTGTATCCGTAGCAGTTTAATCTAGCGCAATCTGTTTCAAATCCATTCTGTGTTGTTTTAATTTGATTCATTATCTAGGTACAAATGTTCAACCCAAAGCTCTTTTTCACTCCCCCCCCCCCAATTACAATTAAACATAGCTATAACTTTGCATTTTGCATGAAATCTGCAGGCAAAGGCGCCCCGCCAGAGTGGATTAAACCTTCCACACATCCCGTAAATCCTTCCAGTGTGTGTGTGTATGTATGTACAGGGAACCTTTAAAGCTCCTCCCCCCTTAATTAACTCCTTAATTAATTTTCTACCAGTATTAGATGCAAATTGCAGGCATGACTTCCCGTTCTGAGGGGATGAAGTCTTAACACATTTCAGAAAGATAGACTAGACTAGATAGACCAGGTTGGAAAAACAACAACAAAAACACATTCCCTTGCTAATTTTTTTGTGGGAGATCAGTTTGAAAATCTGTGCAGTTTAAGGAGGTGCCCCAGACAAGAAACCTGTCACAGTTCAGACAAATAGGTCCAGAGGCTTTCATTCTGGATGATTGTACCTTGGTTGTAAACTGGAAAAGTCGCCGGTTTTTCTTACTGCTATCCCGCCCCCTGGTGAAGGGAAAAAGAGGGAGTTTATTTTTATCTGTTTGCTGGGGGGGGGGGGTGTGGAGATTTGGAAAGAATACCGGGCAACATGCCTTGGTTAATCAAAACTATTTTTTAAAAAAATGATAGGAAAGGAAAAAGCCAGTTGCAACAGTTTTTTTCTTTGTTATGCAGAAGACACAACTTTTGCATATTGCTTACATGATTAAAAATTGAGAAGTGGTATGTTAGATATTGTGTGGATTTTTTATTTAAAAAATTGTATTACACTGCTAAAAAGAAAACTTGGGCTGTTGTAAAAAGGCATCTTTTAGGGTTTCTTGAAAAAGTTGCCAATACCTTGGTTGTTACACTATATAACAACCAGTGTGGTGTAGTGGTTAAGAGCGGTAGTCTCGTAATCTGGGAAACCGGGTTCGCGTCTCCGCTCCTCCACATGCAGCTGCTGGGTGACCTTGGGCCAGTCACACTTCTCTGAAGTCTCTCAGCCCCACTCACCTCACAGACTGTTTGTTGTGGGGGAGGAAGGGAAAGGAGAATGTTAGCCGCTTTGAGACTCCTGAAGGGGAGTGAAAGGCGGGATATCAAATCCAAACTCTTCTTCTTCTTCTTCTATATTCTCTTGCTCTTAGAAATACATATCAATATTCTCCTGTTATGTACTGTCTAGCATTGAAATGGAAGATGCAATGAAAATACACCTTTCTAGTATTAAGGGTATTTAGCATTAAGACATGGGCTGGGTATAGACACGTCGAAGAAGTGATTCAGTTAAACGCGTTGGTGGCGCTGTGGGTAAAACCTCAGCGCCTAGGACTTGCCGATCGCATGGTCGGCGGTTCGAATCCCCGCGGCGGGGTGCGCTCCTGTCGTTCGGTCCCAGCGCCTGCCAACCTAGCAGTTCAAAAGCACCTCCGGGTGCAAGTAGATAAATAGGGGCTGCTTACCAGCGGGAAGGTAAACGGCGTTCCATGTGCTGTGCTGGCTCGCCAGATGCAGCTTGTCACGCTGGCCACGTGACCCGGAACTGTCTGCAGACAGCGCTGGCTCCTGGCCTATTGAGTGAGATGAGCGCACAACCCTAGAGTCTGTCAAGACTGGCCCGTACGGGCAGGGGTACCTTTACCTTTAAACCCATACAGGGAAATCCGGTACAGAAAGATGGGACTCGACAGCGCCACCTGTTGTCACAGTGTTATATTGCATATACAACACATATACAGTCATTTTTGTTGTTTAGTCGTTTAGTCGTGTCCGACTCTTCGTGACCCCATGGACCAGAGCACGCCAGGCACTTCTGTCTTCCACTGCCTCCCGCAGTTTGGTCAGACTCATGTTTGTAGCTTTGAAGACACTATCCAACCATCTCGTCCTCTGTCGTCCCCTTCTCCTTGTGCCCTCCATCTTTCCCAACATCAGGGTCTTTTCCAGGGAGTCTTCTCTTCTCATGAGGTGGCCAAAGTATTGGAGCCTCAGCTTCACGATCTGTCCTTCCAGTGAGCACTCAGGGCTGAGTTCCTTCAGTACGGAGAGGTTTGATCTTCTTGCAGTCCATTGGACTCTCAAGAGTCTCCTCCAGCACCAGAATTCAAAAGCATCAATTCTTCGGCGATCAGCCTACCTCGGGTTGAATATGCTTCATGTTGCGCGCGTTCGAGTTGCACTCCATGGCAACCCAGAAGTAACGGAGCGTGTTACTTCCGGGTTTCGCTGCTCGCGCATGCGCAGCTCAAAATGGTGTCACGCGCATGCGCAAAAGCGGCGAAAAGCGATGCGTGCGCGCAGACGTGCCTTCGCTAGTTATGTTTGCTTCTGGATGCGAACGGGGTTCTGGAACAGATCCCGTTCGCATCCCAAGGTACCACTGTAAAGTGCTTTTTCTTTACCAATCTAGCTGAGTCCCTAAAGTCGTAGAAGACATAACCTGAATTTAGTGTAACATTTAAATCTTTAAATGAAAGTTTCATTTTAGGGGTATGGGGAGGCATGAATTAGCAAAAACCACCTCCCCCGCAGTGGCGTAGCGTGGGGGGTGCCAGGGGTGCCGGCCGCACCGGGCGCAACATCTGGGGGGGCGCGAGTCCAGAGGGAAGGGACAAGTTCCTTCCTCCGCCGGGCTCCCCGCCGCCACCGCCAGCCTTGCGCCCTAGGCGCGCGCCCCCCGCCGCTGCGGCTGCGCTCCACTCACTGCTCGCAGGAGGAGCAGCCACTGCAGCAGCACCGACGCTGCCACCAACGCCTGGCTGGGCACGGGCAGCCTCCGCACCCCGACGCCGCTGCCATCCCCTCGGCCCAGCCACAGGCGGCGGCTGCTTCTGCCGACTGGGAGGGAGGAGAGCTCCGAGGGGCCTCGCGGCAACCTGCTCTCCCCAAAACCCTCTGAGAGGAAGCCGGCGGGTGGGCGAGGGTCTCTCGGCGGAAGGGGGCGCCGCTGGCTCCTGCTCTCAGCGCAAGTCTCAGCCGCAGGGGGGGTGTCGGGCGAGGACGGAGCGCGGCTGGAAGCCCCCGGACCAGGCCGGGGGGAGGAGAGGCGCTTGCCAAGCCCGGATCTGGAGCGCCTCGGAGCACGGGCTCCACCTACAGCCCAAGGAGAGGAGGGGGCGGGGAGGCACGCGAAGGGAGGGGGCTTCGGCTGCCTCGACCCGTGGGGGCTCAGCAAATAATAAATTTAATAAATTCCTGCTGAGCCTTAAGGGGGGGTCCTTGGCTCCTTCGCTCGCCCCCAGCCCCAGTGGCGTAGCGTGGGGGGTGCAGGGGGGGCCGGCCGCAACATCTGGGGAGGCGCACTCGCACTCGAGTGCTAAAATCCAGGGGTTAGTGGGCGCAAATTACTTCCCTTGCCCCGGGTGCTGACAACCCACGCTACGCCACTGCTCCCCCGTGTTCATTAGCAGAAGTCATCCTTATTATGGTTGTGCTAGTGTGTTACACTTCCCTCAATGGTTTCGCTGCTATGATTTATATCACTGTTATTCTTAAATGGCAAACTTCTCATTTGAAAAGCAGCACACAGGATCAGATTAATATTTTTTTTGGGGGGGGGAGAAGCTAAATGGCAAGCAGGATCACTGAAATAACAGCCCTACCCCACTTTGCTTTGTTCAAAGCTCTTAGAATTTTGTGTATTCAGGAAAAGTTGCTATAATTGCACCCTTTTTTCCTTTTTGAAAGCCTTTGATAAATAGAGAAAAAGCACATCTCTGGAACTTGTAATAACTTTTCCAGCAGAGAAAGAGATTGGATCTGTAGTAAGCAAATTAGGTATCTTTGCAGATAATGGCCCAAATTCATCAGACCGGCAATAGATAAATTACTTTCCCCCCTAATTTATAATGCAATAATGCAAACAGAACAAGTATTTACAACTTGCCCATTTTCAATAAACATGGAAATTCAACAATTATCACAAGATAGGTAATTATCTCAGGGTTTTAGCCAATGTTGAACTCTTGAAACAGCTAGTGTGGGGAAAATAAGTCTCTAAAATGTTCATTTTTTTGGCTTGTGACCAAATTCTCCTCAAAGAAACAGACTCCGTGGCAAAGGTAGAAGGTTGTACATGGGCAAAATTTCAGAGGAATTTCTAGGGAAGTAAATGATTTTTTATTTGATCAGCAAAACAAAAATAAAAATCAGGGGGTCCAGCTTATTGCTAAACTGAATTTGCTTGTAGTTTGGTATGCAGTGTTGCCAGTGCTGTTGTGGGGGTGGAGAGAAGCTTACTTCTGAATTACTTCAGAACAAAATGGCAAGCATTTTGGGATTGGGCATTCCCCTAAGGTAAAGGTATAGGGACCCCTGACCATTAGGTCCAGTCGTGACCGACTCTGAGGTTGCGGCGCTCATCTCACTTTATTGGCCAAGGGAGCCGGCGTTTGTCCACAGACAGCATCCAGGTCATGTGGCCAGCATGACTAAGCTGTTTCTGGCGAACCAGAGCAGTGCACGGAAACGCCGTTTACCTTCCCGCTGGAGCGGTACCTATTTATCTACTTGCACTATGACATGCTTTTGAACTGCTAGGTTGGCAGGAGCAGGGACCGAGCAATGAGAGCTCACCCCGTTGCGGAGATACGAACCGCCGACCTTCTGATCAGCAAGTCCTAGGCTCTGTGGTTTAATCCACAGCGCCACCCGCGTCCCTGGGCGTTCCCCCTACATCTGCATAAATATACATTGATAGGCAGATAATGCACTCATTCAGGACTTTTAAATTTGTGTTTTCGATGTGACTTGTGTTGGGGAAGAGAGATATCTCTCTTATCTCCAATGCTGTATCACAAATTGCTTTTGAAAGAACTCTCAAATTTGAAAAGCACTTAAGGAAGGTTAGGGAAAGATGGATGCTGAAATGCCCCCTGGAGCACAGGGAACTGATTGTTTCACTGTTGTTTTCTTAACCGTGGTAAATGGTTAATTAATACACATGCTTTTCCTGATTGTGTCTTCTTTTGAGTAATCCGAGAGCAATTTGAATTGCTCTTGTGAATTGCCTGAAATGTGGGATCAATATTTGTTATGAGAATAATAAGGTCTAAGAGACAAAATAAATGTTCATAAATGTACCAGGCAAACACATACATAAGTATATACAGTGGTACCTTGCATTACAGACACTTCAGGTTACAGACGCTTCAGGTTACAGACTCCGCTAACCCAGAAACAGTACCTCGGGTTAAGACCTTTGCTTCAGGATGAGAACAGAAATCGTGCGGCAGCGGGAGGCCCTATTAGCTAAAGTGGTGCTTCAGGTTAAGAACAGTTTCGGGTTAAGAACAGACCTCCAGAATGAATTAAGTTCTTAACCCGAGGTACCACTGTAAACCACGTGTCTGAAATAGTACAGGAGAACAATCCTGAAGCCATTTTGACTCTCCCAAATTGATCTCAAATATTTCTCTACAAGGAGGAAGGAAATGGAAAACCTCCCCATTGTCTCTTTGCTCCCAAATCCTGTCTTAAGTGCGTATCTGTGTATGAATAAGGTGAGCCTGTGACCTGGATTCAAGAACTGAGTATTTACCATCACAAAAGAATGGCCAGGCTGCCCAGGTAATGCAATCAGGGACCATTATCAGGTATCCTGGCAGGCAGGATTTCTACTGTAGACCTCCTCCTCTGCTGTTGACCGCCTCCTTCTGTGATGTATGTATGATGTTTCAGGGGGGTGGTCTTGGGCTACAGGGTGGGCAATTTCAAAAGTCTATATAAGAGCTTGCACCCCAATGTTCTGGGTTCCTTCTCCCTCTTGCATTGGGGTGGAGGGTTTGAGCACCCTGTTGCAACAGTTTAATAAAGATCAGGCTTACTAGCGGCTTTCCTTCTCAGTATTCTCTGGTTGGCCTCTGTTTTCTCCTACCGATATAGAACCTACTTAAGGACTCTATACAGGCTCTTAATGTGAACTGCCCTGATTTTAATGTGAACCGCCCTAAGACCTTCGGGTATAGGGCGGTATAGAAATAAAATTATTATTATTATTATTATTATTATTATTATTAATAATAATAATAATAATAATACCCCATAAGGGAAAAGGAGCATTTTTTTCCTTATAACATTATTATTATTATTTTAAGTTAGATGGGATGAAAATATTTGGGACATATCCTGCTCCTGTAGGGCTTTGGTAGGGGGCAAAAGTTGAGGTGCCGGTTCTGGAAGGCCCACAGAACTGATCCAACATTGATTATGCTAACTTTCAGGGAAATCAATTAGAATCACAGCGGTGCAATCACACAAGATGCTTCTAATGTGTTGTTAGAATTCTTTCGGCTGCCTCCAAATATGATTGACTGCTCACATAAAGTGCTTTTATTGAAGAAGCCGCAGCCTTTAAAATACAAACACCCACACCTACAAGCACATACCCACTGAGCTAGTGGAAATAATAATAAAAAGTCAACCCAAGGTTTATTGCACGCAGGGCTTGTACTGATTCTACCTTCCTAGCTCACCAGGCTTTTATTTATAGAATCGAATCAGGCCAACCGTAGGCAACCTTCCAGACGATGGTTGTTCTGCCATCTTGTGTTTCGAAGCTTCAACTACACTGAGGTACAGTGAAAGTGGAAAGTAGGCAGGAGGACATTGCAATCTTTGTGCAGCCTTAAAGACACACTGGGACATCTAATAGAAGAAGAACTTTGCAGATCAGATCAGAGATCTATTCAGACAAGCATCTTGCTGCTAATAGCTGTCAGCCACATGCCTCCTGTGATCAGAAAAGGATGGCAACCGCCCTCTGCCCTGATTCTGGCATTATGCTTGTGAATGTGGTGCTCCATTGAAACTACAGTCATACTTTGGTTCTCGAATGTCTTGGTACTCGTACATTTTGGCTCCCGAGCACCACAAACCCGGAAGTGAGTGTTCTGGCTTGCGAACGTTCTTTGGAACCTGAACAGCCAACATGGCTTCTGCGGCTTCCGATTGGCTGCAGGGGCTTCCTGCAGCCAATCGGAAGCTGCGCCTTGGTTTTCAAACGTTTTTGGAAGTCGAACGGACTTCTGGAATGGATTCCATTCGACAACCAAGGTATGGCTGTAATAGTGATTTGTCATCTGTTTTGTGCTGTTCTAAGAAGAGAATCCTGTGTTCACTTACTCTTCAGCTCCTGGTTTTCAGCCAGGAGCTCCAAAATCAGCCATAACATTACAATGAAATTATGAAGCACTTGGGACCTTCCACCTCACAGGCTTTCTCTTTAACTTTCAGTTAACGAGAGCCAGTGTGGTATAGTGGTTAAGAGCGGTGGACTCATAATCTGGTGAACCTGGTTCGCTTCCCTGCTCCTCCACATGCAGCTGCTGGGTGACCTTGGGCCAGTCACACTTCTTTGAAGTCTCTCAGCCTCACTCACCTCACAGAGTGTTTGTTGTGGGGGAGGAAGGGAAAGGAGAATGTTAGCCGCTTTGAGACTCCTTCAGGTAGTGATAGAGCGGGATATCAAATCTAAACTCTTCTTCTTCTTCTTCTTCTTCTTCTTCTTCTTCTTCTTCTTCTTCTTCTGTACCCCAAAAGCGTTCCTCATATGGCTCATCAAACTGCTTAAAAAACAACAACGGCCCTGTTGAATGCAGTTTAATTATTGCAGAACCTCTGCCTGGCATGCAGAAAAGCCCCGGTTTCCATCCATGGCATCTTCAGAAAGGGCTGAGATAGAATCTCACCTGAAATTCCCAGGAGCTTCTGAGCTAGATGGACCAATGGGTCTGGTTTGGAATAAGGCAGCTCCCTCTCTTCCCACTGAAAGCTGATTCAAGAAATTCGTGTTAATATCTTTCATGTAAAAATCCTGAATTTACTTTAACTGGGGGAACTTCCCTGTCTGCCTTTCCTGCTTTGTTGATATTGTTTTAAAGAAAACCACAACAGCTCTCAGCCTGCAACTGTACTTCCGAAAGGATCTGAGACAATACTGTGCCCTGCAGCGTTGATCCTTCCATTTAGCTACCTTAAACAAACACTGAGATTTCTAGATTCAGGTAGGGAGCTGTGTTGGTCTGACACAGCCAAAATAAATTACCAGAACAAACTTAGTTGGTCTCTAAAGTGCTACTGGACGATTTTTTAATTTTTGTTGTTGTTTTGACTGAGATTTGTCTCTCTGTGTTGTTGTTTTTAAAAAGATGGGCACATTTTTATTTTAACAGCTCACAGTGGCACAATCCACACTCCTCCATTAGAGGTAATTGCAGGGCATTTGAAATCATCTGTTGTGGGTTGGCGACAGCATACAGTGCCTTGTTGGTAGTAGGCACTGATTTGCAATCCAGGTAGGTAGCCGTGTTGGTTTGACACAGTCAATATATATATAAAAATAAACAAATGTCCAGTAGCACCTTAGAGACCAACTAAGTTTATTCTTGGTATAAGCTTTCGTGTGCATGCACACTTCTTCAGATACCGATCGTTCATCACCCACCTACTCTTTGGGAAGATGTGAAACAATGAGTGTGTGTGTGTGCATGCATGCATGCATGGAGGGGCAAGGGCTTTTGCCCAACTGCAGTTAACTGGGGAAGAAAGGGCAGGCAGTTCCTAAGGCAGACCTTGCATCACTTGTGAATCGCCAAGTTGGATATATCTCAGCAGCCGTGTGTCATGGCCTGCCAGGAGCTTGACATTCTCCCTGGTTTTTCAGTCCCAATCAGAGACACAAAGCAGAAGATGGTGGAGCCCCAAGTGGTGAGACTGTGTTTCACGTGGCAGTAGTGCAGCGATAAGAGACCTAAGTTCAAGAGCTGGGAGATCGGCCTTTGGAGGTCTGCAAGATCAGAAAAGAACTAGGCTTGGTGGAAACCTGTATGGAAGTGTGTGCTTAGCATTTCCAAACCCCATATCAGTGGTGTAGCGTGGGTTGTCAGCACCCGGGGCAAGGCAAGTGATTTGCGCCCCCTAACCCGTGGATTTGCCCTAACCCCAGAAGTTGCGCCCGGTGTGGCCGGCCCCCCCTGCACCCCCCACGCTATGCCACTGCCCCATATCTCTCCCTTTCACTTCTTGGGAGAACCTCCTGATACACTTTATTATGCTCAGCAAATGTCCTTCATTTCTTTACATCCGCTATGACTTAAGGCAGATCATATAGCAGGCCTTGTTAAACCTTTTAAGAGCTGGTGGAACAGTGTCATACCAACATGGAGCTCAAAAGGTGCTTTTGGTCCTAACCGCGTTTGTCTTCTCCTTAGGAAGGTCACAATTCAGAATGTAAAATTCACCGTAGGGTTGAGGGAGAAATTCAGTTCAATTCACATTTAAAGGTGAACTTACCTAATCTGCACTTTCTGAAAATGTGTGGTCAAAAAAGCAGCCGTCCTTCAAAATCCGTACACTTCTGAATTTTGCAATATGGTTCTCTAGCCCCAACACTGCATATACTAGGGTGAGGTGTGAATTTTTTTAAAAAAAAACGTACACTGGTGAAAATAACATGCAAAAAATGCATTGTATCAGGGGAAATTGCTTTGCAAAAATGTGTACTTTAGGTCAAGTCCATGCAAAAATGTGTGTATAAGGAGAAATTTGTGGATTTGTTCTTTTTTTTTTAATAAAAACAAATAGCACGCCAATGTGGAGAACTGAACTGAACTTAAGAAGGCAAAAATGAGAAACTGTCAGAAACCAAAGCTGGCAGATTCACCCATCCCTATTTCACCGTTCCTTAATATTCTCCCCCCCCCCCCCTTTTGCCTCCCAGAAGTATCGCTACCAAGATGAAGATGCTCCACACGACCATACTTTACCTCGCTTAACTCACGAAGTGAGAGGGCCAGAACTAGTTCACGTTTCTGAAAAGAATTTATCGCAGATAGAAAATGTCCACGGATACGTCCTGCAATCGCACATCTCGCCTCTGAAGGTCAGTAACGCTTCTCCATGGCAGCTTCTGAGCCTCCCCAATAAAAATAAACAAAATAAAAGACACAGAGAGAAGTAACTGGATTTTTAAAAGCTGCAGGTGCCTCCTTGTCTTAAGCTGTTTGTTGACGGGCCTTTGTGCAAATCACACCCTCTGGCAACCGTTTAATTCTTGGCACGTCTGCCGTTGTCGAAATGTTTAGCGCTGATGTGCAACAGATCTTGGTGCAACAGGCTTGTATTGGAGCTGCGACAGAGCTAGGGGAGTTTTCCTAAAGCAGGGAATAATTCCATGTATCAACTTTTAAAGAGTGGATAAGCATAACTGGGAGGCAATTGGTTTTTTTTTTCTGTTTTCACAGTGCTGGCTCAATCCTTGCTTGTCCTTGTTGCAAGATAAATGAAGTATTTATATTGACAGATAATAATCGACCGAGTCCTTTGTTTGGGGGGTAGACACAGACAAGAAGTTGCTCCTAAATTTCTAGGAATCGTGTGAAAGAGAGAATTGTGTTTGCCACCATCAGGTCATTGTTTACTCAACTGGTTGCTGTTGCCGTGGGTGAAAAGAGGTTTGAAAAAGAGGGATTATAGCATCATAGGATTGTAGAGTTGGAAGAGACCCCAATGGACATCTGGTCTAACCCCTGCAATACAGGAATCACATACCCCTTCCTACCCATGGCTATTCACTAAAACAAAATGAAATATATTAAAATTCAAAGGCTTACGACATGAAAAGTGTTACAAGCTTCAGATAATAGAGTGGCTTCTTCAGACAGCAAGATAATTGCTTTCTGTTCTATCATTAAAGGTAATAGGTAATAGGTAAAGGAGCCCTGGATGGTTATGTCCAGTCAAAGGCGGCTATGGTGTTGCGGTGCTCATCTTGCTTTCAGGCCGTGGGTGCCGGCGTTTGTCCACAGACAGCTTTCTGGGTCATGTGGCCAGCAGGACTAAACTGCTTCTGGTGCAGCGGAACACCGTGACAGAAACCAGAGTGCACAGAAACACCATTTACCTTCCCACCACAGTTGTACCTATTTATCTACTTGCACTGGCATGCTTTCGAACTGCTAGGTTGGCAGGAGCTGGGACAGAGCAACGGGAGCTCACTCCATTGCAGGGATTCGAACCACCCAAGAGGCTCAGTGGTTTGGACCACGGCACCACCCATCCTTTACCTTTACCTCTATCATTCACTGCAAGGCTGACTAACATTTGACCCTTCAGGTGCTACTGGAGTACAGTTCCCATCATCCCTGATCATTTAACCCAAAGTAAGACACTTTTTCAGCTTAGTGAGGTGCCGTTTGTAAAGCTGAAATGTTTAAATGCCCACAATGTTTCTTGCAAGGCAGGAGAAAATGAGAAATTGACTATGCCCCCACCACATCCTACCCTTGGGCTAGTGGTGGCCATCTGCTGACTCTGGCCCAAGGTCAGGCAATACAGAGCCTGACCATTTATATCCCGCTGTGAAGAATTCCAGAGCATGAACTGGGGATCTCCTGCTCTGAGGCTAGCAAGCTACCTAGGATTTGTGTGGGTGCCCAGGTCTCAGAGGTTTCTTCAGTCATAGAAGGGAATAGGGGTGCGTAACATCGGTACATGTGATTGGCAGTCAGCATGAGGCCTGTGGATTGGCCAGGCCATAGCGATGCAGCAGCCCTGTCAATTTTGATGAGCGGGATCAACCCTCACAACCACATTCTGAAGGAGAAACCAAAAAATGCAGGCAATTGTGTTGATGCATTATTATGTGTGCATCTGCAGGCACACAAAATACAGAATACAATGACCTATGAATTAGGATCAGTCTTCCAGCAGTTCTGTGTAGAGTTTCCTGGAAGTTAGCTACATTGAACTCAGTGGTACATACTTCTGCCTACACTGGCTCAAAATAAAACACAGTGAGTATTAACAATCAACCATCTGAAATGCAACTTTTAGATTTTCATTGGAAATGCAGGTCACGCTGCAAACAAGTGTTACCATTGAAACTGGTGTGAAGTAGGAACCCCGTCAAAGAAAAGGAAAGAAGTATCTGCCTTCCTTCTGATTATTTGCCTGTATGCTGACCTATCTCACAGACTAACTTTAAAAGCCTCTTCATCTCATTCAGTTGCCAGAGCTAAAAGGGTAGGTCATTTACCTTGGTGCTCCAGCAGAGCTGAGCTCCCTTTTCCTGTTATCCCCTCCAACACACCACTGGCAGGCCTGTCCTGCTGCCCTTGTCCACTATTGTGCTCAAGTTGAAGTCGCTGTTTCCCTTCCAGCAATGAAAAACAGGGAGCCTTTTGCTAGAAAGTTCCTATCCTGGGTCTAGATTTGGGTTTGACTCCTTACCATTTCAGCTTGGCCCTGGTACTCTGTCGTTTATCGGATTACTCTTAGGAAACAGTAGCTTTTTGGTTATTTGGTTATTTGGACAGAGTTGGCATACAAAAGGGTGCTTTCAGTGGGAGCCAGAGCAAACTACTGATGGAGACATCCCACCTCTTCATAAATTAGTCATCTGTATCTTCCACATGCCTAAAGCAAAGCCTTAGCTTTACTTCCTCTGCATTGTGCATACGATGCCAATTCAAATTGCAGAGATTAGGTTAATGTGTATTGACTCTGCATTGTGATGTGAAAGGAAAAGCTATTATTCCAGATATCATATTCTGTGTCCTTCCAGTGGTCTGCCGCTAGATGGTGCAGTTAGCTGGTGATCTCTTTGGTCCAGGGATTGCGATCAGTAGGTCTTCCGTTAGCCGAAATCTGAACCTGGGAGTCTAAGGGACTTGACCGAAGCGGGGCGGGGAAACAAATAGAGGTTCACTGTGAAATTCTTCACTGACTGCGACTCAGTGGCAATGCTTTAAGGACCACTAGACATCTTCACTTTTAAACAAGCTGGGGATTGCATGGAACAAAACTTCATCTGAAGCAACATGTCAAGAAGACTTTTGTTTTAAGCATCTTCTGCTTGACAGAGGCTTCTGGATAATTTTGAGGGTAACAGAAACCTTTGATAAGATGACCCAAATGTTTCTGGTTACTGTTGACTTAGAATCAGCTGCATAGAATTGCAGAGTTGGAAGGGACCACAAATGTCATCTAGTCCAAACCCCTGCAATGCAGGAATCTTTTGCCCAATGTTAGGCTTGGACTTGGGATGGGAAAGCTCTGATAAAGGTAAAGGGACCCCTGACCATTAGGTCCAGTCGTGACCGGCTCTGGTGTTGCGGCGCTCATGTCGCTTTATTGGCCGAGGGAGCTGGCGTTTGTCCACAGACAGCTTCCAGGTCATGTGGCCAGCATGACTAAGCCGCTTCTGGCAAACCAGAGCAGTGCACGGAAATGCCATTTACCTTCCCGCCGGAGCGGTACCTATTTATCAACTTGCACTTTGATGTGCTTTCAAACTGCTAGGTTGGCAGGAGCAGGGACCGAGCAACGGGAGCTCACCCCGTCGCGGGGATTCGAACCGCCGACCTTCTGATCGGTATGTCCTAGGCTATGTTGCTGGACTACAATTCCCATCTTCATCCCTGACCATGTTGGCTGGAGCTGATGGAAATACAACATCTGGAGAGCTATAGATTCCCAGCACTGGGACAGGAACTAAGAGAGGGCTTTTGGGCAGTCATGAAGGTAGAAAGATAATGTGTGCTTTATTCTTTTAAAAAAAGAAAGAAAAGAAGACCATTTTTTTTCCAAGGTGTTCTTTTCAACTTCCTAGCTGCATCTGCAATTCAGATGTGCCAGTTTATTAGGCCCTCTCATCCCTCTCTGCCTCTGATTGAAGCACCGTCAAATGCAGTTCCTCCAGGGAATATAACTAATCAGCGTTTCTGAAACAAGAGCAAAATGTGCATTTGCTAAAACGAGTCTTTGGGATTTGTAATTACGCTGCTTTTTTGTTTTTGTTTTGCTTCCTGCAACTGTGATAGCTTAGAACATTTTGAGAAGCTCTGTGTGCTCGGCTTCTGTGCCAGAAGAGCCAACTCCAGCTATTGTCAGGTCCCACCCACTGCTGCCTTGGCTCCACTCCTTGTCCTATTGGATCAGGAATGGGGGAAACACTCCACAAAATCTCCAGGAGCTGCTGAACTGCAGTTCCCGTTAGTCCCAGCCAGCAGTGCCAATGTTCAGGGATGATGGGGGGGGGGGGGTTATTTGACTCATGTTTGAATGTGGAGCTCTTCTTCCCTTGATGGTGCATAAAAATGTTTGATGTCTTATTTTTATTATTATTTACTTATCTAGATTACTTTTATTCTGCTTCATGGTCCTGAGAGGATCTCAAACCGGTCCATAAAGATAATAATAATAATAATAATAATAATAATAATAGTAGTAGTAGTAGTAATAATAATAATAATAATAATAATAATAATAATAATATATTGAACTTCTATCCCAGCCTTTTTTCTCCAATAGTTTAAGGTGACATAAATGGTTCAATAATAATAATAAGAAGAAGAAGAAGAAGAAGAAGAAGAAGAAGAAGAAGAAGAAGACACAAGTGGCACTGTGGTCTAAGAAGAAGAAGAAGAAGAAGAAGAAGAAGAAGAAGAAGAAGAAGAAGAAGAAGAAGAAGACACAAGTGGCACTGTGGTCTAAACCACTGAGCCTAGGGCTTGTCGATCAGAAGGTCGGCGGTTCGAATCCCTGTGACGGGGTGAGCTTCCGTTGTTCGGTCCCAGCTCCTGCCAAGCTAGCAGTTTGAAAGCACGTCAAAGTGCAATTAGATAAATAGGTACCGCTCCAGCGGGAAGGTAAATGGCATTTCCGTGCGCTGCTCTGGTTCACCAGAAGTGGCTTAGTCATGCTGGCCACATGACCCGGAAGCTGTCTGCGGACAAATGCCAGCTCCCTCGGCCTGTAGAGTGAGATGAGTGCTACAACCCCAGAGTCATCCACAACTGGACCTAATGGTCAGGGGTACCTTTACCTTTAATAATAATAATAATATACCCCACCCATCTGACTGTGTTGCCCTGGCCATTTTAGGTGGCTTCCAGCATAATAAAAGCACAGCAAAACATCACACATTAAAAACTTCATGATACAGGTCTGCCTTTAGAAAGTTGAATAGTTGTTTATCTGTTTGAAATCAGATGGGAGCGTGTTCCGCAGGGCGGGCGCCACTACTAAGAAAGCCCCCTGTCTGGTTCCCTGTAGCATCATTTCTTTCAGCTGGAAACCACCAGAAGGCCCTCAGTGCTGGATCTCAGTGTCCAGGCTGAACGATGGGGGTGGAGATGTTCCTTCAGGTATACAGGGCCAAGGCCGTTTAGGGCTTTAAAGGTCAACACCAACACTTTGTATTGTGGTCAGAAACATACTGGAAGCCAATGTAAGTCTTTCAAGGCCGGTGTTATGCGGTCTTTGTGGCTGCTCCCAGTCACCAGTCTAGATGCCACATTCTGGTTTAGTTGTAGTTTCCGGGTGACCTTCAAAGGTAGCCCCACGTTGAGCGCATTGCAGTAGTCCAAGCAAGAGATAACTAGAGCATGCACCACTCTGGCGAGACAGTCCGTGGGCAGGTAGGGTCTCAGTCTGCGTACCAGATGGAGCTGGTAGATAGAATTGACCTGTGCCTCTATGGACAGCTGTGAGTCCAAAATGACTCCCAGGCTGCTGCCTGGTCCTTCAGTTATAAGGCAGCATACTATTTTCCTAACACCTCGCTTATTGTTATTATTTATTTTACTAGATAGGAGCATAGGAATCTGTCTTATACAGTGGTGCCTCGCAAGACAAAATTAATTCATTCCGCGAGTCTCTTCGTCTTGCGGTTTTTTCGTCTTGCAAAGCATGGCCATTAGTGGCTTAGCGGATTAGCGCCATTAGCAGCTTAGCGGCTATTAGCGGCTTAGCGGCTTAGTGGCTATTAGCGGCTTAGCGGCTTAGAAAAAGGGGGGGAAAGGGAAAAAACTCACAAGAACTCGCAAGATCTTTTCGTCTTGCGAAGCAAGCCCATAGGGAAATTTGTCATGCTAAGCCCATAGGGAAATTTGTCATGCTAAGCACCTCGAAAACAGATAACTCTTTCATCTAGCGAGTTTTTCGTCTTGCGAGGCATTCGTCTTGCGTCTTGCGAGGCATTCGTCTTGTATTAGGTCAGACCATTGGTCCATGTAGCCTTGTATTGTCTACACTGACTGGAAGTGGCTCTCCAGTGCCTCAGGCAGGATGTCATTTCCAACCCTACCGGGAGCTGCTGGGAATTGAACTTTTGGGACCTTCTGAGCGCAAAGGATGCACTGTAGCAGTGAGTCACAGCCCTGCCACAGGTACAGAGGCGGGTGTGGTTAACATCACAGAGCAGGCCTTCAAGTGGGCTTTAACCTGGCTGGGTTGGATGTAGCGGCAACACTCAAGCCATCACCCCCATGGCTCTTTTGATCTTATTTCAGAACACTGAGGATAGAGCGAATTGTCCCCAAATTTCCCAGAACTGTTTGTTCTCTTCCCAGATGAAGATCTGATGAGACATGTTATTACCTGAAAGGGCCTAGCAAATGATATTCCCAGCCTCAGTATACTTCCCTTGAAGATTAAAGGGTGGGTTGGGCAGAAACAACAACAACAACTCCTTTTATTCCTCTTTCCAGAAAATTTAACAACAGATGATGGGTGGGTAGCTGGCTGTCAAATGCTGCTTTGATGCTGCCCGTCACAAGCAGTTGCTTATTTTTATTTTTATTTTCTGGAGCAAAAGAAAGCGCATTCCTGTGGTTTGCTTTGAATTGCTGACCCCCTCCTCACCCAATTAAATTGTTGCCTGACGAACAATTTGATTAGATCTCTTACACCTGTCAAATGCCAAAATGATGAACAAATATGTCGTGTGCACATCTGCTTCAATTGGACTAATAGCCATCATCTGTGGGCTTCGAGGTAACAATCAAATGCATTAAAACTGAGTTACAGTTTGAGGTTAGCAGGACAGCTGTGATAGGAAATGGCAACAGTGTGTTGACAGTCTTTGCATTTAACTAGCATGGTTCAGGTGTACAGTGTGCCATCTTTTTTTGAGTCTAGGGATCCAAGAAGAGAGTAGGGACACATGTTTGGTTGAAGAGCAAGTGCTTCAGAGTTTGCCTGGTTCCATTCGGGGTCAAATCCAAATTCCAATTGCGAAAAACAAAGCTTTGTTCCTCCCCTATTCACTATTACAGGAAAATTTAAAATGGCTATACCTCTCCTTGCTTTTGACAGAAGTGGGTAAAATTTGTGGGCATAACTGTCCCTTCTGTGTGAATAAAGCCTTTCAGACAAATAGGCCAGGGTTTTTTTTGTGGGGATACTTAAAATAAGAAGGTTATAACTTTCATATTTTTTTGCAGAATTGGGTGAATTTTTTAGGCATAGTAGCCTCTTCAGATGCGATTTGTGGGAAATCTGTTTGTATGAAAGTGGCATGCATGAGAGAGGTGCCCCTAGGTAAGAAATGTGCCCAACTCAGAATGGATGCAGGGGGTTTTGTGATCAGTACCTTTAAAGTTTATTTTAGGTGGTACACTAAAAAAAATTTGCTTCCCTCGCTGAGGCATACATTGGGAAATGTAGGAAAGCAAATGGTAAAGTTTCAGAAGGATAGGTGCAGGGGCTAGGGAGTAAAGATGATTTTAAAAAAAACACACAACAGGTTCAGGCCTGTTTTCTACGCAATCAGCAGCAGAAAACACAGAAATGAAATGCAAAGCTGAATTGACAGGAATTGATGTATGGACATTTAGCAGAGGCAGGGCTTGAACATGTAGTACTTTTCAAGCAAGCACCACAAACAGAACTAGCAAAGAGAACGGAACACACAAGAACAAGGTGATATATTACTCCTTCCCTCCAAAGCACTGTAATTGGAGAGTCCTGTCAAATATTATTTCCTCTGATTGCAAGCTAGGCTTGCTAGTCACAAAAGTGCTCCCCCTTCCCCTGTTTTCCCACTCTGGCATTTTCATTACATGCCAAGCTTGGGGGAAAATGTTTGAGTTTTGGCAGACACACTGTCTGCAGTGTTTTTTCAATGTCCAAATATCCAAGGCACCCATAAGCATTCATAAGATCCCAACCACCAACGGGACCAAATTGTTGTGATTGATGCACATCCCTAATACATACATACATACATCTAGAACATGGGTCGGCAAACTAAGGCCCTTCTAAATCCAGCCCGCAGATGGTCCAGGAATCGCCGTGTGGATCGCTAGTGCCTGCTTTCTTTCCCCCTCCCTCACACGGTGGCGGTGGCGCCTCCTCCCTCCCTCCTCCTGGCTTCTCCCCGCCCTGCCTAGAGGAGGAAGGGGGGCTGAGCTTTGTTGCTGCCAGCCCCTCTCTGGAGCCCTTTCATGTGCCGCTCATTGTCCTGCCTCTGCCAGCCCCTGCCGCTTGCAAGACTCAGGAGCCGCAGCTGGCTGAGTGCCCTTCTTGAGCGGCTGCCATTTAAAGCAGCCCCTCTCCTGAGTCCTTTCACACGCTGCTCATCACCCCTCCGCCGCCGTTCATTTTTTTCCTTCTTCAAAATATATAGTCCGCCCCCCCCACAAGGTCTGAGGGACAGTGGACCAGCCCCCTGCTGAAAAGGTTTGAGGACCCCTGATCTAGAAGAATGTTTTGTTGGAGGCGGTTAAGTGAATGGTGATAAGGAAGCTAGTTTGGGTAGCGGGAAGAGGGGAATTTGTAAATGTAGGGGTACATCTCCTTTACCATTACATTTTCCAGAGGAAAGGGAAGCAGAGGGCTCACAGCTTAGGGGTTGAGAAGTCCCCAGGGTCAGTCCCTGTCATCTTGTTAAAAGATCTCTGGTTTCAGGGCCAGAGAATTTCTTTCCTTAAGATATTGGAAAACCACTGCCAGCCATGATAGACAGTTACTGAGGTACTGTTTGTTACTCTGTTATGTCTTTTTACATTTTTATATTGTAAGCTTCCCTGTGATCCTTGTATGAAGGACGGTATAGAAATAGAAATAGAAATAGAAATAGAAATAGAAATAGAAATAGAAATAGAAATAGAAATAGAAATAGAAATAGAAATAGAAATAGAAATAGAAATAGAAATAGAAATAGAAATAGAAATAGAAATAGAAATAGAAATAGAAATAGAAATAGAAATAATAGAAATAGAAATAGAAATACAGGGGGCAGTGGTATTGAGGAACAGTACGACTTGCTATATAGTTTCAGATATGGGTCTTTGTTTTATGCCCAAGTTTTCTGCAGACACTGGCAGCAGGCCTCCACTTTCTTAACCATGGGCCTGTGAATTGAAAGCCTATTCTTTTAAAAGTGAAAGTGGAGGTTATTGGGCTTCTGGAAATGCTAATCACCAGGCTGGTAGTTTGCTCAAGTCCACAGTCCCTGGTGCAATGGCAGCTATGCAAATCTCTTAAATCCTTTGGTTATGAGGGATTTGGGTCTAAGGATGTTGCGGTGGCTTAGTGGATTGAAATTCTGTGTTTTGCAGAAAGCAATGATGTGCCAAGGACAGGAAACTGTGGATGAATGGGAATGGGAAAGCCTAGAATGCCGTCGCAGTCGCTAACACACCAGCGTGATGTACATCTGCTTTCAGTCTTCAACATCTTCAGGCACAAAAAAACCCCCCTAAACAATTAAAAAACTTGGTAATTGACTTTGTGAAATGTTTTAGAGCTTGACGATAAATCTGATGCTAGGCGCGGAAGGTGGAGGACGGTAATGGTGTTGTCAACACGTTTCCACTTCAAAGTGGACACTTGTTTATGCTGAAAATCACACCTTTGATCAATAGGTAATTAGATTAGGAGAAGGGAACAAAACTGTTTAGTGATTAAGAAGCCGTACGTATGTGTGTGTACGTATGAGACTGATTGAGTTTTTACATGAATTGCTGGTCCAGATGATGCGAGATCTTCTGATTTGATGCTAATATTTCACTCTCCAATCTTTGCATAGCCTTTGCTATTCATACTTGGCTTTTGTAGTTTCATGCTATGGGATGGATATAGGTTTGTTGTGGGTCCTACTGGTAAAGCAGCAAGATCTCACCTCCTTCTTCCCCACTTCCTTCAAGAGAACATTATTTGCTCATTTCCACTTTTATCCACCCTGCTTGCCAGTGCATAGAAGTATGTTCACAAAAGTATGTTCAACAGGGAAAAGTCATTTGCATGTAAAGGCCCATGCACAAAGGCCTCCTTGATCAATAAAACACATGGACACCAGTATTTTAGGTTAATGGACTAATAAAGGCCACAACTTTATTGGTTACAGAATGTGAGTGGTATTAGCTTTAGGCACTGGACCTGACAGACTATATCTGACTTCCTGCCTGCCATGCAGGAAGTCTAAAAAGTCTAAAAAGGGTTAACCACCAACAGGGGGAGCCCTGTTGATGTACATCAACTTGGAGCTCCCCCTAAGGTCACCCCCTAGGGTCATCCTCGCGGCGCTTTCAACAGAAACGCTTAGAGTCCCAGGTTTTTCCCAGTGCAATCTTTTTAATGTGAGCAATATACAGGTATTTACAAAAACAGTCCAAACAGAGTACCTGCTCCTTAAGGCAAACGAATACTCTCCACACAGCATCACCTCACCACACCACAGCACAACCACCACAGCAACCACACCCACTGTTAAACAGGCTTTCCTTTTTAAAACAGGTGATAGCCAATCACATTAATCACACACTCCTGCTGAGTCACTCTGACCCAGCACTTCACAGAGTATTGCATCATCCTGTTGAAGCCTGCAGACTTATTCAGTATCCTGCGAATCCCAACAGCCACGCCCCCCCAGCCAACCGGATTGGCTGGCTGCGGTTGTGATGCGACCCGGGGCTCCCTGAAGACGCGGGGGGTCTAGACACGCCCCACAAAGGGTGGGGGAGTGTGAGGCCAGCGCGCAACCCTGCCCCTCTGAGAAGAGGAGCGGCTTTCTCTTAAGGACTGGGAGAAAAAGTTCCAATAGAATCATAGAATCATAGAATCATAGAATCATAGAGTTGGAAGAGACCACAAGGGCCATCTAGTCCAACCCCCTGCCAAGCAGGAAACACCATCAGAGCACTCCTGACATATGGTTGTCAAGCCTCTGCTTAAAGACCTCCAAAGAAGGAGACTCCACCACACTCCTTGGCAGCAAATTCCACTGTCGAACAACTCTTACTGTCAGGAAGTTCTTCCTAATGTTTGCTAATGAAATGTTTTCCTAATGAAATGTGTGGTGCTTTCCCTCATTATAACAAATGAAGCATGTAGACAATCATGTCAGTCTGCAAATAAGTAATCTGCACTCACCCCTAGATTACCCCCTAACAGTTCCTTTTCAAATAAATTCAGCCCCTAGTGTTAATTACTGCCATTCATTACTGCCCAGAACACCTCTAAATACAGTAATATTAAAGTAATTTATTTCCCTAAATATCCTACACAGTAACCCTAATAACCCCCCCAAAAAATAACTTTTCCCAAAAATTTTTTCCCCACCCCAAATTATTTCACGCATCCTAATTGATTACTGTAAATCAATTACAGTGGTTTGAATCTACATAGTGTTGACAGAGAGCCTTCACCTCCTGCGTTAAAGTGCGGGTAGGCGATTGCAGACATGCAGCTGAGAGTTCAGGATGTGTCGGACATGCGACTTTCTGACCGTAAAGCAGACTTTCCTAAAATTTGGTGTTCGAACCTCACCTTTATTATGGATTAGTTCCACCTTCGTAAACATTTCCTTAGACTGTCAATTTTTTTTGGCACAGAGAAAGCCATGAAAGCAAAGTTTGCTCAGTTAAAACAAATGACTTTTGCATCCCATCCCAGGTCCTTAGCTCGCCTCAAAAGAGCTTGCTGTGTCAGCTCTTGAACAAATCAGCTCTACAGAACCTCAGCTGCTGGAACAAGACAGAGCGTCTTACAAAAGGTCAGCTACTTTGCAAGGCTTTTTTTTTTTTTTTTTTGCTGAATAGGATCTCCTATTTAGCCCGAAACAGATTTTCCAACATATGCATCAGTGAGAAATTGCCAGTTGAAGAGATTCAGCAAGTTGTAGCAAAATGTTGTTGTTTTTAACAATCATTACACCTGTATCCCACCTTTCATGCAAAGAACTCAAAGTTCTTCCACCCCTATTTTATCATCACAACTATCCAGTAATGTAGGTCAGGCTGGGAGATGGTGACTGGCCCAGGGTCACCCAGTGAGTTTCATAGATGAGTAAGGGTTTGAACTCTGGATTTGCCTGCACTCTGACCACACCACATTGGATGGATTTCTTACAGAGAACCTTTAGTAATAGAATAGGAGGGAATGTAAATTTCAGAACAGAGACCCTTTGGGCAGAGGTAAACAAACAGAATATGTGGGGGGTGGGGTGCCCAAAAGTTCCCCACCCTTGCTGTAAGCTGAAAGCCACTGGGAGGAGCGGCAGTATTATAACTGCCCCAGTGGCGTAGCGTGGGGGGTGCAGGGGGGCCGGCCGCACCGGCCGCAACATCGGGGGGGGGGGGCGCTCGCACTCGCAGTGCTAAAATCCACGGGTTAGGGGGCGCAAATTACTTGCCTTGCCCCGGGTGCTGACAACCCACGCTACGCCACTGAACTGCCCTAAGAGCTTAAGAGTCACCCATCTAATTTAGCATCTTGTTATCCAGCACTGTTTTCCTTGTGCTGCAGTTCAGATTCCACCAAATACTACATTGTTCATCTTGCTCTCTGCTGTTTTACATAACTTATATGTGTAACGTACAGGCTTCAGTGTAATAGAGAAGTCAAAGTACAGTGGTACCTCTGGTTACGAACTTAATTCGTTTTGAAGGTCCATTCTTAACCTGAAACCATTCTTAACCTGAGGTACCACTTTAGCTAATGGGGCCTCCTGCTGCTGCTGTGCTGCCGGCGCACAATTTCTCTTCTCATCCTGAGGTAAAGTTCTCAACCCGAGGTACTACTTCCGGGTTAGCGGAGTCTGTAACCCAAAGTGTTTGTAACCTGGGGTAGCACTGTAATGTAAAAATCAACAACCTTATTGTTAATTATTGTTGGGATTTTTTGTTTTGTTTTAGATAAATTGATGTTAATGAGTGCAGATTGTAGTCACTTGACAGACATCCACTTCTGACCACAAATGAAGTCATATTGCAGCAATTTCTGCTTCTGTTTCCATTTTTGTCAGAATTCTCTTACATCTATAGTATGAATGTTGCTGGTGGTATAAAAATATCAATGGTATCCCCGCCTTTCACTGAGGTGGTGATGTTCTTATCATGGTTAATGTTTGCCAGAGCCTTCAACACATATCTATCTATCATCCATCTATCTATCTATCTATCTATCTATCTATCTATCTATCTATCTATCTATCTATCTATCTATCATCTATATCTATATCTCTATCTATCTATCTATCTATCTATCTATCTATCTATCTATCTATCTATTATCTATATATCTATAGAGAGCCAGTGTGGTGTAGTGGTTAAGAGCGGTGGCCTCGTAATCTGGGGAACCGGGTTCGCGTCTCTGCTCCTCCACATGCAGCTCCTGGGTGACCTTGGGCCAGTCACACTTCTCTGAAGTCTCTCAGCCCCACTCACCTCACAGAGTGTTTGTTGTGGGGGAGGAAGGGAAAGGAGAATGTTAGCTGCTTGGAGACTCCTTCGGGTAGTGATAAAGCGGGATATCAAATTCAAACTCTTCTTCATCCATCCATCTATCTATCTATCTATCTATCTATCTATCTATCTATCTAAGTCCCTGTGAAATCTTTAGCCTCATGTCTTCACCTTCAGCATTGGACCATTATTTATACATGTCCAAATACTCTAAATTAAATATAATACAACACAAAGGTTGATACTTTCTGCTCAAGCTTTCCCCAGCGCAATTCTTCCCGAGGCGACGCAGAAAGCCCTGCTCCAAAATGGACTCGACCTCATTCCTGCATATTAAAGAAGTTGAGTTCGGTGGAATTCAATTAGTGTTTCACCTTCCACGCAGTTCCTCCAGCAACGGGCTTCTCTGCTGTGCCAGCAGTATTGAATTATGAGAGAGCTCATCTTAATTGAGTAGCTTGGGTGTCTTTGCTTTGTTTTGTATTTTTTCTTTTAAGAAAGGACGGGGAGGAAAGGAGAGGGAAATATTCCAAGTAGCCAGGGTGGAAATGCTCCCCACAGAGGCAGCTGCAGGCTTGCATTTAAAAGAAGAATATGCCTTGATGTTGCTGCTTGCAGGGAGACCCAGGGTGGTATCCAGCTAAGTTTGACTGGAAGCAGACCCTTTGAAATTAATGGACATGGCTACGTTAGCCATGCCTATTGATGTCAGTGGGTCTGCTCTGAGTAAGACTTGATTGAACCCCACCCCGGACTTTGCACCAATAAGCAGTGCCCATATGTGCAGGCCAGCAAATTTTAATAGCCGAAAATAGGTTTTGAAACTTGTGCATTTGCCTGACACTTGGGCCTGCAGGTGGAGTCAGAGGCGGCGCTTCAGGCCTGGGATTCCCAACCCTGTTTTTGCTACTGACTGTGCATGTAGAAACATGGGAAGCTGCATCCCAGCAAGTTAGAGCAATGGTCTATCTAGCTCAGCGTTATCTACAATGATTGGTTGTGGCTCTCCATGGATTCAGGCAGGGACTCTATCCCTGGTGATACCTTCTGCAAGCAAGGCAGATTCTCTATCCACTGAGACCTAGTCCTTCCCTTGCATGTGGAGTGAATTTTCTTAGGGGAGAAGTGACAGGCAGGATTTGTGGTCATATTTTCCCCTTAGCATGTTTGCCCCTCCCTCTTCTCTGCAATCCACTCCAACCAGTGTGGATTGCAATCAGTGAGAGCCAGTGTAGTGTAGTTGTTAAGAGCGGTGGACTCGTTATCTGGTGAACCGGGTTCGCATCTCCGCTCCTCCACATGCAGCTGCTGGGTGACCTTGGGCCAGTCACACTTCTTTGAAGTCTCTCAGCCCCACTCACCTCACAGAGTGTTTGTTGTGGGGGAGGAAGGGAAAGGAGAATGTTAGCCACTTTGAGACTCCTTCGGGTAGTGATAAAGCAGGATATCAAATCCAAACTCTTCTTCTTCTTCTTCAACCATGCTCTGAGATAAGAAAGAGGCTTTATCTGAGGTTGGTGTTTGGGTTTCTTCTGACTTGGTTCTTTATCAACCCACAGATTTTAATGAAAATTTGTGTTTAGATATGTAAGGACACGGGAAGCTGCCTTCTACCATTGGTTCATGTAGCTCAGGCTTCCTCAACCTCGACCCTCCAGATGTTTGGAGACTACAATTCCCATCATCCCTGACCACTGGTCCTGCTAGCTAGGGATCATGGGAGTTGCAGGCCAGAAACATCTGGAGGGTCGAGGTTGAGGAAGCCTGATGTAGCTCAATACTGTCTACACTGACTGGCAGCACCTCTTTGGGGGTTGATTTGGGAGTCTTTCTTAGCTCTCCCTGGAGATGCCAGGAATTAAACCTGGAATTTTCTTCTATCTTCCTTCATTTTTAAATTTGTGAATATGATGGGGGGCAAAGAGGAGAAGGAAAAGAATGGAAAACATACCCCCCCAAAAAACCCCATTTGCCTACTGCCATTGACAATATTTCACCAATCCAGATTTAAATGTATGAATTATACATATTGTACATAGACGTATTTGAGTCACAAGGGTTCAGATTCAGTGTTTCCAGATTTCCTGGTGGGAACCTTCTCAGGCGAAACTGTGGCAAATACAAGGGAAAAACAAAACCCTGAAACATCATTCTGGATTCACAAAATGAAGAAGAATAAGATTTTCTCTGCCCGCAGAGAATGAGCTGGTTGTGCCAAATGTGGGTGTTCAATAGGCACGGTGCTTATTGAGGCTGGAAACTGAAGAGGTGGTGGTGAGCGAATTCACTCACACACATACTTTTCCAATTTGTTCCTTTTAGTTGTACAATATGCAGAATATGGTCCCCTCCCCATTAGATCTTTTATCAAGCTGCTTTGGGATGTTTTTATTCTGTTTGCAAAAGGTGGGGCAGAAATTCCCCAAATACGTGTGTCAATCAGTTCTGACCCCACTCCTTTTCCAAGTCTGGTCATGACCATCCTTGCAAGATGTAGGCTATATGGCACCCTCCAAATGTTGGACAACAACTCTCATGGTCTATGGTGGCTGGGGCTGATGGATGTAGTGGTCGAGGGGTCGCCAACCTCTTTGGATCAGTGGGTGCATTTGAAAAGTGCGGGGGGCACTTGTCACAAAATAGCTGCTATTTGGGGCATGGCATAATATCAGATGCCTGCCATGGGAGTGTGGCATAACAGAAAATTCTTCTTCTTCTTTGGCAATCACTCGTAGCCGAGTAAGATTGTCTCCCATAAACAGTCCGTAAGTGACTGTGGTGGCCAATTCTGGATCCACAGTGGGGGCATTGGTTTTGGGGCAGGAGCTGATCACTGCGTGGATTTGCCAAGCCTGCCTTCCTCCTAGCATGTTTCTCCCTTGCGTCCTGAGTATGAGTGTCTTCAAAGCCCATGACACCTTTGGTAACAGAAAATTAGAGAGAAAGCCACTCCTGACAAGCTTATACTTGCAATGGGAAGTCAGCTATGTCATGCTGTAGATTTTATAAACACTCTGACTCTGGAGTTGCTGGAAATCACAAAAGGGGACAGTGTGCTGGTGCTTGGGATTCTGATTTTGGGATTCCACAGACCCTCCAAGTGTCCCTATTTTCCAGGGACAGTCCTGAATTTACAGAAGCCACCCTGCTTTCTGATTTGATCCTGGAATTCCCCCACTTTTCCTTAGGACATCCCTGTTTTCATTGGAGAAATGTTGGAGGCATCTAACGGACCATTCTGAGAACAAGATGCTGGGCCATTGATCTAATCCAGAAGACACTTTTTGTGTGCATATGCTCTTGCTATATATTCCTGTTTATAATTTTCAGCTGATGTGCTGCCTTAGTTCCCAAGAGTTGCAATGCATAAATGTTGCCTTGCTCTTCAGTTGTATGGCACTTATGAGACCGAGGAAGGCACAGCCTGACCTAGGGAACATATGATGCTTGACTGTAAACTTGGGAAATAATGTTAATGCTGAGATCTGAATAACTGCACCTTCATCCATAACTTTTGCCTTCCACGGTCTACCCTGGGGCAGTTGGAAATTGCTCAGCTCCCAGCAAAAGTCTCCGAGACTTTAAGTGTTTCCTCTTAGGCAATTTTCATTTATTGTGTTTATATTTAACAAAGCTAACCCACTTGATTGCATTTCATTGTGAATCACTTGGAAACTGGGACATTGTGTGCTCTGAAGAGGCGCAAGGGACAGGCTGGGTAGGTGGACATTACAGAGGCACAGTGAGTCATATTTCCTGCAGACCAGTAATTGAACAACATTGCCAAAATGACATTTCCTTTCTGAAAATCAGTCTCAGGACCATCTCAATATACAGTGAGGTTTTTTTGGGGGGGTGGTTGGGACAGGGCTAGGTTATATGCCTAAAACCCTTCTAATTCCTGGATCTGGCAAAGGTTAAAATCTAATGGAGGATTCAATTGCTGGAATAGCCAGGCCAGCTACATGGCAATGGCCCCCTAATATGGGTCGCTAAGGTAACAAAGGAAGCGACTCTGTGCTAGAACACAAATGAGTGCCCACCCTCAACCCTCAGGTAGTTAGAAGGACAAAAGGCAGAGTTGAGCTACAAGTTAGAAGCAGGCTGAGCAGTGGAGAGACTGAGTCATTCCTGGTTTCTGCTGGAATCCAAGGCTGTGGCTATGGGATGAAGAAGATCCTCTTGCGGTGTTAATGCTGTAAGCTCCTCCACTGTAGGCTCAGGTTGTATGTATGTGCAAATAAATCATATGTCATAAGGACACTGAACCTCATCCCAAGGGGCTTGGGACTGACTCCTGGAGTCTCACACTGCTTGGGGACTGGGGTGATGTGCAACAGTATTTTCATACGTTGTCACAAATGGGAGACCGTGCTGCCGAGATGTAAATTCTCTTGGAGATTGGGAGTGGAATAGTTTTTTGTTTTGTTTTTAAAGTTTTTGTTTGCAATTTCAACATAACAAAATATCAAAAACATATCATATTCATTCTTTTTCCCCTCCCCCCCACCTCCCCAATACCCCCCCCCGAGCATGTAGCAATACATGAATAAATTGTTTTCCTTGGCAGGTCTTGTCCTACGATCCCTAACAGAAATGCTTCTGGTTTTTCTTACAAATGTCATTTTAAACATTTTCTTCAATTCATTATATATCATTTCCCAATTTTTTTTAATTTCTCTACATTCCCACCACATATAATAAAAGGTCCCTTCCTTTTCTTTACATTTCCAACATATGTTTGACCCGGTTTTGTACATTTTTGCTATCTGTACTGGTGTCACATACCATCTATACATCATTTTCATATAGTTTTCTTTCAAAAGAGAACAGTCTGTAAATTTCAAATCTATTTTCCACAGTTTTTCCCAATCTTCAGATTCTATGTTATGTCCTATACCTTGTGCCCATTTGATCACGACCGATTTCACCTCCTCATCTTTTGTTTCCCATTCTAATCAAATACTATATGCACCCTTCAGCAACTTCACTTTCCCTTCTATGACTAGGAGTGGAAGAGTTTTTGATGGATCTTATAGCAGCACATAGAAGAGACTACAGGTGTATCTGTGATTTTTAGCAGCAGATGATTAAGTCTAAAGTACATAAAGAAGAACCTTCCTGGATCAGACCCAGAGACCAGTCTGGTCCCACACTTCCCAATCAGATGTCCATAGAAAGCCCACAAGACCCTAAACTTTAGCTGAGGCTCTTATTCCTCATTCTCTCTTTCCGAAAACAACCTGCCTAGGGAGTGCCAGGGCACCACCCCCTGTCTTGAAGTCAGTATGTGACTTCATAATAAGAGCCTGTTGGAGAAGGTCATTGACCCATCTAGTCCAGTGCACAGTTCTCACAGATACCTATGGGAAGCCTGAGCACAACAGGATGCTTGCCTCTTGCCCTTTCCAGCAACTGGCAATCAGAAGCAGATTGCCTCTGTCAGCGGAAGCTGGAACTCAGAGACTTCAATTTCCCTTGGCTTCCAGCTTTCTCTTCCCTCTTTATCTCCTGTTGAATGGATGCTAGCGGTCAGTTCCTTGCTGCCCCACAGTGAAATTAGCATTGTGCTCGCACAGGTGTTTTGATTGGCTTGTGGAGAGAGCGAGAAAGGTATGCAGGACACATCCACTCCAGTTATCTCTCAAGACATGATTTACTGCCAGCCATTGCGGTATTGCAGTAGTGTATGCAGACTTCTTTTTCTTCTATCCTCCCCCCACCCCACCCTCGCTAACTTGATGTAATGAGAGCTGGAAATAAACATTCTCTAAGTTCTGCCCAGAATACATTAAGGAGTCATTTTAATTTGGACAGCGCCTTAAATCAGAAGCAAGGGTTGTTTACTACCAGAGACCTAATTCGCTTCCAGACCATTTCAGTAAATGCGCATTCAGATTCCACATTTCTTCTTGGTCCTTGCAGCCAGCATCATGATGGGAACCCAAGCCTAGAAAATTGCCCTAAGCTGTGGACGTTTTGCACCACTATTAAATGTTTTGCTATAATTATATCTTCCTGTGTCTACATTAAGAAAACGTAAACCTATCATTGTGCAGCTCCCATTGGAGGATTTGTAATGCCTCATCACTATCCCAGATTAAATGCATGAAGTCAAGGTGGGGTAGGGGAGCAAAAGGGAAAGTGGGTTGCAAAAGAGACTACAGTGGTACCTCGGGTTAAGAACTTTGAGAAAAGCTTTGGAGTGGTAAGCCATGTTATGGTCCTGCTATCTTGGAACAGATGGGCAGGCAGCAAACATGGGTGTGTCTCTCACTTCTGTATGGTAGATTCTGTTCCCTTTGTTTCTTGGTTTATCGTTGTGATGGTGTTCAACCTCCTTTTATAATTGTATTATTAGATTGCTGTAACCCACCCTGGGGCCATGTGGTGAAGGGCGGGTAAGAAATATATACACCCACCCACACCCACCCACCCCTTGCGTTAAGAACTTAATTCGTTCTGGGGGTCCGTTCTTAACCTGAAATTGTTCTTAACCTGAGTTACCACTTTAGCTAATGGGGCCTCCCACTGCTTCCACACGATTTCTGTTCTCATCCTGAAGCAAAGTTCTTAACCCGAGGTAATATTTCTGGGTTAGTGGAGTCTGTAACCTGAAGCACCTGTAACCTGAAGCGCCTGTAACCCGAGGTACCACTGCACAGTGGTACCTCTACTTACAGATGCAATCCGTTCCGGGGTGACGTTTGCATTCTGAAAAGTCCGTAAATAGAGCTCCGCTTCTGCACATGCGTGTGACGTGATAGATCACTCCTGTGCATGCATGAAGCTCGCAGATCACTCCTGCACATGTGCGAAGCAGCAAACCCAGAAGTAAACACTTCCGGGTTTGCCGCGTTCATAACCAGAAAAAAACGCAACATGAAGCAAACACAACTTGAGGTATGACTGTACGGCATAGGAGCAAGAAGGGAGGGACACTGAGAGGAGGAAAGCAGTGGTTTAAAACAATGGAAGAAGTTTGAGTAAAGCAGGGATGGGGAAATGGCTGTTTTAAACAGCACCAGAATTTTGAGTAAAGTACCTTCAAACACTGGAATAATTGACGACTGCCCACCATTTATCTCTCTCACTCACACAAGGCAGCTGGAATTGGGAGAAGTTTGAGTACAGCGAGAAGGTAGCGATACTGAAAGGAAAATAGTTGTTTTAAACAATGGCAGAGGTTTGAGTAAAGTGGGCATGGGGTGATGCAGAAGAAAATGGTGGTTTTAAACAGCAGAAGTCTGAATAAAAGCTGCAGAATTGCTAAATAGAAGCATGCACACACCTCCGCTAGTTTTCTAGCAACAATAAGGTCGGTAGGCTCAACCCCATCCACCCACTGAAATGAAAAATTATGAACAGTGTCTAACTCTAAATCAACTCATGAAGGGGGGTGTTTTGACAGTGGATGGACTTTTGAGAAATTGGTTTCAGAGCAGCACTAGTTTGAAGTGGATTCAGCAGTAAATATCCTCTTGATCTGCTTTTGTCAGTATGATGCTAGCTTCCAGCTGTGTGACTCTGCAAGAATCCCTGCTTTCTGGAACAGCAAGTTCTTTACAACATGGATGATAATGAATCATCTAGGAGAGATTTCAACAAAAACTTCGTTTCCCTCACCTCTCCCTCCACATAAACACTTCATTGGCAGGCTTTCGATAGGCTTAAAAAATTATATCTGTTCATTAGATACTGTTGCAGTTTTCTCACAGTTGGCATAATGCTGATTCTATCAAGACTTGACAACGAATGCCCTGTTGATATTAATAGTTTAGGATGAGAAAGTGGAGCAATCTGTGGTTTTCTTTTACTCTGTACATTTCCATCTTCCAAATACAGGGGTACCTCTGGTTACGAACCTAATTCGTTCCGGAGGTCCGTTCTTAACCTAAATCCACTCTTAACCTGAGGTACCACTTTAGCTAATGGGGCCTCCCGCTGCCGCTGTGCGATTTCTGTTCTCATCCTGAGGTAAAGTTCTTAACCCGAGGTACTACTTCCGGGTTAGCGGAGTCTGTAACCCGAGGTGTTTGTAACCTGAGGTACCACTGTACCTTTCTGGCCAGTTGAAGACAAAGTAAACTCATCTTTGCATGTAACTTCATCTAAAGCTTCTTGCATACATCTTTGGGGTCAGAATGGACTGTAGCCTCTTAGGAAATGTCTTGAGATCAGGATAAGAGACTGGGTGGAAAATGCAGCCAAGTGACTGTGAAAAGGGCAAGATCAGTGTTGAAGCATTGCTAGGGACCGAGATTAAAGCAGCAAGTATGGTAATTCGGCCTGCACCTCAGGCTCACTACTGTTAATCTGATGGTACATTTTCAGGCCAACCAAAATATTGTCTTTTTTATAATAAAAAAAACCCCACCCCAAACTTAAACCACATGAATCATTTCTATGTCTGATGTGCAGTTCTTCTGTGGCTGTTGTTGTTTGTGGGGGGAAGGCAGTCACCTGTGGAGGGAATAGTCACATTTATGATCACAGCCAATCACAGATCATGTGATACTATGATGCTGTGTAATAATAATAATAATAATAATAATAAATTTTATTTATATCCCGCCCTCCCCAGCCGAAGCCGGGCTCAGGGCGGCTAACAACAATCAAACAATCAAACAATCAGATAATCGCACATTCTAAAAATATTTCATTATAAAAATCAATTAAAATCAAATTAATGGCAACTGATTAAGCAAGATTCTGTGCAGGTTGCCAGAGGAGGGAGTCAGGCTGCACCCTGACCAAAGGCCTGGTGGAACAGCTCTGTCTTGCAGGCCCTGCGGAAGGATGTCAGGTCCCGCAGGGCCCTAGTCTCTTGTGACAGAGCGTTCCACCAGATTGGAGCCGCAGCCGAGAAGGCCCTGGCTCTAGTTGAGGCCAGCCTAACCTCTCTGAGGCCTGGGACCTTGAGGATGTTATTATTTGCAGACCGTAGTCAATCAGATGTGGCTTCATGATGTCACAAAGCCATCTGTGGGTTGCCCTCACTCTGAATGGGTCATACTTTTGCTCCCTCTATATAAAAACAATCACACACTTTCTGCTTTCTGCAGCCAAGATCTGCAGAACCTCTCATAAGGAGAACTATGCTTGGGGAAATAACTGCCTGTGCTATATAACATACTGCCCATGAAACCTATGGGACTTTAAAAAGCAGTATGTGAGGCAGCATTGGGGGGGGGGGGTCTGATGTTCAAATAAATACCGTATTTTTTGCTCTGTAAGACTCACTTTTTCCCTCCTAAAAAGTAAGGGGAAGCGTGTCTGCGTCTTATGGAGCGAATGCAGGCTGCGCAGCTATCCCAGAAGCCAGAACAGCAAGAGGGATTGCTGCTTTCACTGCACAGCAATCCCTCTTGCTGTTCTGGCTTCTGAGATTCAGAATATTTTTTTTCTTGTTTTCCTCCTCCAAAAGCTAGGTGCGTCTTGTGGTCTGGTGCATCTTATAGAACAAAAAATGTGGTAATTGCTTTTCTTTCCATTGATTTATCCATCTGTCATTGGATTTCTATATCCACATGGCTATGCTGTTTGGTTACAGCTAAAATAGATCTTTGGATCTGAAACCATGTTTTACCTACCCATTTCATTTTGTGCACAGAGGCAAAGGTGAGGGAGGAAGGTGGCTAGGAGTTTAGCCTGTTCTGCAAGAATGCCTTGTGAAAGGAGCGATGGGGGAGACATGCTTGAAGGCTCCTTGAAGATGTATTTGATAGCATAAATACATTAACAGGTGCTTTTTAAGTATTCTCCTCAGCGGAATACATTATGGATATGACATTGCATGTAACCTATTAAGATATTCCCGAAAGTTCTTCTTTTCAGCTGGATGCACAATTTGACATTGACTACAGAATGAAATTACCATTTCTCTATCTCTCTGTGTATATATGTATGTGGGTATATAATATTCCTGCCGGTTTCTCCTCCGTGAAAGTTCTAGGCTAGCGAGTTGACAGTTTGAGTACATGTCACACAAATCTTTTACCCCACATAAAAATCAGCCAAGGACAAGCGCTGGAGTGTCTTATCCATGCTAATTTGATTTTTAAATTGCCCTGTGTATCCATCTGCACTTTATAGGAAGGCAGTGTATTTATATACGTATGCGATTTGTAAAAAGTTTGTTCGGAAAAGCAACTAGGCGAGTGTCTTGCGGGAGATATTTAGGAAATATATTTGGGACTTGGAATAGCTCCTGGAAGACAGTGAGGCATAGCCAAAGATAAGACCCCGAGTGAGCAATGGTGCGCAAATAAAGGAAGGTGGGGGTGGAGAAGAAGAAGAAGAAGAAGAACCAAACTTAACCAATAAATTGAATGAAGAGAGAGTGGGACTCTTATGCAAGATAAAGAGTTTATAAGCTTAGGGAAACATAATTTGTTTTTTCCCCCCATTTAAAGATTGAGAGATGAGGGTACGGTGAGAGAAAATAAGAAAAGGGAGAAAAGAATAGGAGACACTAATCGAGGGACGCCTACTGTGCTGTTTCTGCCCTGTAATTTAAAATGGTCTTCTGAACTCACATAATATATTGTTGAATGCCACCCCAATCTCTGAGCAGTGTGAGAGCTCAGGGGCTCCAGGTGCTTACCCTGCGTTGGGTTTCCTTGGAATGAAGAACAGCAGAGACTGTGGATATATCGTTCATTTACACATATATACAACCTGGACAGGTTCACAGCATTAACATCCCAAGAGGAGCCAGGTGAGGGAGGCGGGTTGGCTGCTAATTTGCACACACACACCCCGGCATGAAACAACTTCCTTTCTGATACTAAAGATCCATACTTAGGGCCATTACCCAAGAAGCTGGCCTGGCTACGTCAACAATGGAAATGGGATGTTCTTAGCAGCCAACAGAAGAACCCGACCGTCTCTACTTGACTGATCTCCAGAAGTAAATGGTTCTACATTTTACATCTGGAGAAATCTTTGAGAAAAGCTTTGGAGTGGTAAGCCATGTTATGGCCCTGCTATCTTGGAACAGATGGGCAGGCGGCAAACATGGGTGTGTCTCTCACTTCTGTATGGTAGATTCCGTTCCCTTTGTTTCTTGGTTTATCATTGTGATGGTGTTCAACCTCCTTTTATAATTGTATTATTAGATTGCTGTAACCCACCCTGGGGCCTTGTGGTGAAGGGCGGGTAGGAAATCTCTCTCTCTCTCTCTCTCTCTCTCTCTATATATATATATATATATAGTGGTACATCAGGTTAAGAACCTGAAACTGTTCTTAACCTGAAGCACCACTTTAGCTAATGGGGCCTCCCACTGTCGCCATGCGATTTCTGTTCTCATCCTGAAGCAAAGATCTTAACCGAGGTACTATTTCTCGGTTAGTGGAGTCTGTAACCTGAAGCGTATGTAATGCCAGCTACATAGAAGTAAAATATTTCTACAGCCTTACTCCCAACTTTCCAATCGGCAAGAAAGAGGCATTAGTAGAGTTCAAGGACGCAATCCAGTTAGGTTAAAGCTCTTGGTGTGTGTGTGCGCGCACACACACACATGCGAAGAGGCACCAGCTTGCACAGACGATTGGGGGAGGGGTGGCAGCATGTCAAACATGTGGCATTGATGTCAGGCTATCAGGAGGCGCTGGGGTGGAGCAAAATGCAGCAGCCTTGCAGTTTCAATGACAGGCGACTCCTCCTCCTGGCACCACCTACGGTGGGAGTCTGCTTCAACCCTCCCTCCCCTCTGTGGCAGGAGGAATAGGAGGAGCTGGCTACTGGAGCCACACTGTGCTTGGCTTCATGTTTCACCTCTGTGCTTTTTAGACATGGGGGCTGGCCCCTACCTCAGTAATATTTGGGGGGGGGGGCAAAGGGCTCGGCCCCAGGAGCTGGAGCTCCTCTGTGTGTGTGAGAGAGAGAGCACACACACAGCAGGCCTGGTGAGAGGTGTGGACTGAGGAGAATGGGTGGTCCCCATCCCTGGCTTACGTGATGATTCCTTCTGTGTTTTAAGGGAATATATCTGTCTAATGAATCAAAACATAACATAGAACATATACCATGTATAACATATCACAATAATGAAACAATTGGGCTGACGTTTTGTTTCATTTTGAATTTCTTTCGGGGTCTTAACATATGGACGGCAACAATGAAGTTATAGAACAGCCTCTCCCAACTTATTTATTAATTAACAAATGTATTAATTAAACAAATGTATACTTTGCATCATAAAGCCATCCAAGTGGTGTTCACAGTGCCTTACAGCTGGTGTAAAATGCAGCTCCCATCATCCTTAGACTATTGACCATGCTGGAAAGGACAAATGGGTCTTTTAGTCCAGAACATCTGGAAAAGGCACCAGAGCCATTAATTCTTTGCTGAGTTCTCTTTCCAGTGCCATCTGCCTGCACTGAATTAAGATAGGTGTAGAAGAAGAAGCTTAGTTTATATGGTGGAAATATGAATGGCATGAGCTTAACAATGGAGGGAAAGAGTACCGTAATCCCTCCTTACTTTTCAGAATGCAGAGGACTAGTAAAAGGTCAGCTTATGCATCAGCCGTAATGGCATAGAATCTGTTCTGGATATGTGCTTTTTTAGCAGCCCAAATCAAATAGGATTTGCATAAATGCATATTTAAAAGCCGCCACGCCACACACAAAACTCTGATTTATGTGCTACAAGTTTCCTCAAGTCAACTTTCAGATGACCTGTGTAAGTTGTACAACATTGTGCCAGAGGTATGGTCCCCCTTATTTGCAATAAGGATTGTTGTGAATATGATTTAATTCCTAAGTTTGCAGTTGGTTGAGGGTGGAGATCCTATAGTGCATGATTAGACTATTGGACCACAGAAGTCTTAACTGTGAATAGAAGGTGAAGGCCAGAGGAGATGGGACTCCTATGCTGGACAGTACATAAATGGGATGCTGGTATAGCTGAGATGGCAAACTTAAAATATGGGCTGCCAAATGTTGTGGTGTTCCAGTTCCCATCAGCCTCAGCCAGCTTGGTATTCCCAAGGATGATGGGAACAGCAACATCTGTCCAGCAACATCTGGGGGACCAAAGGAGGCATGGAAATAACTAACTAATGCTCCCTTGTTTAGTCAGCTGGGAGAAGATGATTCCTTGCCATAGCAGATCAGCCTAATAACTGATAATCGTTGTTAATCATACTCAAGCTAGATTCATTGAAAACAATGGACTAAACTTGATGGATTTTAATGGGTCTACTTTGACTTTGCTGGATGCCACTCAACAATTCAGAAGTCTGTGTCTATTATATGTCTGTCTCCTTTTCTTCAAGGAGCTTGTGGTATATCACATGTTGTGTCCTCCCTACCTGGTCTACATTTTATCTTCACAACCACCTTGTGTGGTGGGTTAGATTGTTCTTGTCCACAACCACCCCTTAGCAAGCTTCTTGGCTGATTCGGGATTTGAACCCAAAGTCTCTACGGTTGTTTCGCAGCACTTCTGTCTGCTAATGCACACTTGCAAAGTGACGCTGAAGAAAAGGACACTGTTATGTTTTATAGTTGTGTGAAATTGTTTAAAATAAAGGATCTGCTTTTGAAGCTGTGCCGCTTCCTTCTCATTGGTTCTTTTGGGTTTGTTTGTTTTAAGCTGCTAAAGCTCAGTATCAAGATTGAAATTGATTAACAATTCTACAAATTTTACCCAGCAGCTATAATCATTAGTTGCCTTAGCAACCTGCTTGCTGAGATCACAGGGCACATTAGAACGTGTGTGTGTGTGTGTGTGTGTGTGTGTGTGTGTGTGTGTGTGTGTGATGAGATTTAGATAGCTTCCTGCCCTGTGAGATGTCCAGTTCAAGGAAGGGCACAACCCAGCAGGGGTTTATCCTGTACAAGCATCCTGGAAATGAGTAGCTGTGTTGGTGTTCAGGAGTGATGATTACAGTGATGATCAGGCACTTGCCCATGAGAGGTTCCTCTTAAACATACTCCGGATGTCCCTATTTGATGAAAGCTCCTTTGGAACATCATTGTCTCAATTTCATCCTTCCTTCTTCCATAAAGCAAAGGAAAAGCCCTATAACTACCACCTCCTGGCAGCAGAGCAATCACATTTCAGATGCAGCTCTATCCTGCCCTCTTGCAAAACTTCAGGGTGGTGAGCAGCAACATAAAACCTTTTAAAAGCAATACAGAAAAATCATTCAAATGGCTGGCTACTCAGGAAAATTTTGAGCAGCAGCAAAGTCGCATCAGCATAAAATCTCTGCAGCGATCATGCTCCACACCATGGTTCCAGCAACTCAAAATGCCAGGCTTCCAAATGAATCCAGCTGGGCCACTGTAACTCGGAGCTTTCCAAACTGTGTGTCACAACACGTTAGTGTGTCGGCTGCAGTGTGTAGGTTTGTCGCTTGAAAGCTCTTATAAAGGGATGGTTTAACTGCCCGTTTGCTAGCAAAGCTGAATTACTGTGTCGCAAACTATGCAGAATTAGATAAATTAACAGGAAGGATTCGAAACCTGTGGGACCAGAGATTCTTAGAAGACTGGAGTAAATATATGAATTATTTGAAAAGCAATTGTAATGAACAGATTGTGCTGGTAGGACTGCAAGAAGTTCTGTAAGGAGGACTATTGAAATATTGCAAGAAAGACTATGAAGAGAACCATTAGTTAATGATAATTAAGAGTAATAGAGAAATTAAGAAATGCAGAATAAGTGATAAAGAACGGAAAATCACCCGAGGTGGTTGACAGAAGTCTAAAATATTGTGTAAGATAAGAAGTTATGTTAAATGAATGTTGGAAATGATATGTAAAAAAAACCAATAAAAATGTGTGTGTGTATATATATACACTGTGTTGCGAAATGATGCATGTCTAAAAAGTGCGTCACCAACATGAAAAGTTTGGAAAGCTCTGCTGCAACTCTTTACTTCAGCATGTGTGCCATTCTAGTGTTTTTTCTATCATTTTGTAGCATAATGTCTTCTAACAGGAATAAACTACAGTGGTCCCTCTGGATGCAAATGGGATCCATTCCGGAGCCCCGTTCTCATCCTAAAGCGAACGCAACCCACGTCTGTGCATCTGTGCATGCGCAGGTCGAGATTCGCCGCGTCTTCTCATGCGCGTGACGTCATTTTGAGCATATGCGCATGTGCGAGAGGCGAAACCTGGAAGTAATGCATTCTGCCGCGGAGCGTAACCTGAAAACGCTCAACCTGAAGCACATTTAACCTGAGGTATGACTGTATATGTGTATGCTGGCATCCGTCTGTCTCAGGAGACAATGGAGCAGATTGGTTTTCAGGGTAAAGTCAAACTGTTGGAAGGTTGCAGCGTCTGCTGTGGCTGTAGAGACTGATTGTCTGCAAGCAATTCCCACACAGCAGAGCTGATGTTGCCAGCCTTTATGTTCCTGTGTTTGCACAAACAGTCCTGTATTCAATCCTGGCTCCTCCAGTTAAAATGATGTGCTAGCAGATGACTGGTAGAGCTGCTGACAGAGTGGAAAGTACTAGGCTAGATGAACAAATAGCCTGCCACTTTCTATGACTTTTTGGAACAATCAACAGGTAATATTATTTAGCTTCATGCCACAAAAAGCTGTTGATTTTGAATATTAAACCACTGTTACTCAGTAGTCAATCAGACTTTTCTTTTTCTCTAGACTTGTTGACAATCCTAACATGCACAGTTACTAAGATGTTGCTGCTGTTCACCGCTTCCTCACAAAATGGGAATGATCCACCTTTGCCTCCGATCCCATATTCTTTAAACAGAACCATTTCAGGCAGCAGATTATAACGTGGTGTTGCAATTTTTCAGGCCGCAGATGTTCCCTTCAAGGAAAACACTTCCAGTGGGACGTGCAGGGAGCAAACTCTTGCAATCAAAACAAAAGTAACCACCCCTAAATCCATGTATACAATTTTGCTGAAAGGCTCTGAATTGTCCCTCAAGTGATAACACTCTCACTAAGCTTATAAGCTCCATAGCTCAGCTACTTCTGTGTCTGCTGGCTGCACTGCACTGTTAAACATTTTTCGAAAGAAAAAAATTGCTTCACCAGATATCAGCAGCATCATTTTTTTTACTTACAAGGCTGTATTTTTGTGAATGGCACCAATTTCTTTATAATAGCACAGTCATTTAATGGTATGTGCCAGAGGTTTTTTATTTTCTTCCTTACAGGGCTGGAACAGTGAAGTGTACGCAGCAGTTTACCTGTTTAGTTAACCTAGATTCTGAAAATGTGAGATGGGTCATCTTTCTTGGCTGTCAGATTGGGAACCCCAACTGGCAAGGATTATAGGTGGGGTCCTCATTGTGTATCCCTCTCCTTTTTTAAGACATTGTATTACACAGTCTTATGCTACTGTCTACTGCTCGGTTTTCCTGATGTATTATCCCCTGCCCTCGATATATGCATTCCATTGTGCAAGCCACTCAGAGGATTTGGTTGGGCCATATAGTGGTGTAAACAAATATATCTTGAAAATAAGAAAAAAGAAGCCAGAGTAACTATAAGCTGCTCCCTGACTTCCATCTCTGTAGTGGAGTCTTTTGGCAAAGATTAGAGGGTCAACTTGAGCGGGTATAGCTTAGTGGTAGAGCATACCATCCTACTTTTTCGAACCCGAAACCAGAACACGTGTCTTCTAGGACGCGCTCCCGGGCATGTCAGGTGACCCATGCCACACTCTAGCCCAGAGGTTGGCAGGGTTCACTTCAGCAGAGGTCTCTCTGTGGGTCGGATTGTGTGCACTTGTGCGCCCGCGATTTCCAGTGTCTGCGTCTGCGCAGATGCGATTTCCAGTGCTGCAGAAGCAGGTCCCTGTCCTGCGCTGCGCATGGGGACTTGCCAAGTGGGCACCTCTGTTCGGGGGGTGGCTCATGGACCAGTTAAACAACCCCCTTGGGCCACTTGTGGCCCCTGGACCTTAGGTTGCCGACGCCTGCTCTAGCCCCCCAAAACCACTTTTTGGGGGCTAGAGAGTGGCCCTACAGCATGTGATATTGTGGCACCCAAAATGGCCACTAAGATCTTGCGTGAAAAAAATGGGATGTCATTTTTTTTTCTGGGGCACTTGGCAGGTCAGGTAGAGCACATCCTTTTCAGGTGGAAGGTCCCAGTTTCCACCACTAGTATCTCAAGTTTAAAAAGGAACGGGTAGCAGGTGACCTGGAAGGCCTCTGCCCCAGGCCCTAGGGCAGGTGTAGCCAATGTGTTGCCCTCGATATGTTGTTGGACTATAATTCCCATCAGCCCCAGCCAATATGGCCAGTGACCAGGAATAGTGGTGATTGTAGTCCAGCAACATCTGGAGATGTTGCCTCCCATGCCCTAGGGAGTTGCTGTCCATCAAAGTAGGTCTTATAGGACTAGATGGACAAACTGTCTGGTATAAGGCAGTATCCAGCGTTGCCATTAGTATCTCCTTCCAGTAAGTGGGAGGCGTAAAGCTATAAAGAAATTCACTGTTATTATGGTGGGCAGAGGGTAGTGGAAGCAGGACTGGTGTGCATTGCAGGGAACATGAAACCTGCTTCAAATATCCCTCTCTGTGGGTGTTAGGCATCCAGGGCCAGGGATAATAACAGGTTTTGCCATTAACATAGCACTTACTTTCTGCTCAGGCAGTGGCGTAGCGTGGGTTGTCAGCACCCGGGGCAAGGCAAGTAATTTGCGCCCCCTAACCCGTGGATTTGCCCTAACCCCAGATGTTGCGCCCGGTGCGGCCGGCCCCCCCTGCACCCCCCACGCTACGCCACTGTGCTCAGGAGTTAATGGTATCCATCCATTTGTACGTGCAAAGATAAATGTTCATAAATGAGCTGGACTTTGTGGTGAGCAGTGCAGTGGCCAAGTTTGCTGTCAATGCCAAATTGGGCAGGGTGGTAAAGAACAAAAAGCGATTCATGTGCTGCTCTGAAAGGCTCTCTCCAAACTGGGCAAATGGGAATTGAAATGGAAAATGTGTCTCAATGTAAGCCAGTGCATTTGGGTTTTGTGCGGCTTTCTGGCCCCAATGTGCTTCACTTAATGAGTAAGCAATGTTGTTGGCGTCCATCTGTCTTGAGAGACAATGGCTGAAGTCAAACCACTGCATTAGCAGCACTGAAGTGACTTCGCTGGGTGCAAGGCTGGGCAGTGTGTGTGGAGGTCCTGGGCTGCCCAGATGACAGGACTTCATATACACACTTGTGGGTCTGATCTGGGATGTTGGAGAATTGGTAGTGTTTTACAGGCTGCATTGATGTTACAATAAGCAGAGTGAGGCAACCCTTTCAAGCAGCAGATTTGAAGTGTCGTGAAAGGACATGGAATTGATAGTGATGGAATTTATTGTTGTTGTTATTGCCAAGGCAGGGGAGAGAGAGGTGCTTGTGGAATCTTCCACCTCACAGCCTTCTCTTAAAGGTAAAGGTAAAGGGACCCCTGACCATTAGGTCCAGTCGTGACCGACTCTAGGGTTGTGGCGCTCATCTCGCTTTATTGGCTGAGGGAGCTGGCGTACAGCTTCTGGGTCATGTGGCCAGCATGACTAAGCCACTTCTGGCGAACCAGAGCAGCGCACGGAAATGCTGTTTACCTTCCCGCCGGAGCGGTACCTATTTATCTACTTGCACTTTGTGCTTTCGAACTGCTAGGTTGGCAGGAGCTGGGACCGAGCAACGGGAGCTCACCCCGTCGCGGGGATTCGAACTGCCGACCTTCTGATCAGCAAGTCCTAGGCTCAGTGGTTTAACCCACAGCGCCACCCGTGTCCCTCACATCCTTCTCTTACATGCTATATATTTTGGAAAGTTGCTTGTTTGCTTTGCATTTGGACATTTCTTAAGTTATTGTAAAATAATAATAATAATAATAATAATAATAATAATAATAATAATAATAATAATAATAATAATTGCATGGTGGTTCCTGGCATCAGGGAGGAGGTTTTGTTTATGTTTGTATAGAACTGGAAAGTGTTTTGAATCAAGGTGGTGGAGTGAAACTTTCAAAACTGCCCTGATTTCCACCATTGATTTCAAAACTGCAATGACTTTCTTCTTTGGTTTCTTAAAATTCCCAACCAACACTAAGGACAAGACTTCTCATGGTTCTGTATGTGTTATTCTTTCATAGGTATTGTTTGCCAGTTTCCAAACAATAGCTGTATTAGACCCTAAGAATCTAAAAGGGCTAAACAATTTCAAACTTTTCCACCAGGTCAGGAAATCCTAAGCCAAGTAAACACTTGCGTGTAGAACGAGAGAAACAGAATGGATGGGATTTATTTCAAATGGATTTGTGTAATAAAAAATAGTTACTTCTACAGTAATTTCTCTCCCCCCTGCCCAGGCCAGAATGAAGTACTATATTTAATTTACCTTCCTGTCAGGAACAGTGTGCTATCGTATTTGGCTTCCTCTTTAATCCCTAATTAAAGAGGCTTCTGTGATGGATCTCAGATGCTGTAGCAGGTAAGTAGCAATTAAATACATGACTGATTAGCACAGTGGAATATCTTGGGATCCTCAGTGTGAAAATGGAGCTAGGCTCAGTTGAACAGTTGAAATCAATAGGAGAACTTGCACAAGGTCTCTCCCTCTCTTTCTCTGTTAATTTGACTCCTTTGGGATTGTGGAGGGCAATTTGGATTAATCATCCACAAAGTCAGAGCAGGATAAAATTCTTCTTCTTTTTTGCCTGTGTGGTGGAAGTGAATGCGTCATCCTTCTAGTTGCATTGCGGTTGTGTTGTACAGTACATGCTTCATGAATGAAAGGAGTAGAGAGGTGATCCAGACTAAAGCAATAAAGTGCATGTTGAAATATAGAAATAGTTCAAGCCATAGCGGGAAACCATGTGAATCAGCCAGGTTGAGATTTGAGCTTGCATACCCTCTCCTTCTTTTTTTGCTGCTGGTTTTGGGAGGAAGTGATTTGGAAAAATCCACCATTAGTTTTAAACAAGCCACAGTTCCCTGTTGAATCCAGACTTTGGGAACTGTGATTTGTTTAAATGCTGCTTGATAAGTGTGGGATGTAAAGGTGCATGTCAAGTGCAGCATTCCGACAGAGGACTAACGGCCTCCATTTTCTAACCGGTTGCTGTGACAACCAGTTTGTCGGTTGCTGGTAGTTTTGAAAGATAACTGCTCAGCTGCAGCCACCTCAGGACCAACTTCCCTCTGGTATAGTTTATTTGCTTGTTATGTAACCTAAGCCTGCCTTCAGGTGCAGTTCTGTAAACCTGAATGAATCTGAGAGTAAAATAGTTTTATATTAACATGATAACAGATTTGTGTGTGTATTCTTTAAGAGGGATTCAAAGGGATCTTTAACCAGGAAGGCATTTTTATTAGTAGAACTTAGACGAGTCAGCAACAAGCTGATTGCTGCATAAACGTATACAGTGGTACCTCAGGTTACATACACTTCAGGTTACAGACTCCGCTAACCCAGAAATAGTGCTTCAGGTTAAGAACTTTGCTTCAGGATGAGAACAGAAATCGGGCTTTGGCAGCGGCGCAGCAGCAGGAGACCCCATTAGCTAAAGTGGTGCTTCAGGTTAAGAACAGTTTCGGGTTAAGTACAGACCTCCGGAACGAATTAAGTACTTAACCTGAGGTACCACTGTAAAGGGGATTGTTTAACTCTGCTAAAGTAAACCTTCCCACAATAAGAACAAGCCAGGATCAATCTAGCTTCAGATCCAGATATGTTATGAAACCATAATTAAATACAGTCATACCTCATGTTACGTTTGCTTCATGATACGTTTTTTCAGGTTGCGTCCCGTGGTGACCCGGAAGTACCAGAAAGGGTTACTTCCGGGTTTTGCCACCCGCAGATGCGCAAACGCACAAAATGATGTCACGCGCATGCGCAGAAGTGGGGAATTGTGACCTGTCCATGCACAGATGTGCCACTGCGGGTTGCGTTCTATTCATGTTGTGAATGGGCCTCCAAAATGGATCCCATTTGCAACTAGAGGTACCACTGTACAAGAGATGGGCGAACAAACCCCCAAATGAACTCTCCCTTGGAGACCCAATTAGTTTTTGGAAACAATCTTGAAGCAAATTGTTCGTTTCCTGCACCAATCCCAGGGTCTTAGGGATTCAACACCACCTTCCTATCAACTACCCAAATACCCTCCCTATCAATCCCTTTCTTTAACTTCTAGCAGGGTTGGCAATGGTGGCAACCTTAGAGAGCAGGAAGAAGGAAGATTTTTTTCTCCCTATGCCTTTCCTCTCTGCCCTTGTTGTCCTGATGTGCTTTGCCCTATGGCAGGACTGACTGACAGAGCAGTAGCACTAGGAGTTTGAGTCTTCTCAGCGGCCACTACTATTGTGCATGATGGAGTAAAAGGAAGAAAAATGGCCTTCAACCTGCAATCTGTACCACCATCCTCGCTGGAAAGTAGTAAAAGAGAAGAGTAGGGAGGATGCTGGGAAGCTCAAACTAGAAGGAGCCCTTTTCTGAGTCAGATATTGTTCTGAGCTACCGCATTGATTGCAAAGAGAATACGGAGGATGTGTGTGGTGATCTTTGAAATCTTGACTTTCCTTTGGAGAATGCTTTCAGGATCCTCAAAAGTTTGTTTCCAAGCCAGTAGTCCTGCAGTAGTCCAAGCCATTAGAAAGTAGTCCTGCAGCACCCATAGTTTAAGCAAACTGCGGTTCCCTGAATTTGGATGTTACATGGAACTGTTGAGCTTCCACACTCCTCTTTCTGGTATATGAAAGAGGAGAAGAATAGGGAGCACAAGGTTTGCTGTGACTCACGCAGTAGGAAATCATAGTTTATTGTTGCTGTGTGAACTAAGTCTTAGAGTTAGATCTAAGTCATAGAGTGAGAGCCAGTGTGGTGTAGTGGTTAAGAGCGGTAGTCTCATAATCTGGGGAACTGGGTTCGCGTCTCCGCTCCTCCACATGCAGCTGCTGGGTGACCTTGGGCTAGTCACACTTCTTTGAAGTCTCTCAGCCCCACTCACCTCACAGAGTGCTTTTTGTGGGGGAGGAAGGGAAAGGAGAATGTTAGCCGCTTTGAGACTCCTTTGGGTAGTGATAAAGCGGGATATCAAATCCAAACTCCTCTTCATCTGTCAAAGACATTTGTAGCTTCCCAGTTAAGTTCATTTCTGTCTCTTATTTCCTAACACACCTAAATTGGAAAGAAGTCATTTTCCAATAGAACTGAATTTGTGAAGGAAACGTGAATTACCTTGGAAGTACTTTGTCAAAATGTGAAATACTTTGGAAGATTATTATTTTTTGCATGGAGATGTGAGTTAAAATTTACCAAGAAATCTTTTCAAATCCTCTCTGATTCATTTCTGCTCTTGTTCTGTTAAAATGTAGCAATTGCAGTATATTTAAAAGATTACACATTTTGAAATGCTTCACCCACACAATCAAGTGGTCCCCAAACTTCTTTTTCAAATGAGTTGTAATAATGAATGATGACGGTCCTTGACAGTCCTGAACTGGAGCTAAATGAAATGTGAGGAAAGATGGTTGATTTTAACTCTGGGAAAGAGGAAGAAGTTGAGTCACTGTAGATGTTTTAATACTGTCAATCTACAGAGTTCTGCAGCATCTTTGAAAATGTCCATGAAGTCATGGACTCCTAGAATTGTAGAGTTGGAAGGGACCATGAGGGTCATCTAGTCCAACCCCCTCCAAGGCAGGAATCAGAGCTAAAGAATCCCTGAGCAGAAGGCCATCCAACCGCTGTTTAAAAACCTCCAAGGAAGGAGAGTCCACCTGTGGGAGTCATAAAGCCATGGCAGAGGCTTGTATTGTGCCTCCTGACCTGTGCGACCAGCACTCTGTGCCTGGCAGTGTATAGAATGTATTGACCTTATAGGGAGTTGTGTTTCCTCTGGGCAGTGATTACCTTAAATGGTGATGGAAGTGTTAAACCATTACCAGGCGATGTAACGTGAGACATTGCCAGATGACCATGCTGGCTGAGAGGGACAAAGGATAATAAAAGTTACCGGAGAAGAGGGAAGTCGAAGGAGCTGCCCCTCCATCCTGAAAATACTTGCTGCCTCTTTGTGTCTTTTTTTCTATGCTATGCTAAGCACCATCTCATGACGGCTGGTCTTCCGTCATCCACCACCTTCCAATAGCCACTGTATAAACCTCAAGTAGTTTCCAGTGGTGTTTCTTGGCTCATGGTAAATCTTCCATCAGCAGAACAGGGAGGGAAGCAATTTTATGTCATTCTCCATGCAGCCCCTGTGCTCTAATAAATCTGCTTTGTTTGGTCCCACAACCCTCTGGAGCAGATTTAGGGGGGGGGGACGGGACTGCAAGGTGGAGGGTGAATTGCTGAAAATTGCTTCCCTCTTCGAGTAACCTGCTGGACACAACTAAGGATGTAGCAAGGTGCTGATTTATATTCCAACCCATGTTGGTCACATGTAGTACCGTTTCCATTCTGCTGCAGTTCAGATTCCAACAAAGAGGTTACTTGGCTTCCTGTCTGTTGTAGTGGAATTTTACATAATTACAGTGGTACCTCAGGTTACAGATGCTTCAGGTTACAGACTCCGCTAACCCAGAAATAGTACCTCGGATTAAGAACTTTACTTCAGGATGAGAACAGAAATCGTGTGGTGGCAGTGCAGCGGCAGCGGGAGGCCCCATCAGCTAAAGTGGTACCTCAGGTTAAGAACAGTTTCAGGTTAAGAACGGACCTCCGGAATGAATTAAATTCTTAACCCGAGGTACCACTGTTATGTTATTATTTTGTTATTCGACACCATTCAACACAAAGGAAATGCAGTGCAAATGGCAGTGCGAGGGTGAGTAATCAATTATATATTGCTGGTGGAGTGAAAGCAGCACCAATTGTGAATGCCAATCTTATTCATTGGAATAATTGTCATTCCAGACATGGGATGGACAAGAGGACACTGGCAATTTCCATGCCCATTTTCATCAGAATTCTCCGGCATCCCTAGACACAAACTGGCATTCCCCATTGAGATGTAGGAAAAATGTCTTGTATGATGTGGTCCTAATTTTTCAGTCCAAAGTTGCTTGGTAGAAGGGGATTGTGGGAAGTGTACACAGAGTGCTAGGATTGCGAGTACTTTGTGCTAATGAGGGACGAAGCAAATTGCTGGTTCCTGTTTGGATGCTTGAAAGGAAGACTTCTTCTCCTGTCTTCTTCCTTGTGCACAAGTTCAGCAGATGGCTACATGCTGTGGTCAAGAGCAGGAAAGGGACAAGGAGAACGTGACTGCTTCTTGGACTTAAAAAAAGAGAAAAGAATACTGTATCTCTTTCCGAATTGGCAGACACATCTGTTGTCTGTGCCTCTAAATAAATGGTAACTTTATTGCAGGGAGAGGAAAGGGACATCATTGCACTGCTTAAGTTAGTTGCACTTAGTTCCTGTAGTAATCAAGTGGAGGTAAATTTCGTCATGACTAAGGTGCATTCAGATGTGGTTACTGTTGTGTTAGTTTTTCATGGTGTTTCTTTCCTGTTTCCCAATGTTCCATTCACGCTGCAGTATCTGTTGTGTTACGGAACTGTAGCTTTTTGACCAATATACCGGCATGCCACATTGAATTTTGTTCGCACCAGTGGGCATGGTGTGGCACAACAGATGTCATTGGACAACACTGCTAATTCTCCACCCTTTCCTCACTTGCGTGCTTCTGTTCCCCCATGATAACAGCAAACAGGGGTACCAACTTGAATAAAATATTGGGGGGGTAAGCCCTGTCCCATTAAACTTTAATTAGTTTAATGTAAATGCCCAGTGCGCTTCCATCGTCACAAGTCCCACTACAGCAGAGCATTTCGCGCAGCAGTTTAAGAAGGGCAGGAGAGGCAGTATCTTTTCAAAGAGGAGTCTTGGAGCAAGCGGTTTGGAACTCAAAGATAAGGTTTATTTACAAAAACAAAAAAAAACCCGGTGACGAACCACACATATCAGCAAACACACCCAAAAGGGGAGAAGGGGAAAAGGGAACAAACACATGGGAGACTGACTATTTATACAAACTCATGTTCCTGGAAGCCTAATGACCTCCAGCTGCTCAGTGATTAGAGCGTTTCTGCTACCTTTTAACCCTTTGATAGCAACACCCCCTCTCGCTCGTAACACTGAGCTGTACCAACCTTAATTCAAATTTAAACCTGAACAGAAACATTTATGAGATTGCGGACTCAAAGCTTTCGTAAAACCGTCTGCGAGATTTTCTTGGCTTGGACAATACTTTAGTTCAATTAAACCTTGTTTTACACTTTGGCATACATTTTGATAACGGATATCCAAGTGTTTTGTGTGTGCCTTGAATTGACCTGATTTAGCTAGTTTAATACAAGGTTGATTGTCTTCCCACACTCTGATAGGTAGGGAACATTCTCCAAACAATTCTTGTACCAGTTGCTTATAAAATTCCAGTTCTCTACATACATCTGATAATGCATTAAACTCAGATTCAGTTGAACTTAAAGCTATAAGTGACTGCTTTCTTGATCTCCAACCAATTAGTGCATTTCCAAATTTTATCACCATTCCTGACACTGATTTTCTATCTGGTCCAGCATCTGCCCAACTACTGTCGGCCCAACATTCAAGTTGTGTGCTGCCCTCTGCTGATAGTTTTAAGCGAAACCTTTTGGTAGTTTGGAGATACCTTAAAACTCTTTTTACTCCTTGCCAAGCATGCATTGATGGTTTTTCAGCTTGTCTACACAGCATGTTGACAGCATATGTTATATCAGGCCGAGTCCACTGTGCAATGTGGAGTAGACTGCCTATCGCTGACTGGTAAACCCCGGGATTACAGAACTCTGCCTGTTGCTCGACTTGAGCATCCTTTGTGTAACTTAACTCCATTGGGGTTTTAACACCAGCACAATTGTCCATTTTAAACCTTTCCAGCAACTGCTGGATCTTAGCTTCTTGGCTGAGCCAATAGTTCCCATTTTCATCTTGCTGAATTTTAACTCCTAGATAAACAGATACATTGCCTAGTGATTTTATCTGAAACCTTTCTCCAAGCTTTGTGGCAAATTGTTGTGCAAGTTTATCATCCTTTCCACTGTATAATAAATCGTCAACAAATATCAAGACTGCTTCTTGTTCACATCCCGAGCCTTTTAGATAAAGACACGCATCTGCTACGCTCTTTCTGAACCCCATGCTCTCTAGAGCATCGTTTAAGCAGGAATTCCAATTACGGGCGGACTGTTTCAACCCATAAATGGATTTGTGTAGGCGCCAGACCTGGTTTGGCTTGTCTCCTTCAAAACCCGGTGGTGGTGTCATATAGACTTCCTCCTGTAAGTCTGCGTTTAAATAAGCCACATTGACATCAAAATGAAACAGCTTATTTCCCTTCTTAGCTGAAGAGGCTAAAAGCATTCTTAGTGACTCCGATCTTGAAGTAGGGGCATAGATTTGAGAATAGTGAACACCTTTGCGCTGCGAAAACCCTTTTGCAACTAGTCGGGCTTTATACTGCAACTCTTCAGTAGTTGTGGGCTTTAAACGATATACCCATCGACAACCTACAGCTTGTTGCCCTTTCGGAAGCTCTGTACTTGTAAACACACCGAGAGACTTCATTGAAGCCATCTCTTTTTCCATTGCTTCCTGCCACTTTACGGCTTCTGAGCTTGGAAGCTTTTGTACCTCCATATAGCTATCTGGCTCACACTGTGCCATATTTACGTATACACTTGTCACCTTAAACCGCTCTGGCGGCTTGCCCTTTGTGGCACGGTTTGACCTGCGCAATTGTTCCTCTTGTGCCCCCTCTGACCGTTGGCTGTCAGAATCTGTCTCAGACTTTATATCTGGATGCGCCCCTAGGGATAAAGACCTCCGTTTAGATACCTCCCTTGGGCTTGGTGTTGCAGGCGACCTGCTTCGCTTTTGCTGTCTGCTAGGCCTACTGACTGGCGATGTTGGAACACTCCTAGATTCTGGCTTTTCTACCTTAGGAGAAGAACCTTGTGCCTGGTCAGAATCTGCATCTGAACCATGTGCACCATCCCCTTCTGGCTCATTACTCTCTGGACTTTCATTCTCAGCATGAATGCCTAAATCATCTCTCAAAATGTCAGGGTTAGCATGTAAGTGAGTCCATCCGGATTGCTCACAAAATTCAGCACTCCTACTGAGGACCACTCTTGTAGTATCCCCATTTGGGTTCACGAATCTCCAAGATTTAGCGTGTGGTTCATACCCACAAAAGATGAGTTTCCTAGCCCTTGGACCTCCCTTTTTCCTTAACGCTTTTGGGATAAGTACATAGGCTGGACATCCAAACACCCGAAAGTAATTAATTTTGGGCTTCTTCCCATATAAAGCAAAATAAGGGGTAGTGCCAATTACAGAATTATATACTCGGTTCAGAATATGAGTAGCCGCCTGCCAGGCTTCCGCCCAGTAACTTTGAGGGAGTTTAGCATCAAACAACATAGAGTTTGCCAACTCTTGCAGAACCCTGTTTTTACGTTCGGCCACGCCTCCTTCTTGGGGGGAATAAGGTGTAGACAGACGATGCTTAATTCCCTTTTTCTTAAAGAAATTCTGCAACACAGACCCGGTAAATTCTGACCCTCTGTCTGTCTGAAAAGCAAGTACTCTAGTACCGAATTCAAGTTCTACTGCATGAACCCAATTTTTAACTGTTTCTGCAGTATCTGCTTTGGTTTTGACAGGAAAAAACCATGTGACTTTTGTTTTGTCATCCGAGAGACACAGTGCATACCTCGAACCTCCCATGCTAGCAACAGGCATTGGGCCACATAGGTCCATATGCACAAGTTGGAATACTTTGCCAGATTTCCTATCTGAACTGGGATAGCTGCATCTATGAACCTTCGCCCTTTTGCATGCAGTACAGTCCAAATACTTAGTACATTTGTTCATTTTGCACCCTTCTGATAATTCAGGTTGCCTTTTAACATACTGAAAATTAATATGTCCCAGACGGCGGTGCCATAAATGAACACAAGAATTATGGGTAGGCAAGTTCACACAACCAGCATGAACCTGTTCAACTTCATCTGGACTTGTCTCAAAATAATATAACCCATTTCTGCATTCCACCTGCAAAAGAGATACGTTATTCTTTGAAATAGTGCAAACCCCATTTTCAAACACAGTTTTAAACCCAACTCTATCAAGTTCTGACACAGACAAAATACACCCCTTCAATCCCTTTAGCACGTAGGCATCGATTTCTGTTTGCAAACAATTCAAGAACACTGTGCCTACGGTCTCTAAGGAACGTTTAGTTGAATCTGCCATTGTCACAACTTTAGGGGTTTGCAAATGTCTGCAATTCTGCAAACGGACACTAGATGGCGCCACCAGGTGGTGAGATGCACCACTGTCGATCAACCAGCGTAGATTGCTGCCTTGGCCACGCCCTTGCATCAACGCCATTGCTGAAGCCATGTGCTGTGTGCTGTGGGAGTAGCCACGACCTCCTCCTCTTCTTCGACGTCCCCTGGAACTCCTTGTCTGGTAACTAGGGGTAACGGCCTTGGTGCTGTCTTTACCAGGTTCACGTGTGCAATTCCTGATTAGATGGGAAGGGGAACCACAGCGAAAACAGTGTCTAGCTGTAAAAGCATTTACTGTGTTCTCAAACTCAGCATCCCCACTCTTAGGCACAGCATAACTCCCCTTTGAAGACAAACCTCTTTCTCTTGCCTTCCAATCTTGCCAATTTTTCCCATTGAGTCGCGTAAACGGGACAGAAAAACTTTCCTGGGACTCTGCCATCCTCCCTGGGGCTTAGGAACGATACTCACACACCTGTAGACCGTCTCCCAGCTGCTGAGGTGGCTCCTTGTGGAATAAGACGTCTTCCAGCGAGTACAAACTGCTCAGTGCCTGTTTAAAACTTTTCTAGGCACGTTGCAGGACTCAAGCTGCTTTGAAGGCTTTCGTTGTCGGCAACCGCTTCTGACTTCGCTCCAGTCCTTGCATAAATCACTCTGAACTGCACTCCTTAGCTCCTTCTTGACGTACAAACATCCATAACCTGTCCCATTAAACTTTAATTAGTTTAATGTAAATGCCCAGTGCGCTTCCATCGTCACAAGTCCCACTACAGCAGAGCATTTCGCGCAGCAGTTTAAGAAGGGCAGGAGAGGCAGTATCTTTTCAAAGAGGAGTCTTGGAGCAAGCGGTTTGGAACTCAAAGATAAGGTTTATTTACAAAAACAAAAAAAAACCCGGTGACGAACCACACATATCAGCAAACACACCCAAAAGGGGAGAAGGGGAAAAGGGAACAAACACATGGGAGACTGACTATTTATACAAACTCATGTTCCTGGAAGCCTAATGACCTCCAGCTGCTCAGTGATTAGAGCGTTTCTGCTACCTTTTAACCCTTTGATAGCAACAAGCCCCACCCTGCATAATGAATCACATGATGCGGTGCACACACACACACACCTTTGAATGGCAATGCCCATCTACTTTTGGGGGTCCCAGCTCCCTCAAATATTTTATTGAGGGGCTGAAGGGACCTTGGCCCCTAGAAGTTGGATCCTATGTCAGCAGGAAAGAACCATATACCAGGATACCACCCCAAATTTTGTGGCATTGCTCCTCTGATTTTACGGGTTAAGGTTGCTGCAAACAGATATGTTCTGGAATCAAATAACACTACTATGAATCAGCAGCTTTCTGCTGGTTGAAAGATTGGCTGCTTCTTGAAAACACTGATGTTTTAGATTTGGAAGGATTTAACAATGCTTTTGGTTGGCATGCATATCTGTGGTATGACAAGGTTAAAATACACAAGGCTTTTAAGAATCATGTTGTCAGAAAAGCAGTGTTCAATGTCTGGTCAAAATACAAGGACTTATTGGAAAACAAGACCCCAAGGTGGTTATCACCAATGGAGGCTAAGGCCCCGAAAAGACTCAATATGGAGGCCAAATGGCCGAAATATTGGGAAATAATAGAAAAAGATGGAGACAATTGGAGGTTGCAGAGTATGGAGAAACTAAAGGGGAAAGTGTGAGATTGGCTACATTATGCTCAGATTAAAGAAGCCTTTAAGTTAGATAAAAAATTGGGATTCCAGGTGGAAAAATCAAAGTTAGAAACAGAATTGTTAGAACCCAGCTCTAAGACACTTTCGAGAATGTATAACTTGCTGCTAAAATGGAATACACAGGATGAAACTGTCAAATCAGCTATGATAAAATGGGCACAGGACATAGGGTACAACATTATGTTTGCTGACTGGGAAAAGTTATGGACCACCGGTATGAAGTTCACGGCATGTAATGCCTTGAAAGAAAACATTATGAAAATGATATATAGGTGGTACATGACTCCAGTCAAGCTCGCAAAGATATACCATCAGTCTGACAATAAATGTTGGAAGTGTAAAGAAGCTGAAGGAACATTCTTTCACCTCTGGTGGACTTGTCCTAGAGTGAAGGCTTTCTGGGAAATGATATGCAATGAGCTGAAAAAGGTATTTAAGTATACCTTCCCTAAGAAACCAGAGGCCTTTCTTTTAGGCATTGCCGGCCAGAGTGTGCAAAAGAAGGATCGAACTTTTTTTATGTATGCTACAACAGCAACAAGGATACTCATTGCTAAATGCTGGAAAACTCAAGATTTGCCCACTCTGGAAGAATGGCAGATGCAACTGATGGATTATATGGAATTGGCTGAGATGACTGGCAGAATCCGAGACCTGGGAGAGGAACTGGTGGAGGAGGACTGGAAGAAATTTAAGGATTATTTACAAAAACATTGTAAATTGTATGAATGCTAAGAAAGATGTAAGATTTGTAATAACACGGCTCCAACAAATTAGTAATAAGGAATATAAATTTGAATGTAATTGAAAGAAAAGACAAATTTTGGATAAACAATATTTCAAATTAAGATCTCAAAAGTGTGATTTAAATTCTAAAATTTGAGATTTAATATTGGATAATTATATGATATGAATGGAAATAAGTAAATAATTTGCTAGCAAAATTTGTGAGTTCAGAATGCAGGAACAAGAGATGTGAGGAAGTCCAAAGAGGAGAATGAAATGTGGAAATTTGAAAAGACTATGTTATTATGTATGTTTTTTGTTTATTGTTTAAAAAACTTTAATAAATATTATAAAAAAAAAACAAATAACACCGAAATGAGCACTAAACATGCATTATATTCAGCTAGTTTTTTTGGAAGTGGCTTTTACATCATTTGAAAGCTCAAATACAAGCAGGAATTAACAGCTCTGTTAATGCATCCTGAATCCCATTCATTCAATGGGAACTAACCTAGGGTGGATCCAACCAATTGCATCTCCCGCTTTCATTCTGTAACCTAGAATGTCTCACCACCAGAGAGCACATCATTCGGCCCCAAAGGCTCCCAGTTTGAAGCAGGGTATCCCTGATGCTGTCCTATATGTTTCAAAATGTGGCGTTCCTTGTGGGTGTTGTAGTGTAAGGAGCACAGTTATTTATGCATCCATTATTCCGTAGCACTTAGGAAGCAGCAACTTTTCCTCATAAATCAGAAATATATTCAATAGCCTGTCTGCCTCCCCACAGTAAAGCACTGTATTGCTCAGTGTGTGGCCTCATAAAATGTTTCTCTGCAAATATTCACCCTCCCTGGTGAGGTTTGGACCAGCTGTTTTTGGAGACCAGATGAGCAGTTCTGCTCAGCTGCATGCTAATTAAAGCTGAGACTTTATTGAATTTTTGCATTTCAAGCCCTGGATGGATAATGCCTACTCTCTGCACCAGCATTTGAGCACTGATAAGGGGTGTGTATGACCTATATCAGGCTTGGTCTTCCATTTCCATGTGAGAAAGTGGAGCAGCTCTCAAATCGTGCTCTCCGAGTTGTGGCAAACTAACACACACACAGATGAATGAAAGTGTCAGTGAGAGAGAATGGGAGTTTGGAAACTTGGAAATTTGCTAATTCAAACTCTTCCTTGGCATTCCCCCCCCCCCACCCTCAAAGTGTGTTGCTCTACCTCCAAAAATCATTTTTATACAATGAAATATAGCAGGTACTGCCAGCATGATCACCCAATTCAGTACCCAGCAAGGATGCATTTAGTCAAAGAACAAATCTGCCAGCAAATCTATTGACAAATCCTTCCAATAATCTAGTACAGGGTTTGGGGAACTTCTGGTCTCCCAGCTTTGAATCCAACAACATATTGAAAGCCAGGGGTTCTCCCATCTTTGTTCTACGATGGCCAGCATCAGTGTAACCTTCTGTGTCTGCTTGATCGTATATCGCATGGGGCTTGTAGTTCATGCATTCGAATGTACTGTGTGTGATTATTGGAGTTTAAAATTGTACCCAACCCCTTGGTTTTTTAAAATAGACGGGTCTGAGCATAGACAAGAACCACAATGTGCTATAAAACTTCCCAGGGGACAATCCTGAAGCCCTTCGTTGCAGCGAATCACATTAAAATCAATGAGATAAATTCTCCCGGTGGAGAACTGACCATTATTTTGTAAGCTGGAACGGCTTAAGATCATTAAAGTCAACTTGTGCCTGCTCCATTAACTTAACTCCAGCAAAATTACTGCAAGAATGACTGCACCCCATTGTATCAATCAAACCCAGTTCTTACTACTAATATAATGTACATGAAGAGCATATGGGACTATAAACAGCTTAACAGCAGCATTCATTAGAAAGTATGCGTGGTTTTATAACCATAATTAAAACAATAGATACGTTGGACACCTGTTTAAACCAGAACGATGTTTTCAATAACACTCTGATATTATACTTGGTTGCCTTTCCCAGCGCTGCTTAATCCACGTAAATCAAGCAGAACTTGGAAGCAGAGGAGCTAACCGTAAATCAAATGACTGCATGTCAGACTTACAAATCCACTTTAAATTTTGTCTCTTATATGGGACATGAAGTATTTGATGATCAGCCTTTTTTGCAAATGGGTTGTTGCTTGAAATATAGCCTAATTCTTCCAACGGGAAGGAACTATATGTGATCGTTCAGGAATTAGCTGAGACCCATAGAATCTAGTACTGTAGTCTTCGTGTTCTTACAGCTATTTTGAGTTTAATAAACATTTCAAATTTGTCATCTCAATAATTCATGCAGTAACATGCAAAGTAGGTAAGAATTGTTGTTGTTGTTGTTGTTGTTATGCCAAGCTTAATTTTGTGAGTTTCAGTGTTTATGTCAAAATTTGTTCTATTCTCAGAATTTGGTAAATGGCTTGACTTATTTCCAATCCAGTTCAAATCTGACTCCCATAACCACCCTTGAGGGCAAATATATACATTTATGTACTATGTGTTGGAATTGCAACAGCAGGGATTGTTCAATTTGTAACTTAAGGGTTAATTCTCTTCATAGTATTAGTCCAAGGGCGTGCATGTGGAGGTGTTGCTTAGCAACCAGTGAGATTGGATTTATCTCTGGTGAGGTAGCACATGCTCTGATTGGCCGTATCGTTCTGAGGCAGTTTCCCTACATTTGTTTTTCGCTGCATGTTTTCCTGCTATGTACAAGGCCTGAACTAAGAAAAAAATCACCTCTCCATTTATTTTTCCTCAAATAAAACACGTTCAGTTTGCTTGATAAAATGTTATCAGGATTTATTTTCTTTCTGGATTCCATCTGTGTTTTTAAGTGACTTTGCTGACATAGTGCTCCTGTAAACATGCTATGCGATCATTTACAATAATTTCCAGAGACATTTCTTCCAGCTCCACTTGGAAACTTGGAGGTGGCACTACACTTTCTAGCTGCTCTGTAAAAGCTTTTACTAAAATAAGTTAATAATAATAATAATAAAGATAGAGAAGAAGCTCTTAGAACAGCTTCATTTTACAAACATATTATAGCAATCCAGCCTGCCTCAGCCTGGTGTTCTGCAGATGTTTTCAACTACAGGCCTCATCAGCCCCAACCAGCATGGTAAGGGAAGATGGGACTTGGAGTCCAACAACATCTGGAGGGCACCAAGTTTTGAAATGCTGCTGTAAGCTAAATAAGGTAAAGGTAAACGCTCATCTCGCTTTATTGGCCGAGGGAGCCGGCGTACAGCTTCCGGGTCATGTGGCCAGCATGAGTAAGCCGCTTCTGGTGAACCAGAGCAGCGCACGGAAACGCCGTTTACCTTCCCGCCGGAGCGGTACCTATTTATCTACTTGCGCTTTGAGGTGCTTTCAAACTGCTAGATTGGCAGGAGCAGGGACCGAGCAACGGGAGCTCACCCCGTCGCGGAGATTCGAACCACCGACCTTCTATTTGCCAAGTCCTAGGCTCTGTGGTTTAACCCACAGCGCAAGTAGTCCCCTCCCAGATATCCACCCCCCCTCATCTCTCAGGTGGGTTTCGCCCCTTCCCACTCCTCACAAAACTACTAGGGGGACATTTTGATCAGCCCTATTTCAGTAATGTTGTCAAATGCTAAAACTCATTGACTGTCAGCTCTTGGAAATAAAATACCATTGGATATCAAATGCAGGCAATAAATAGAGTATATTCATTTGGCCAGAAGGCAGGGGGAGAAAGTTAGAGGTCTGGAATAAATGAATGAAAATTACAGTGGGGACTAAATATATTTTAGCTCTGCAATTCTGTTATATGACTTGTTAAAATAGCCTTTGCAACTCATGGTTTTGGCTTAATTGCTCCCTTCTTTATAGGACTAGCCATTTTTTGATCATTAATTGATGTACCTCTGACAAACACATCCATGGCTGACTGTGGAGGTTAGGTGGCTCCAAACCCTGATGGCTATATTCTACCTTCACTGTTGGAGGCAGTAGTTTCTGAATACCATTTCCTGGGAATTATGAATGGGGAAAGTTGCTGTTGCACTCAAGTCCTGCTTGTTGTCTGGTTGGCAACTGTGAGAACGGGATGTTGAACTAGATGGGTCATTGGCCTGATCCAGAAGGTGGTTACTATTATTGTTGTTGTGCTGTTGTGCTGTTGTTTTGTTTTAATTTATTGCCTGCTCTTCACCCTTAACACCCCAGGGTGGGTTACATCAATTTAAAATACAGCTTTAAAAAAATGCTCCCTTATGTGCCATCTGTTGTTGTTGCTTAGTCGTTTAGTCGTGACCGACTCTTTGTGACCCCATGGACCAGAGCACGCCAGGCACTCCTGTCTTCCACTGCCTCCCGCAGTTTGGTCAAACTCATGCTGGTAGCTTCGAGAACACTGTCCAACCATCTTGTTCTCTGTCGTCCCCTTCTCCTTGTGCTCTCCATCTTTCCCAACATCAGGGTATTTTCCAGGGAGTCTTCTCTTCTCATGAGGTGGCCAAAGTATTGGAGCCTCAGCTTCACAATCTGTCCTTCCAGTGAGCACTCAGGGCTGATTTCCTTCAGAATGGATAGGTTTGATCTTCTTGCAGTCCATGGGACTCTCAAGAGTCTCCTCCAGCACCACAATTCAAAAGCATCAATTCTTCGGCGATCAGCCTTCTTTATGGTCCAGCTCTCACTTCCATACATCACTACTGGGAAAACCATAGCTTTAACTATACGGACCTTTATTGGCAAGGTGATGTCTCTGCTTTTTAAGATGCTGTCTAGGTTTGTCATTGCTTTTCTCCCAAGAAGCAGACGTCTTTTAATTTTGTGGCTGCTGTCACCATCTGCGGTGATCATGGAGCCCAAGAAAGTAAAATCTCTCACATGTGCCATCTATTGTACCCTATTATTGTTTTCTTGTGGTTTAGAATTGCATGGTTGAACCAGATATGAAATTTATCCTCGGGAGCAGAGCCCTGGCAGCATCACCACTTGGGGTTTGGGTGAAGCTATTCCTTAACAAGCAAAGATTAACACCCTGCCTAAAGCAGAGGCACCTTAATCTATTTCTGCTGCTTTAAATATAGTGGCAGTATTAAAAATGAAAGAACAGGGGCTGTCGGTTGCATTGCTAATGGTATAGACTGGGTGCACATGGTGTTTGCTGAATGGAGTATGGGCATCCATTTATTTCATGGAGCAGGTCCTCAGAATTCTGGCACAACGAGTGAAGATCTATTGTAGGAAGAAGCCAAATGACTTCATATTTTCCATGTGTGCATTTTGTCACAGCCTTTGGTCATAATCATCTACAAATCCTGTTGAACACACCTTGCAGGTTTTGACTTTAAGTGACCTCTTGTTTCTAGTGAAGAGTCCTGTATAAAAATAGCCTTCCCTCTGCTCCTGTAGCCCATTGATGTGATTTGGCCACTGCGTACTTCAAGGTCCTTGTAGCACTGCAACTGAGCTGTGTGAAATCACACATTGCATCTAAGAGTGTCACTTGTCTTCAGCTAGGACAGCTTGTAATGTTCCATGTCGGAGGCACGTTTGGTTATAGCTGTAATATTAAAAAGAAGACAAAGAAATGAAATACCAATCCCTCTTTGAAAAGATAGGAATGAAAAGAGGGGATATATATATTCTCCCGGTGCAGCACTGTTTATTTGGGAATCGTAGTCAATAGAGTGGTGCATGGTTTACAAAAGCAGCAACAGTGGCTAAACATATAGGATGGCAAAATCAGAATGGAAAGTGCACACCCAACTTTAGGCACAGGGAGTTCATGGACCTGGTGAAGGCTGGCCCTACCATTGGGCAAAATGAGGCAGCTGCCTCAGGTGGCAGATGCTGAGGGATGGTAGTCAGATGTTGGAGTATGAAGCCACTTCTGGAAACCTAGTGAAATATATTGCAAGTTTAGCACTTATTTCTGTGTTATCAACAAATGGATTTTTTTCCTGGAATCAAGTAACAAGCAAATAAACTTGTGCTATATTTTTTAAAAATAATTGTTATGAATGATTTTCTTAGTTTACAAAAGTACGTGCCACTTTTTCAGGTTGTGTTTTCTACAGATCAGTTACATTCGTTGTGAGACCTTAGTGTTGCATACAGTCTAAGGTTGGGAAGAGAAGAGAAGAGGGGGTTGCATGGTGTGTGGTATATTTCCGAAGACATGCTTTTATGTCATGTGGAAGCTCAAACAGAATTTGCAAATCAGCAGTGAGGGAAACATCAGGAAAATGGGATAAATTGCCATGTGAATACAGCCTAGCTAAGTTTGTGGTTAAGGTTAGGGATTCCTCCCCAACTGCTACCCACAATTATGTGGGGTGCTTTGAATACTTTCTTCTAGCCTAGGAACATCTAGCCTGCCATGATCACATGACCATGCAGTGTTGCTACCTTTAAGAAGAGCTCTGCTGGATCACACCAAAAACCCTTCTAGTCCAGCATCCTGTTCTCACAGTCCCAAGTGAAGCCCGCAAGCATTCTCCCTAGCTGTGATTCCTAGCAACTTATATTCAGAGGGTTACTGCCTCCAGAATGCATATACACCCCTCCATCTTTTGCTTTGGCCCCAACTCCCATTATGAAGGTTCAGCAGAGTTCTACTTCTGCATCACTTTTCTGGCAGGGGATGAGAGCATCAAGTTGACCTCTGGAGATAAGGAGACCACTGTGCCCCACACTGCCACTAGGTCTTGTAAGGGCTGAAGCCAGGACCCCCACAGGCACCTGCTCCTGAGGAATCAGAAGTTGCCCATTGCACATCACCAGTCCAGCTGCACACCCCAGGAATGAGGCTATAGAATGGATGCTTGTCAACATCCATAGTACTTTGTGATTATTCTCTTCTTATCTTAAAGGGCTGCTCTCTGAAGCTGGATAGTCTGCAAGGGGAGAAGTGAAGCTGACAAGGGAATTTGAATATTTCAGTTAGGGTTGAGGTAGAAATTTGATTCAGTTTGCACATCAAGGTGGACCTACCTAATTTACACCCTCCGGAAATGATGCACATACTGAAACACAGCCATCCTTCAAAATGTGCAGGTTTCTGAATTTTGCAAGCCAGTTATCCAGTAATGTGCATACACTAGGGTAATGTTCGCATTTTAAAAAGGCATACCTTTGTGAAAATAACGTTAAAAATGCATTAAATTGCGGGGAAATTGCTTGCAAAGATGAGTACATTAGGAAAAATTGCATGGAAGAAATGGAAGAAATTCACACTAAAATGATTGTGAATTTTATATTTCACAGACTGATGTGGAGAACTGAACTTAAGATTAAGGGGTGGGGTTGGGAGAATCTGTAAGACATCACCAGATCCATTCACCCCTTATACTAACCTGTGTTCACTATTCTCCCTCTCTTACACACCTTTAAAGAAAAAATATCAAACTCTTGTGACCATGCACCACCTGTTTTTTAAGGTGCAAATGAGAGGATGCTTGGCAGGGAAATCATTCTGGAAGATGAGCACAAAGAAAAAATTGTTGGGAGGAGCGACAAGTAGCTCTAGACCCCAATGTGTGGGTATGGGCTTGGGGGGGGGGGAATAGGTGTTAATAGTTTTCCCCAGGGGAGAGCTAGAAGACTGGGAGTGAGTTGGGAGCAGCTGAGTCTCCCTAGCAAGTAGGGAGGAAGGTTGGGCAGGATTGGTTTGCAGGAGTTTGGCCAAGTGACAGTGTCGTAGTTATGTTTTGTGCTTTAAACAACCACTCTCCTGGGCCTTTGAGACCTGGACAAGCTATGAAAAGATTAAAAAAAATAATCTTCATGTACTTCATTCTCACTGCAACATCACATATCCGGAAGGTTCCCCCCCCCTCTCTTTGAGCTGTTCTGATTCTTAGCTGCATAACTCAGAAACAGAAGCAAGGAGTTAAATTTCAGCAGGCGAGAGAACCAGGAGGTGAGTGCTGTGCTTCACTACTTTACTGCGGCGCCTTTCATGCGCTCTCTCTCACACACATGTAGTTTGTGGTGTCACTGCTAAAGAACTGCAGGCGGACACTTAGCAGTCTGGATGTGAGCTGGATGCAAAGATTCCTCACCCAAGACCTCCTGCGGGCAGTATGTAAATATACCTGCCTGCTGGTCACACACAAGAACCTTATTCCCCTCCCTTCACTTCTTCCCTCCTCCTCCCCCCTCCTCCCCACCACAGTCAGCTACTAGAACTGAAAAAGACCCGACAAAAGCGGCAGTAGCAAAACAGTGAAAAGACCTGAGCCGTTGCCACTATTGCCTCTGAGCTCCGGTGGAAGTTTATTGTCGGTGTGGCTGGGAAAAATCCTCGCTGCCTACGATGCTGGCTTCGATCTGGTATGCGAAGAAGCTGGGACGCAGGTTTGTCCATAACGCCAGGAAAGCAAAGGCAGAGAAGGTATGTTGCTACCAAGGGAAGGAGCCTCTCTGCTGGTACCCGCGGGTCTCTCGGTGTCCTGTGCTGTGTCTGATTGTGCCAGTCGAAAACACGACCTGCTTAACAGTGTAATGTGATTAATTCAAGGAACGCACTGCGACTCCTGTGTTTATTTATTTCTTCACCCATGTCATCCTCTCCTTCCCTGGCTGGTCTCATTTAAATCCTCAGCAGGTGATTTCTTTTGAAAGTCTTTTGTAGGACCTTTTTTCTTTTTCTTTTTGGACAAAATAATCTGCTGTGCATCTGGCCTTTGTGTGTATGTTGACACTCAGGGGTGGTGGGGATGGGGGGGGGGAGAGTATGCTGGTAAACTTGTTGCAGTTCTACACTATAAGGCACGAATGCTTCCGGTGCTTCTTAAATAAGTGACTCTATTTTTCTTGCTTTGCATGATTTATCAGAGGATATATGCCCCTGTTTTGATGCCACATGTGCATGTGAAATAAGTCAATGGAGAGCCTTGTGTCTGACACTTGTATTTCTCGATACTTGTTGCAGTAATGTAGTGCAGTTGTGATACACCTCTTTAAAGGGCTAGTAGCTAGGATTACCAAACCGAACAAAACCCACAAGCCGCCCCTTTGACCTTACTTGCCTAATTTATCTAACATGTACTGTTATATTATTTATATTTCACCTCTGCCGCTTGTCCAGCACCCTCCCGTACCAGAATATGTGATGGCTGTGTGTTAAATGATACATTTTTCAGCAATCAACCTTAGCGGTGGGGTTTTGTTTCAGATCTGTCCCTTAAGGACAGCACTTAGTGATTTCAAATTTATGGTCCTGACAACGGGGAGGAAAAAGAGGAATGAAGATTGTTTTCGATTTTGGAGGGGAGAGAGGAGATGGCCATGAGCTTCAGAGTTCCTCGGTATCGGCTAAATGACAAGATCCTTTTTCCCAGAGTGGGATGGTTGATGTTCTGAAGAACTCTTAAGCCTTGGGTTAAGGAGGTGGGGGAGAGAGTCAGAAGTATAAAGGTGTATTGTGAGCACCTTCGCTGCGGAGATATGTCAACTCCCAGGGTTTCTATGGTCTTTGATGTATCAAAAGAATTTGTCCGGTTATTTCTTTGGTATTCCTTTTGTGTTGGGCAACCTGATAGCCAGACCCTGCACACAATTGCTCATTCACCTGGCCGGAATAAATTTCCATGATCCAGAGCAACCATAGAAGGTGATTTATGAGGAATGTGAGCCCAAGGTATGGTGGCATCTTTGAGTTTTTGCTAGTGAAGAATTTGCTAGTGTGAGAGATTTATTCTTCTTCATTTTTTAAAATGTTGCATGCTGATGGGTCCTCCCATCACTACCGCCCTGGACAGAGCAGGATTATTTCTAAAATTCTGCTTGCTGGTTTATAGTGTGATACCACTACCTGAACCACTACAGCAATGCACTCAGGAGAGTAAGTCTTATGAAGTCAGACCAGCAGTTCAATTGCCCCAGTGTGCTGTCTCTTAAAAAGGCAAGTAGCCAAGGGTGCACTTAAGCTATTAAAAAGTGCCTTACTGGATCACACCCAAATGCTATCTTGCCCATTTCCAGCGGTAGCCAGCCAGATACCCTTAAAGCCCACAGCAGGGATGTGAAGGAAACAGTCCCTCCCACCACTCTGTGACCATGCCCAGCACCTGGAAGCTCCATCATGGCTGGTAGCATCATTGATACATATATCCTTAATGAATGAATTGAGGAAGGGCCACGGTAGGGCTATGAATGTTTAAGTCTGAAATCCTGCTGTCATTCAGCGTAGACGATATTAAGCTAGATTCAGGTAGGTAGCCGTGTTGGTCTGACACAGTCGGGGTGTGTGTGTTAAAAAAATTAAAATTAAAAAATAGTAGCACCTTAGAGACCAACTAAGTTTGTTCTAGGTATGAGCTTTCATGTGCATGCACACTTCTTCAGATACGAAGCTAGGCAGACCCAAGGTCTGATTTAAGCATCTTCCCATGTTCTGTGAATGGCCCAATCCCAATTTTGAAAGAAAGTAATGAAAAGCAACACTTTTACTGAATGACCCAGTGTGTGTGTGTGTGTGTGTGTGTGTGTGTGTGTGTGTGTGTGATATTCTTCCTATTCATTCTCCCCACCCCATTCAGAATTTTGTAAACGTCTTGCCCTCCCTAGAGCAGTGGGCATTGATAACATACCTTTTATGTTGTTCTCAGCTCCAGGCATTCTGAAGCAGACAGATGCCTCAAGTATAATGATGCACCTCCTTGGCAAATAGCCATTGATATTCTCTCCCCGCCACTCCCCCACACACAAACATTGCATGAAGCACTTTCTTTGTGCACCCCGCTTTGCAGACCTTGTTCCATTTACCACTTCTCCTTCTCCTTCTCCGTTTTCTTTTCTTTTCTTTCTTTTCTTTCAAACAGAAATGCTTCTTCTTGTTTTGGAAGCCAGCTTACATGACAGTGTGCATGCACAGAAGAGAGAAGGCAATGAAAAGAGGCTAATAAGGCGGCGGGGGGGGGGGACACACATCAACAATCTCCATCACTTTTGAAAGAAAGGCCCTTTCTCCATCTATCTCACAAATGGGAATCTATTTGGGACTGACAGCCACATTCCATGCCCTTCTGATATTAGCCATGTGAAACTGAACAAACTTATGTTGCCTGGTTTTTGTATTTTTTGCAGCAAGTTCATAGAATTCTAGTGAGCAAATCTAATAAAAAGAGACATTTCCCTTGTGGTCTAGCAACATGCGATATGAAAACGTTTTTTGAAATTGCATCCCTGTGAAATGAACGTCTTTTCTACCACCACCAACACGTCTCTCCACTTTTTAAGATGTCATTGATGCTTATATATGTATCCCTCCCCCCCTGTCCTATGAGATCTCCCAGAACAAATATTGGAGTTTGCAGCATTCAGGATGTAGTCGGAAAGGTACAGGCAAGTAAAAGAAATGAGCAATAATATAAAGAACCTTTTCTCCCCTGGCGATTGAGAGACCAGCAGATTTATAATGAGGATTAGACAAATCAGTGGAGGATAAGGCTATCAACAGCTACTCATCTGGGGTAAGAGGCATATTTCTGAATACCAGTTGCTGGAAACCACAGGAGGGGAAAGTGCTTTTGCATCCATGTCCTACTTGGCGCTGTGGGTTAAACCACAGAGCCTAGGACTTGCTGATCAGAAGGTCGGCGGTTCAAATCCCCGCAACGGGTGAGCTCCTGTTGCTCAGTCCCTGCTCCTGCCAACCTAGCAGTTCGAAAGCACATCAAAGTGCAAGTAGATAAATAGGTACCGCTCCGGTGGGAAGGTAAACGGCGTTTCCGTGCGCTGCTCTGGTTTGCCAGAAGCGGCTTAGTCATGCTGGCCACATGACCCGGAAGCTGTACGCCAGCTTCCTCGGCCAATAAAGCGAGATGAGCGCCGCAACCCCAGACCTAACGGTCAGGGGCCCCTTTACCTTTACCTTTACCTACTTTGTGGGCTTCCCATAAGCGTCTGATTGGCACTGTGAGAACTGCATGCTGGACTATATGGGGCATTGGCCTGATCCAGCAGAGCTGCTCTTACATTTGCTGGATCAGACCAAGGATCCATTCATCAGGTAGCTTCTTATGCACTTATCATGGCATGAGCTTACGCTACACTGCAACCAGTCTGTTGGTCTCTCAACTCTTCATTCTCCATGATGATGATGATGATGATGATGATGATGATTAATCATTTACTTCCTGCCCCTTTCCCAATGTGTCCTGGATTTTGAAATCCATTAATTTTTTTCTGGGAGATCTTATATGCTGCATGGAAACCAACAATGTCTAAAAGTTGGAGAGGCGTACAGTGGTACCTTGGGTTCAGAACTTAATTCATTCTGGAGGTCCATTCTTAACCTGAAACTGTTCTTAATCTGAGGTGCCACTTTAGCTAATGGGGCCTCCCGCTGCAGCCGTGCAATTTCTGTTCTCATCCTGAAGCAAAGTTCTTAACCCGAGGTACTATTTCTGGGTTAACGGAGTCTGTAACCTGAAGCGTCTGTAACCTGAAGGATCTGTAACCTGAGGTAACACTGTATTGAGGATTTGGGGGGGGGGTTCATTTTCTAGAGTGACACTTTCAAGTATGGTTTAATATCTTCCTCTACTAAACTGCTAGGAAAATGTCTGTTCTTGGATGTGGTCGCAAGAATTCTGTGAACAACTGCAGCAGGAGCAGAGATCATTAGCGTGGGGCATGCATTGCATGCAGAAGATTCAACCCCTGGCATCTTCAGTTAAGGATTAGGCAGGAGGGAAGATCTCTCTGTCTGAGCCCCTGCTAATCAACATGGTGATAATCCTATAGAGCAACTTCCTATGTTCCTAATTCATTGCATATATCATGTAACACAGTGGTGGGGAACATTTTTCAACCTGGAGGCTGCAATCCATTCTGACAGACTTTTGAGGGCTACGTAGCCATAGTGGGCCAAGTTGGAGGGAAAAGTGAGCAAAGCAACACATGTTAATTTTGCTTTTGTAGAGAGCCAGTGTGGTGTAGTGGTTAAGAGCGGTAGTCTCGTAATCTGGGGAACCGGGTTCGCGTCTCCGCTCCTCCACATGCAGCTGCTGGGTGACCTTGGGCCGGTCACACTTCTCTGAAGTCTCTCAGCCCCACTCACCTCACAGAGTGTTTGTTGTGGGGGAGGAAGGGAAAGGAGAATGTTAGCCGCTTTGAGACTCCTGAAGGGGAGTGAAGGGCGGGATATCAAATCCAAACTCTTCTTCTTCTTCTTCTAGAAGAAGAGTTTGGATTTGATATCCTGCTAGAGCCAGTGTGGTGTAGTGGTTAAGAGCGGTAGTCTCATAATCTGGGGAACAGGGTTCGCTTCCCCGCTCCTCCACATGCAGCTGCTGGGTGACCTTGGGCCAGTCACACTTCTCTGAAGTCTCTCAGCCCCACTCACCTCACAGAGTGTTTGTTGTGGGGGAGGAAGGGAAAGGAGATTGTGAGCCGCTTTGAGACTCCTTAAAGGGAATGGAAGGCGGGATATCAAATCCAAACTCTTCTTCTTCTTTATCAATACCTGAAGGAGTCTCAAAGCGGCTAACATTCTCCTTTCCCTTCCTCCCCCACAACAAACACTCTGTGAGGTGAGTGGGGCTGAGAGACTTCAGGGAAGTGTGACTGGCCCAAGGTCACCCAGCAGCTGCATGTGGAGGAGCGGGGAAGCGAACCTGGTTCACCAGATTACGAGTCAACCGCTCTTAACCACTACACCACACTGTTGTTTCTACATGCACTCAACATGCCCCTCTGTCTCTTCCATTCAAACGAGCAAGAGCCATCACCAGAGTTCCAAGGACCACATCCCAGGTAGGCAAAAGTGCTTGAGGTGTGAAAGAGGGTCAGTGAGGAGTGTGGACTGGAGAAAGTTTTGAGGGCCACACAGGGAAGCTTGGAGGGCCACATTTCAACACACCCCTGTTATGAAACAAGTGCATTCAATTTCTGTGGCAAATGGAGAACATGGCATGTGGCAACCAAGAGAACCAGGAGATTGGTTAGAAGCATAAGTAGTCTCAAAGAGCCATCACCTCTCAATATGAAACCAGAGGGTGGGGGGTGAAGGTCCATACAGCTGCTGCTGCTGCTCATAATACAAAGCTCTAAAAAAAATAATCTCTCTCACACTCACTCTCTCTATCATCTATCTAGCTTAAGGTTGAGATTTGGCGGCTGCTCCAGTGAAGACCTATAAATAAATAATAGATAGATAGATGATAGATAGATAGATGATAGATGATAGATAGATAGATGATAGATAGATAGATAGATAGATAGATAGATGATAGATAGATAGATAGATAGATGATAGATAGATAGATAGATAGATAGATAGATAGATAGATAGATAGATAGATAGATATGATAGATAGATAGATAGATAGATAGATAGATAGATGATAGATAGATAGATAGATAGATAGATAGATAGATAGATAGATAGATATAGATAGATAGATATAGATAGAGATAGATAGATAGATAGATAGATAGATAGATAGATAGATAGATAGATAGATAGATGATAGATAGATAGATGATAGACAGTTGAACTTATTAGTCACTTGTCGCCCAAACAGTCTCCAAGCAACTTACATTTGGGGGGGGGGCGAATACGCATATAAAACATTAATATTCTATACAATTTATTGAAAACAGCAACAAAGCAGCCCCCAGCCCTCATCAAATTGACAGAAAACATTTGGCAGCATGCTCACAACAAGGAACAGAACAATACTCTCATCCATTAATCATCAGACAGAAAGAAAAAAAATCAACATCGGCACCCACTCCAGCCCAGAAATCATTCGCATCAACCCTGTGATTATTATTTTTTTAATCTTCCTGCAAAACCCAGGAATCCAGAGTCCATGCCAGCTGCTGCATAACATTGGGGAGTGGGTCCTCTGAGGATGAGCCAACAGCTCTCCTCTTCTTCCAGGGAGCACATCAACAACTGCAGAGCAGGGAAATAGGGCAAAAGGTTACCATGCGCAGCCGAGCATCACCATTGTATCCATGTTGCCCCTTTGTACTCGTACTGTAGTGGGTGCTGCAAAAGTAGGATGTGCCCGGGATGTATTAAGATAACAGATGCTCAGAATGATCTTGATGCTTAGAAGTGGGCTAATAATAAAAGAGAACTCAATGAGGACAGCATCTAACTCAGAGGAAAAAAGGCCCAGGTACAGTAATATACGGAGGAAAATTGGTTAATATACCTTGACTAAAGAGCCCCTGATGAGTTGTAATGGATAACAAAACTGAACATGACTCAGCTGTGTGTTCTGTGACTTAAAAGGCCTAAACCTCTTCAGGAGTACTAAGAAAAACATATTATCACAGCCCTGGGGCCTATCATTCTGTCCCCCACCCTCCCCCAGGCTCTCTTATTAAATTGCTGTGTCCACTTGTGTGTCGGCTAGATGGATTTTGAAGAAAGATGCTGACAAAACTGAAAGGAAATGGGGGTGGACAAGACAGATGAGGAATGATCCAAAAGACAATTCCTCCAAGGAAAGGCTTTGGGGGAAGAGTATGGATAAGAGGCAGAAATAAAGCCACAACTCTGTGCCCATTTTCTTTGGCGTAAGTGCTACTGAAAGCAATGAGACTTCTAATTCGATGCATCTAGACTTGTGCTGTACAGTGGACACTCGGGTTGCGAATGTGATCCGTGCGGGAGGCATGTTTGCGCGACTGGAACCTGGAAGTAACCCGTTCCAATACTTCCAGGTTTGGATGAGTCCGTAACCCGAAAAAACACAACCTGAAACCTCTGTAACCCGAGGTATGACTATACATAGGAACAGAGGAAGCTGCCTTTCCCCCCCACTGAATTAGACCACTGGTCAGTATTGCCTACACTAACTGGCAGCTGCTCTCTGGGATTTTAGACAGGGAGCATTCTCAGCCCTACCCCGAGATGCCAGGGATTGAAGCTGGGACCTCCTGCACACAAAACAGATGCTTTGCTACTGCAGGAGGAAATCATTTATCCTAGCAAGATCATTTATCCATTAGCAAAATAGGGCTATGCCCTGCAAATTCAGGGATAGGAAACATAAAGACCAACAGCAGCCTCATTTGTCAACTTAAGCTCTGCCCCATCCACCCATCATATATACTTGGAAGATGTGGGGAAACATAGCAGAATGATAGCAAACACTGGCCATCTTCAACCCAGTTGCTCACTTTTTGTTGTTGTTGTTGTTTAGTCGTTTAGTCATGTCCGACTCTTCGTGACCCCATGGACCAGAGCACGCCAGGCACTCCTGTGTTCCACTGCCTCCCGCAGTTTAGTCAAACTCATGCTGGTAGCATCGAGAACACTGTCCAACCATCTCGTCCTCTGTCGTCCCCTTCTCCTTGCGCCCTCCATCTTTCCCAACATCAGGGTCTTTTCCAGGGAGTCTTCTCTTCTCATGAGGTGGCCAAAGTATTGGAGCCTCAGCTTCACAATCTATCCTTCCAGTGAACACTCGGGGCTGATTTCCTTCAGAATGGAGAGGTTTGATCTTCTTGCAGTCCATGGGACTCTCAAGAGTCTCCTCCAGCACCATAATTCTAAAGCATCAATTCTTCGGCGATCAGCCTTCTTTATGGTCCAGCTCTCACTTCCATACATCACTACTGGGAAAACCATAGCTTTAACTATACGGGGCTTTGTTGGCAAGGTGATGTCTCTGCTTTTTAAGATGCCGTCTAGGTTTGTCATTACTATGCTTAATTGGGAAAAAGCGGGGTGGAAATCCAGATGTGTTAGTCAATTGCAGCAAAAAGAATTGGATACCTTACATATTTATTATAGCATATTATTTCATAGACACAACCCCACTTTGCCAGATGGAAGATAATCAATCTTAGGCACTCTGCATTGTCGCTCGGCACCCAGTATTCAAAGGCTTAGGCATTCTAATGTGCCAAATGGACAAAGCAGCTGTTTCTAATAAGGGGATTAGTTAAATAAATGAAGGAGATGGTGCTAGTCTTACTGGCTAGGACCAGAGGTAGCATATCTCTGAATTCCACTGAGTGGTAAACAGCAGCGGGTAAGGGCTTTTGACATCATGCCCTGCTTGTGAACTTCCTGAAGGCATCTGATTGGCATCTGTGGGGAGCAGGATGCTGGGCAAGATAGACCTTTGGTGAGATTCATCAGGGTTATTCTCTGGCTCGACCAGCGTTGGTGGCACAGAATAAGAGAGATCAGGTGAAACATCATTTCTTTATGGCCTCTCCCATTTGCAAGCTTGTGTCCATAGAAGTTTAGAGAATGCTTTGATGGCATGTGATGGTTTTTACAATGGCACAGCTCAATAGCTCTCAGCCTAGGCAGTGTTAGGGTAGAAAACTGTTTTTTGGCAGGGCATTCACTCTGACCTCCTGAAGGACATGTTTTCATCTTGTCCTTCCTTCAAAGAGCTTAAAGGTAAAGGGATCCCTGACCACTAGGTCCAGTCATTACCGACTCTGGGGTTACGGCGCTCATCTCACTTTTTTGGCCGAGGGAGCCGGCGTACAGCTTCCGGGTCTTGTGGCCAGCATGACTAATCTGCTTCTGGCGAACCAGAGCAGTGCACGGAAACGCAGTTTACCTTCCCGCTGGAGTGGTACCTATTTATCTACTTGCACTTTGACGTGCTCTCGAACTGCTAGGTTGGCAGGAGCAGGGACTGAGTGACGGGGGCTCACCCTGTCACGGGGACTCGAACCACCGACCTTCTGATCGGCAAGTCCTAGGCTCTGTGGTTTAACCCACAGCGCCACCCGCATCCCTTTTTCAAAGAGCTTAGGGAAGCATCATTTTATGTTGACACAACTACCTTGTGAGGTAGATTTGGCTCAGAAAGGTGATTGGTCTACAGTCATCTGGTGGACTTCAAGGCCAAGAAGATATCTCAACCCGTATTTTCTGGGCATTCCAGCACTCTCTCTGTTTCACTATGTTGGTTCTCCTTTACTTTCAAGTGCCTGAAATCCAGACACACTTTGACTGCCAATAAAGTACTTACGAAACAACCAAGGTGGCTGCATCTCCATATCCAATCTAAAGCTCTGTATAAAAGTATATATATAACCACAAACGGCAGTTCTGGTAGACAATGGCAGGATTTGCTATAATCAGATAACAGTGGTAGATTTAACAGTCTGCGAAGTCAGTAAAAGCACTCCTTTATTTCATGGCACTATCAGGACATGGAATTAAATGGGATTATTTGAACAGAATAGCAGCACAGTCTTAATCATGTCTGCTCAAATGTAAGTCATTTTGAATTCAAGGAGACTTGTGACACCTGACTGTGTTTCTGAAAGTATACTATGTCACCAAAACATCACATACTATCTTATGCCCTGTGTATGCAATAACCAGCAATAATAGGAACAGTAGAAATCTTAACAACATCTTCTGTGTTGAAGATGCACAGAATACCTTGTTCCTTTAATATTTCTGTATAGGAAACCAATATTATGTTACTGATGGAGACTTAAGGCTGAGGTCAGGTGCTAACTTAAGCCCACCTTATGAGTTCATGGTAGAGAATAATAATAATAGTAATAATAATAATAAAAATTTATACCCCGGCCATTTGGCTGGGTTTTCCCAGACACTCTGGGTGGCTCCCAACAGAATAATAATAATAATAATAATAATAATAATAATAATAATAATGTGGTAAAACATCAAACATTAAAAACTTCCCTAAACAGTGCTGCCTTGTTTATTTCCTTGTTGGACTTCCTGACTCAACTCAGTTTCATTGCCACTGTAATGCATTTCAGTTTTGAAATTCTTTGATTCTAAAGGTCTTGCAGTCTCTGAAAAACCTTAAGTTCTGCCCAGAGGAAGTTAGTTGCAATCTAACCTACCCAGTGAAATCAGTAGGATTTCAGTGTATCACCGAATGTTAAAACATCATTGACTTGAATGATATTTGGGTTTTTAAAATTTTGATAAAAAGGCAAGTGAGAGGGGACATGATAGAGGTATATAAAGATTATATATGGCATGGGAAAAGTAAACACTTTTATCTCTCTCATAATACTGGAACCTAGGTCATTTGATGAAGCTGAATGATGGAAGCTTCAGAACAGGAAAAAACATCGTGACAACCTGTCATGCACAAGCACCCAGCCATTGATAGCCTTCACCTCCATTAATCTATGTAATCCTTTTTTAAAAAACCCTCCAAATTGGGGGCCATCTCTACATCTTGTGAGAGTAAATTCCATACTTTAACGATGTACTGTGTGAAGAAGTCTCTTTTTTTGTTTGCCTGGAATCTTCTCATCGTTAAACTTAATTAGATGGTCCTGTGTTCTAGTTTTATTTGGTCTACCTAGGATTCCCACCAACCCAACCCCAGGAACCTGCATGTTGCTGCCATGTGATGACTCGCTACCCATGTGATGACTCAGGGTAGGTGGTGATGGCTGGGGGAACTCAAGTTTCAGCAAGCCAGGTGCAACTATGGACAATTGCAATGCCTCCTCCGCTTCCAGGTAGCTCCTGTAACCTTTCCTCAGCAGTCCTAACTTCTTTTTTTAAAGATATTGTTCACATTTTAAACAAAGTGAAGCACCAGAAAAGCAGCATGGCATTTGGAAAACAACTTCCACACCAATGCTTCCATTAATTGCTAGTTTGGGAGCTCCTGCTGTGAACTGAATGGAGCTAGTTTGGATTTCTTGCTAATGAATAGCCTGCTTTTATTACCACTGATAAAGGGGGGGAAAGGTATAGAAAAGTTGAGGACTTGGCTAGCTTTCTCAATTTTGGATCGTATTGAGATATTTTTTTTAAAACCCAAACATTAGCAGGTTCAAAACACTCAACAGTCTGCTGTGTTCCAATACAGAGATTGATTTCCTCTGCCTGCATTTAATATATCATTCTGCTACCTCTGCAAGGCTCTTAGAATGCATTTAATTCAAATATTACCCAGTGCTTTATAGACCCTCTCAGCCACCCATTTTCTCTGTTTCTGCACTTCAGAAGTGCATTAGGAAATGGTGCACCTGACGAGCTAGAATAATTGCCTTTGGCATCTGTCATTCAGTTGGTGATGTTCATGTTCTATGCGTACTAAAGCAGAGCGTAATTCTTGTTTGCTTCTGAGAACGAGCGTGGTGTCATTTTTTTTGTTTTGTTGGGACATTTGGGTGTGAATTTACGGATGGAGGAGAAAATGATTTGGTCCACATTTTGAAGTGAACCGGTGTAATTCACTGGCCCTAGAATTATATATAGGTTGGAATGCAGATTTCAACTAGCTTTGTGTCCCTCCTCTGAATTTTGCAATGTAGTTTTGGTTCCAAAAGGTGCACAGAAATGCATATTTTAGAGGGGGAAAGGTGCAGGGAAGCACATTTTAAGGGAAGAACGTGTATAAAATTGGCACAGTTAGTAAACGTTGCCCAACTGTGATTTCCAGCAACTGCTATTTGGATTCATGCTGCCACTGACAGTGGAGATAGAACATAGTCATTGTGGCTAGTAGCCACTGACAGCCTTAGAATCAGAATTGTAGAGCTGGAAAGGAACCCCGAGGGTCATCTAGTTTCTTCATTGCTGCAGTGCAGGAATCTCAACTGATGCATCCATGACAGATGGCCATCCAACCTCTGCTTAGAAACCGCCCAGGAAGGAGAGTCCACAACCTCCAGAGGGAGACTGTTCTAGAGGTGGGGAAAGCAATGAAGAAAGCAGAATGAGGAGTGGAAGTGTTGTGAGAGCCAGTGTGGTGTAGTGGTTAAGAGCGGTAGTCTCGTAATCTGGGGAACCGGGTTCGCGTCTCCGCTCCTCCACATGCAGCTGCTGGGTGACCTTGGGCTAGTCACACTTCTTTGAAGTTTCTCAGCCCCACTCACCTCACAGAGTGTTTGTTGTGGGGGAGGAAGGGAAAGGAGAATGTTAGCCACTTTGAGACTCCTTAAAGGGAATGAAAGGCGGGATATCAAATCCAAACTCTTCTTCTTCTGTGGCTACATGAGCTGACATTCTCGGAGCTCAGCTTGTGCTGCGCTCATGAGCAGAAACTTCCAGAGTGAACCACCGCCGCCACCCGGCTGTAAGGATGGGTGAATCTATCCATTTTGGTTTCTCTCAGTTTCTCATCTCTCCCACCCCCACCACCCCCATCCCTTAAACTTGGTTCTCAACCTTTTCACATCAGTTTGCCTTGGAAAAGGAAAAGAAAGCCCATCAATATTTTAATGCAATTTCCCCACCTAATATACATTTTTGCATATATTTTCCATACAATTTTGTATGCAATTTTGCCCAGTCTTTGCAAAATGATTTTAAAATATATTTTGAATGCTATGCTATTTTCGCTAATATATGCATTTTTCTTGGCTAAAGAGCTGCATTGCAAAATTTGGAGAAATGCACATTTCAAAGGAAATGGCTGGTTTGCATATGTTGCATATTTTGGTTTGCATATTGCTTTGGAAAATGCAAATCAGTTTCCTTATTTTATGACATGAAGATTGACTGATGTTTCCTTTCCCCCTTAGTGATGTTTTCTGCTGATATAAACTGGCCAATGTTTTAAAATGATAGTTATTTGTTAATACTACTTCCTAGGGATTTTGGATCTGTTTTGCTTTTTTCTTTTCTTTCCCTGAAGTGTAGTTCACCTTGAGCGGACCGTGCCCGAGAAGGCAGCTTATACATAGTTTTATTCATAAGTCCTGCACCTTTATATTTGCATGCCCCCACCTGTCAGAGCTGACAAAAGGGTTTGACAACTCCTCACCTGTGAATAAACAAAAGTAATGAGACAGCAATATGCAGGGTGCTATGAGGGTACTTGCAAAGGGCAGTGGATAGGAAGCTACAAATCATTTCAGAAAATGCTATAGCTACCTCAGCATCTGTGGTATTTAGGGTCCTTCAGGCTGCTTTTGCACCCCCTCAAATATGTGTAGATATGAATTGGATCAAATATATTGCTATCAACGGCCTTTAGTGTGGTATTAAAAGCTCCTGGGAAAGCATTCTGGCTCCAGCTAGTCCATACATCTATTAGGTACATGGCTTGCCTTCAAGTTCTCTTAGACCAAAGCGTTTCTCCCTCCTTCTGTCAGGATAAAAAAGGGTTCGGTCTTGAGTGGGACGTAAACATTAATTTGCAGGAAGAACTGCTGGCAGTCGAGAACCGTACTGTAAACCATGGCTGCACAAAGAACTCTGAAGGTGTTTAGATGTTTTTCATATTGTAGTGTTTGGCGGGTGAGGATAGCTGACCACGCACTTGCCTCAGTGAAGAATTTGGTCTTCCTTGGCCTCAAGTGTGACTGCGCTGGGCTTCCGAAACCATTTCATCAGGAAGATTTGAGGGACTTTTAGACAGGTAACATGGAAATGTTAAAAACACACACACAAAAACAACACTCTTATAACCTTCATGTAGGGCAAAAAGCAGGATACTTCTGCACTCCCTCAGTTTTTTCATTTCATTTTTATCACTGGGAAATAATAATTTTGATAGGCATTAATCACCCACAAAGAGCATAGGTTGCCTTGGTTAAGGTTATTAGAGTGCTATTTTACATACAGTGGTGCCTCGCAAGATGAAAATAATTCATTCCGTGAGTCTCTTTGTCTTGCGGTTTTTTCATCTTGCGAAGCATCCCTATTAGCGGCTTAGTGGATTAGCGCTATTAGCGGTTTAGCGGCTTAGCGGCTATTAGCGGCTTAGCGGCTTAGAAAAAGGGGGGAAAGGGGAAAAACTCGCAAGACTCGCAAGACGTTTTCGTCTTGCAAAGCAAGCCCATAGGGAAATTCGTCTTGCGAAGCGCCTCAAAAAATGGAAAACCCTTTCGTCTAGCGGGTTTTTCGTCTTGCGAGGCATCACTGTATTGTGAGGGAATAATTTTTTTAGTTCTCTACCTTAACTCTTTTTTTTTTTTAACACTGCTAAGGATAAGTTAAAACTTTGAGCTTCTGTCAGGGCCTGTCAGGGCTCGTAGAGTGTGAAGCAAAGGCAGGGGACCTGGAGAGTGACCCCCCCAAAAAGAGACCAGTGATTTATGGGGTGTGATGCCACCCGCAAGGCAGGAGTTAGGGGAAGAAGGAGAGTCAGGGTAGTCTGAGACTGCTGTCTCCTAGAACCAGGAGGGGTGTGAAGTGGAAAGAGCAGCAGCGCCTTCCATGCAGGAGTAGTCTCAGATTGCAGGCACACAGCCTGTCAAGGGAAGGGTATATAAGCCAGCAGAGTGGTGGGCTTTCCCTGTTGCTGCAGCTGTGCCATAGGACCCAGACCTATACCAAGAGGCTATAATCATGTGTGCATCTGGAGCATCGTGGAAGTTGCTGCAAGTATTCCTCTTGCCAATAAAGAATTACCGTATTTTTGCTCCGTAAGACACACTTTTTTCTTCTTACAAAGTAAGGGGAAATGTCTGTGCATCTTATGGAGCGAATGCATGGTCCCTGGAGCCGAATTGCCCAGGGGCTAAATGCAGATCATGCTTTTTTTTTTGAAAGAGGGAAGTGGGTGTTGAAACAAAGCTGCTGATCAGCAAGTGATCGGGAGGGAGATAAAGGAGGCTGCCTAGGAGGGGGTAGGTAAAAGCCCATGGATCCTCAGGATTTTTGCATTGGGTCACCCCAAATTCACCATCAGATCACATAGCATGTCCATGGCTACAGCCTGTACCAAAAACACACACGCATCCACTGATGCATGGAGCCGCAATGGCGCAAAAACATGGTTACAAAGCACGGGTCCACATGGATTCTCAGGATTTTTGCATTGGGCTACCCCAAACTCGGCGTCAAATCACATGTCTGTGGCCACAGCATGAACCACAAAATTCATACATCCACTGTTTCATTCAGAATATTTTCTTCTTCTTTTTTCTCCTTTAAAAACTAGGTGCGTCTTATGCTCAGGTGTGTCTTATGGAGCAAATGCTCAGGTGCGTCTTATGGAGCAAAAATATGGTAACCGTCAGACATGTTCTTTCCTTAACTGGTATGGGCTGTGACAGTTTCTGTGGCTTTTTTCGGCAGACCTTCCTTTTTAATTTTATTTTTTTTGTGCATGGGCAGCTTGGGTTCAGGCATGGGTGTGGGCAGCTGGTGGTGGATAACGGAGGGTGGGGTGGAGCTTAACAACTTTTTGGATGATTGCCAAAAAAAATTCAACAACTTTTTGTGTCCGGAGTTTTACCTCTTGAAATATGGCAACCCTAGTACTGTGTGATTACTTTGTTGGTGGGTGGGTGGAAGCAGTCAACGGGAAAGACCTCTGCTTGAGATGCTAAACCTGAGCTGCTACCAGCCAGAGCAAACTTTACTGGCTTCTGTGGACAAACAAAATGACCTGGTACAACACAACTTCCTACATTCCTCTTTGTTGTTTTTTTTTTTTTTAAATAATATTTATTCCAATTTTGAAGATTACAAAAAAGACAAACAATCCAAGAGAAAAAGAAAAAAAGAAAAAGAAAAAACACAAATCCAACCTTTACATAGCTTTCTTTCCTTTGCTTATTTCCTTGACCTCCTCACACCTCCCTTTTTCGTATTCTAGTTCGATTAGATATCTCAGCAAATCCTTTCCATCCTAAAAAAAAATTAACCTTGATATACTATATTTTTGCATTCTCTTCTTTCACCAATTAACTATCCATTTTTACTTAATCCTTTATATCATTTCTGCTAAAACCACAGAACTTCATTCCAACATCCTTCTAACATTCCTTAATTTTACAATATTTCTGTAGATCAACTTTAAATTTCTTCCAATCTTCTTCCACCAACTCTTCTCCTTGGTCTCGGATTCTGCCAGTTATTTCCGCCAGTTCCATATAGTCCATCACCTTCATCTGCCATTCTTCCCGGGTGGGTAGATCTTGTGTCCCTACATTCCTCTTTGACTGCCAGACCCTATGCAAACATTTTTGGCTTTTCTTGGAAAATCCACCTGAGGAGGATCTTCAAAATGTACTTTGATTTTATCCGTTTATGCTTTAGACCAGCCTTTGAGAAGGGGGTGTCAGAAAGAATGAGAAAGTGGTGACTCAGGGAGAAGGGATGAGCCCACTCAATTTTTGCTCTGACCACACCTGCCAGTGGCTTTGACCTTATACACATTTGACATGTGGCCCCTGACAGAACTCGCCTGATGGAATCTAGACCTCAACATTAAAAAAAAAAAAGGTTGTGCAACCCAGTCTTTTAATGGGACACATGGAGGAGTTAAACTAAAGCTGTAATGTAGCAGTGTGTCATGAACAGCATCTTGGCACCATAGGGGGAAACTCGATGGATGGATGGATGAAGAGGTGGAAGCTGTTTATTACATTTCCACATGTTTTTATCATCAGCTGGCACAAAAAGATCCATAAAGCAGGGTTCTACTTAGGTGGCTGCTGCTGTTGCTGTTGCTGCTGTTGCTGCCCAGGGTACAATTAAGTCTTTTGCCATTAAGGAGGAGGTTTAATTTCAACAGAGCACCTTCAGCTTTGCCACATTTAGTAATTAAATATTTAGTTGTGTATTAAATTAGGCATGTCGCGCAATCATTGGGAAAGGGCTCTTCATTTTCCGCAGCATAAATGTTTTACAAGGCACTGTATTGCTTCTGGTAAATTAATAATGAATATATTTTTTGGAGTTTAAACTGATTATTAAAATCTGGAGGAAAATTAATTTAGGGATGCAAAGTCAACATCTAGAGTCGGCGATCTCAATTTGTTGTGGCATTGGGAAAGTGCTAGTTATCAGCTAATTGGAACGGCAGTGGAGAAATTAAAAACTGAAGCAATTTGGTGTATGGCTTGGGGCTGATTTCCATATTCATGTTCCTAAGCAGAGGTTGATCCTCCCCCTCCACACCCACTTTTTCAGACCCAGCATAGCCCAGAATGTCTGAATTGGGGGCTTCAGTGCGTGGGAAGATAAAGGTCAAGACCTTTCCAAATTTCCTGCCCCCAAACCAAGCCTTCGCACAAACCAAGTCATACACTTCCTAACTTATCTCCCTGCTTTAGAGTGCTTGCAAGTGAAGGTTGCTTCTCACTGCACCACAAAGTGCATACTCTTATATGTATGCATTTATTTATGAATTGCTTCTCTGCTTAGAAATGCCCAAGGCAATGTCTAAGAAATAGCAAACACAAGGCATTTAAACAAGTAAAGATACATTATGGGGTACCATGCTGAGTTTGGAACTCACTATTACAAGAGAAACAGTAGCCTTCCGTGGAAGGAAATTGAACCTTTATGCTGTGATTAGGGTAAGGGTCTGTCCAAGGCAGACCCTTTATTAAGGCAAGGCAATTGCATTGGAGAAGACCCTCATCAGCCAGGACCACTTTGAATCTGTTCAATAGGATGTTCTGATTACATACAGGGCTAAAAGCGTCTTGGAGAAATTACAAAGTCCTGCCCTCCAACATTTCTCCAGTGAAAATAGGGACATCCCTTTCCACAATGATATTTTTTACTATTTATGGCCCACACATCTTACTGGGTTGCCCCAACCACTCTGGGTGGCTTCCAACATATATAAAAACACAAGAAAATATTTAATATTTTAAAAAACCCCTTCCCTATACAGGATTGCCTTCAGACGGCTCGGGGGTTGGATAACTCCACACCCACCAACATTTCTCCAATGAAAATAGGGACATCCTAAGGAAAAGCAGGACATTCCAGGATCAAATCAGAAACTGGGATGGCTTCTCTAATTCAGGGACATCCTTGGGAAATAGGGACACTTGAAGGGTCTGCAAAGTTGTCACAACAGGGGTAATGAGTAACCATAAGGAACTAGCTTTACAGGAAAAACATAGGAAAAACAGCATTACTGGTCAAAACTCCCAATATTCCATACTTTCTTCATTCTTTCACCTTCTCTCCCATGTTCATACTGACTTCCTTTTTACACTCTTAAGACGTGGCCTTAAGATCTAAACAGGTTCAGGCCTATTACAGGCCCAAGACCCATACGTTCTGCTTTCCCAGCTTCCACTGAGTTCTCCTCATCCCCATTTTGGTGCATAAATAGCATATAAATAAATACATATACATAATGTGAATCATTTAATGCTACATATATTTAATTAAACAATTCATTTTTAATTTAGTTATTTTACATTAGTGTTTGATTTGATTTAAGAATAAACAATAAACTGAATAAAGTTATTATTTAAATATGAATAATTAGTATAATAGCAAATAAATAAAGCAATGGCGGCAACAACACCATGTTGCTATGTAGTACATTTTCAATCACCGTATTTTTTCGCCCCACAAGACACACATTTTCCTCCTATAAAGTAAGGGGAAATGTCTGTGCATCTTATGGAACGAATGCACTGGACGGAAGAGGGATCCCTCAGCTGCCGCTGCAGTCGCAAGCAGAGGGATGCCTTCGCAGCCGGAGCCATGGCTCCTGTCCATCGCTCACTGTGAAGCAAGCAGAGCAAGAGCCGCTGACATGCTCTGTGCAGCTCTTGCTTTTCTTGCTTTCCTTGCTCTGCTGGCTTTACAGTGAGGCGGGAGGAGAGAGGGACAGGAGCCATGGCTCCCATCTGCCCCTCCTCCCACCTCGCTAGAAAGGAAGCAAAGCACCTGTCCCGTGTCTCCTCCTCCTCTTCTTGCTCCGGCGTCACCTCGCTTTACAGCGAGGTGGGAGAAGGGATCGGCAAGCAGAGTGAGAGCTGCGCAAAGTGGGGCAGAAGCCATGCAAGTGGCTCTTGCATTACACGCTCTGCACAGAATTTTTTCTCTCCTTGTTTCCCTCCTCTAAAAACTAGGTGCGTCTTATGGAGCGAAAAATATGGTACATGTCATGGTGTTGCAGCCACACAGGGTGGAAAAACACTGTATAAGAATCACACGCCATGGGTGTTAAATTTTGTTGTAGCTGCTATGGGATGGATGGATGAATCGGTCAGTTTCTAGTCCGCGTTACTTTTGCATGTAATCTTTCTCTCTCCCCCCCCCCAAAAACAATACAGGTCAAAATTTATTTTTACATAAGCATTTAAAATATTTTTAACCAGAGCTGGGTTGTATCCAATTAAGTTCTTCCCAGTGAAATTAATGGACCTGTGTTAGTTATGTTGATTTAATTTCAATGGGCATATTCCAAGCGTGATGGACATTGGATACAGCTCCTCAAAACATGCATTTTGAGTTGACAACTGTGTTGAAACATCCGGGAAGTGTGAAAACTGGTGGACACTCAGCTGCCATTTTCAGTGATGACCTCATATCACATTCCTCCCTAGAACCAAAAAATCATAGTAATAGCAATAATAGCAATAATATTAATAATTGGTCTCCAAGTGGCATACATATAAAATCAACTTGCATGCTCACTCCCAATTTGAAGCTGTCAATAGCAGTGCTAATTGCGACTAATAGCTACATTAAAAGCTGTGTTAAATAGGTTGGCTTTCTCCATATTCCTGAAACTTAAATGATATTGCTAAGGTAGGTGGTATGCCACCATAGAATGTGCTTCTTCACACCCTTGTTGATTAGATCTCCTTGTTGATTAGATCTCCAGTAGCACAATCAGTGATCCTTCATGGATCTCTGTCCCTTCATGGATCACTGCCTTGCCGTGGTGAAGGGGCTTGAATAACTCAGAGAAGCTATGAACTATGCTGAGCAGGGCACCCAAGATGGACAGGTCATAGTGGAGAGTTTTGACCAAATGTGATCCACCTAGAGCAGGAACCGGCAAGCCACTCCAGTATCCCTGCCAAGAAAACTCCATCAACAGCAGCACAATCAAAACCCAAGTTGTGTTGGGATGAGAGAGCTTGGATCCAGTGGAAACTTGAACTTTCCTATGTGATTCATTGTAAGTCCCTCATCACAGCTCAACTGAGACTTAGCCAGCAGAACTTAAGCAGGTCCAAGTCTCCCAAAAGAGGTGTTCTGGGGATGCATGACAGGGGCAGGATGGGGCAAGGAAAGACTTACACCTTTTCCAAACCCTGCTCAACCTGGTATTGTGACCTGGGGCACAATTCTCAAAACTCTGGCCCAGAAACCCCTGCCAGCTCAGACTCCAGGAGTCCCTCCAAGTTCTTCCTGAACTGAGTTTAGAATAGGGGTAATTTAGACCTTCATAAATTGTTGTTGTTTAGTTGTTTAGTCGTGTCCAACTCTTTGCGACCCCATGGACCAGAGCACGCCAGGCACTCCTGTCTTCCACTGCCTCCCGCAGTTTGGTCAAACTCATGCTGGTAGCTTCAAGAACACTGTCCAGCCATCTCGTCCTCTGTCATCCCCTTCTCCTTGTGCCCTCAATCTTGCCCAACATCAGGGTCTTTTCCAGGGAGTCTTCTCTTCTCATGAGGTGGCCAAAGTACTGGAGCCTCAGCTTCAGGATCTGGCCTTCCAGTGAGCACTCAGAGCTGATTTCCTTCAGAATGGAGAGGTTTAATCTTCTTGCAGAGTCTCCTCCAGCACCATAATTCAAAAGCATCAGTTCTTCGGCGATCAGCCTTCTTTATGGTCCAGCTCTCACTTCCATACATCACTACTGGAAAAACCATAGCTTTAGCTATACGGACCATTGTTGGCAAGGTGATGTCTCTGATTTTTAAGATGCTGTCTAGGTTTGTCATTGCTTTTTCTCCCAAGAAGCAGAACTCTTTTAATTTCGTGGCTGCTGTCACCATCTGCAGTGATCATGGAACCCAAGAAAGTAAAACCATTGGCTTAAATCATACCAGATTCCTATAGTTAAGATTTCCCTGTAACAGATGGAACATGGGAATAGTGCCATTTTCACCGAGGTATAAAATAACCCAGGTTATTGAGAGAGGTGTAAACTACTTCCACTGTGCTCAGAAGCACATGTAGCTCCACGCTTGAAAATCGTGGAGTCCCAGTATTATATTAAGTTTTCCTCCTATTTCTGTCTTTGACAAAGGTTTTCTCATTGCAAGATATAACACAGGTGTGTAGTGGGAGGAATCAGTGTGTGTGTTCTAAGCCTAGAGTTGCAAGGTGCTTTCGCAGTCTCTGCTATTACTAATTAAAATGGGGGGGGGGGTCTGAATCCCTTATGAACACAGTGGGCCCAATTCCAAGGACTCATACCAACAACTGAAAATTTGATACATATAAATAAGAATCCTCTGCTCTCTTGAAATAGGTCATATCTGCTGCAGAGAAGGATGATTATTTTAATTGGCATAATTAACTTTTCTTGTGATTATCTTCACAGCTTTAGAACGCATGTGGCTTCTCTTCCCTCCTCCATGCACGCACACAATATAGCTGTTTCGCTCAGAGAGCCAAACGTGCTGCGTCGAATAATGAAGATGGCTTTGGAAGGGCTTAACTGTACATTACTGCAAACTAACCTGCCTAGTCTTCTGTCTTCAGGATGGTTAGGAGAATAAGGGGAATCCATAATTGAATAGAAGGTAATGGTATTAACTTCTGTCTTCTGAACATTGTTTTCATTAAGCACAGTAATCAGCATATTTATAAAGCAGTGCCGGCTTGAGGGAAAATATCTGTTAATATGAAAAATCCTTTGTAATTAAATTTGTATATAAATTATTGAACAAGCTTAGTGAATTTCATGCAGGATCCTTGAGTGCCTTGGTAGTGTCACAACAATGAAAAGGATATGCCCTAGTGGAGGGAGTTATGAAGAGAGAGATATTGCTCTCTCTTTTTAAGTCGTTGCAAATGCTGGTACTTGCTTTCAGATCTGACAAGGTCGAAACAGGAAGCTGGGAGGGAACTGAAGAGCAGGACTGAGCTGAGCGAGACACTCCAGGGGGAAGAGGGAACAAAGCTCTAATTGTTGACCCGGATGACAGAATATGATGATGGGGGTGGCTGTGGGAATTAATAATAATAATACGTGAAGCAGCTGCCATATTGGTGGGATGACATTCAGGGTTGCTGAGGAAGTTCGGGGTTGTCAACAATTTTGAAGCAAAAGGCCACTGTGCCAAGTGTCCTTGCCATGGTGAAAAGTTTTCCCTGTGGGTTCGGTAGCTGAACCTTACCTATGCAATTGTGTACATTTTGAGGATGTTTCTTGAGCCAAGAAATGCATTGCAAAATTCAGAGAAGTATAAACCCTAAAGAATGGGTAGGCAAACTAAGGCCCGGGGGATGGATCCGGCCCAATTGCCCAATTGCCTCCAGGAATCAATGTGTTTTTATATGAATATAATCTGTCCTTTTATTTTAAATGCCTCTCTGGGTTATTTGTGGGACATAGGAATTTGTTCATTCCCCCCCCCCTTCAAAATATAATCCGGCCCCCCACAAGGTCTGAGGGTCAGTGGACCGGCCCCCTGCTGAAAGTTTGCTGACTCCTGCCCTGAAGGATCACTGCATTCTCATCCACATACTAGTTCAGGAAGTGGAGGTTGGTTCTCTTTAAAATGTTGTCAGAATAAAATCCTCAACGACCCACCCCTCCAAGAAAGAAGGAACCCTGAAAACAGGAGGAGCAAATATCCTAAAAATTCAGGCAAACTTTTTTTTAAAAAAAATGCTCAAGAAAAGAGGATAGATTCTGCTTTGGCTTAAAAGATAATAGGCACACATGATTAGGCAGGGGATTCTGGGAGCAACTTGAACTCTGGAATCCGCACCTGCCTAATGCTGGATTTCCCTGATTCTTTCTCCCTGCTTCATTCTTGCCAACACAGGCAACATTCAGAAGCATGGAAGCACTAGGCTTCAGACTAGGCTTCAGACTCTTGTAAGGCTCAGAGTGCCATGTCTCCTTCATCTTGGTCCCATCATTGAACTGAGGAAGATTTGGTTTCCTGCCAGCCTCTTTAAGGCTTCAGATGACTTGAGACATCTTCCTATAGCTCTGCTAGCAGAGCATGTTTGGAGCTATCCGTGGTCCTGATCACTGCTCAGATGACTTGCCCTGCCCATTCTTGTCATTCCTGAACTTAACTTGATGTGACCTTTTGACTGGCCACTTCCAATCAATGAGACCTGACCTTTTGCCATCAGCATCCATCCAACTCAGCTTGCCTCTTTCACCGCAGGCTCAGAGAAAAAATAGGGTAAAGCATAAAACTTTGATTTACAGCTTCGATGCAGCTCTTTTAATCCTTAAACATTTGGCACCTCCTGCTCTTTGTCTGCAGAGGAGTCTAAAGTTAGTTTTTGTTGTAATAGAGTGGCATAAGTGTAGGCATTGCAGAAAGAAAATAAATGGAAGTGTTGGAAGAAGTCTTGATTTTTCTTGCAATCAATTTCCTCCCCAAAAAATATTTAATGGACTTTAAAAAAATACTGCAATGGTTCTCTTGTGCAGAAATATTTTCTGTATGAAGTTCCACTTTAGTTGAGTGCTTCTGCTGTTTTGTTAGTGATTGTTCTGCGATGAAAACAGTATTTGCTGATAACTTACTTAACGCTGCCTCTCTGCCACACCGTGTTATTCAAGGTCATCCACAAGAGGATAAAATCCATCAAAAATGCAATAACTGTACAAACCCAATATCAACAAATGAAATGCAGCTGCTGCTTCTTCTTTTAAAGAAAGTCTTTTTAACAAAGTTCTGAGTACAATAAGCCTAATGTGGCATTGGAAGTAAAAAAAGAAATGAAAGGCAATTTTGACAGTTTAGAAGGAGGAGGAACAGGGCTAGATTTTGGTCTAGACCACTTGCCGAAAAGCTTGAACCCATTTAATATCCTTTAAAAAAAATTACCAGGAAGAGCCTCTCTACCTAAAGCTATTAGGGCATGTGAGAGCGTAATACATGCATGAATGGATTTTAATCTCTAGAAGGTTGGACCTACATTATCTAAGGACAAAAATTAATCTGTGGTGTCTAAGTAGTTTGCATACAAATGCCAGCGTCCAGGCTACTGTTCAGTTGGTGAAAGAACTTGGAAAATATGGATAGGTGCCAGAGTTTGAAATTATCATTCCCTCTACTCCCTAATTCAGAGGTGAGTGCCAATCCTTACATGGTTGACAGTCTTCCATATTGTTGCCAGTCAGCCAAAGGCCTCCTCTTCAACCAGGCCTTGGGCTGATTAATATTCCGTGGCCTTTTAAATGAATGTGTTGGGGGGTATTGTTTTGTTTTGTTTTTGTTCTAACTATTTATTTGTGCTTTTATCATGTGATCTTTGGATGAAGGGTGGTATATACATTTAATAAAGAAACAACAACTACAACAACTGGTGACTGTCTGAGAGTGAGCACGCAACAGCAAAGAGCTGACAAAACACACATTAGCTGCCAGTGTAGTCTCTCTTCCCGTTCCTCATGCTATGTTGGTTAATATGTAGAGCAGGCATAGGCAAACTCGGCCGATGGTCAGGACCAGTGGTCAGGGATGATGGGAGTTGTAGTCCCAAAACATCTGGAGGGCCAAGCTTGCCTATGCCTGGTGGTAGAGCACATGCCTTGACAATGTCTCTGTTCCTATCTAACCTTCCTTTATTTAGAGAAAGAAAAAATCTAGGGGAACTCTAGTACACACACTTTTGGGTATTTTTTTTAGATATCCTTTGAGCTCTGAGAGAGAGGAGTGAAAGCCCCAAGTACTTGAATTTAGGCAAGTCAGTGAAATTGAGGTCTCACCCCACCCCCAAAGAGGTGCCTAGCATTCCAAAGAATAGTGATGTGGTTTCTTCTTCCTTCACTGATGTTCATAAATCTGATGCCATTGGTGTAGCCATCAGTCTTTCTGACTCTGTCACATAAGCACATTCGTTGCGTGATCCCTGATAGGTTGGGCCCACTTAGAGAAGAGTGGCTGCAACCAGGCACAAAACATGGTATGGGAAAGTGGAGAATAGGAGGTTTTCAGGGTGCTTTTTGTATCTCTTGAAGCTGCAGAAGAAGAAGAGGAAGAGGAAGAGGAAGAGGAGGAGGAGGAGGAGGAGGAGGAGGAGGAGGAAGATATTTATATGACACCCATCTGACTGGGTTCCCCCAGCTACTCTGGGCAGCTTCCAACAAATTAAAGCACAATATGACATCAAACATTAGAAATAAATAAATATGTGGGTGGAAATTTTGTATCCCATTTTTCTTCCATCGTGCAAGGCAGTGTTTGAAGAGTTCTGAGGTGGTCTCACATCCAGGCACTGCTCAACCTCAAACCTGCATAACTTTAATAAGATGGATGCATCCTGCACCTTTAGATACATTTGTGAGCTGAACAGATAGTAGAACAATGACCTGAAGAAGCCTAGTGGGGAAATATATTCATATTTGTCATACGGAGGTAGAATTGACTGCTATTAAAATGCAGGTGTTTGGGAATGTTTTGGTCCTTGGAAGCCCAGGGCTTTAGGCAGATCAGTAGAGAGGTATTATAAGATTGTTGCTTAGGCTAGGCTGGTGGGAGGTAGAACAATTTGATTTTGACTATTTTTCTTTAAATAAATGCACATATATTAGCCATCTGTCTAAGGCAACTCTGTAAGAGTTGGCATGTTGTCTTATGCATTATTCAACAGCAGAACCCAAATAATTGCCAGAGCTGTGTACTGAACTGATCTTGTCCAGGGACAAATGCTTGCTGCCGGCCCTGTGGTTGTATTTCCCCTTGTGTAGAAAATCAGTGTTTGTGCTGGTTGATACTTGCCTATTTCTGCTGATCAGTGCCTAGCATTACTGACTATTTTTTATGTAATTATATTTTATGTGATCCTGATACGGTGGTTATCTTGCTTTCAGCTTCCAGGCTTCCACAAACAAAACCACAATATACAATATGAAAAAGGAGTTGGACAGATAGAAATTCTGGAGTTAAAATTCTGTTTGCACAGATGCATACCCAGACCCACAGATGTACAAACGTATTTATTTATTTTTGAAAAAATTGTGCACTGCTTGACTGTAAAAACAACAGCAACCTCAAAACAGTTTACAAATGATAAAATAGTAAATATGATTTCACCACACCATATTTCAGATCCAATGTAGAGAGCTTCCTTATAAAAAGTCAGACCACATGTCCACCTAGCTTCATATTGTCTACACTGAGTGCCAGCCATAGGAGTCAACTTCTAGGGGCTGAGTTCTCTTTGGCCACCACAATAAAATATTGCTGATGGGCATTGCCCTTCAAATGGTGTGCATGCAGCACACCATGTGCTCAATTACGCTGGGCAGGGTTTACCAGCCCTTCCCCAATGTTTTATTCAAGTTGGCACCCCTGGTGACATAATTTCTCCAGGATTTCAGCTTGGATTTGTCCCTCCCTTGCCGTATCTAGAGATGTCAGGGAATAAGCTTGGGACCTTCTGCATGCAAAGCAGATGTTCTACCCCTGAGCTCTGCCTCATTTCCAAAATGGCTAAGAACATTTCCCCTAAATTGTATGCTAAAATGTAAAGGGGAAATCAAACTACTGTGGAATTCCGAGTTGTCACTGCCTTCATAACCATTGAGTCGTTTGCCTGTTATTTATTCCCTGCATTCTTTATTTCTTTGTTGTGCATGTGTGCACAGATTCTCTCACTCCAGCACAAACTATTTGGTTTCATCAGTCCTCCTTTTCTTTTTCTTTTAAAAAGGTTGGTTTCATTGCTTCACAAATTATAAAGCCAAACTTCAAAGAACTTTCTGAGCCTTTGAATTCCTCACGCTCATCAGCACTGAGGTGCATCATTTTATCATTCAATGATGGAAGAAGAAAGCACAGCTCAAAGACTGCCAGCATCAGTTCTAATTATTGCCTGAACTCTGCAAACCAGAGTTAGAAATATAGACAAGATGCTAAACTGTAGAAATGCAGTTTTCATCTTGTCTCTCCCATTGGAATTATGTGTAATCTGGAGAGCGACAGCTCTGCACTGATAAAGTGGCATAGCGGTCAAATTCTGAAATTGCATTTGTATTCAGGAAACCCCCCTTGTCAGCTCCAGATATTGTTAACTGATGGGAAATGAGCCAAAAGATATACATGTATATCTTTTGGCTCATTCTTAATTGGGGAAAAATAGCTGGAGTAAATATTGAGTATGGCATGTGAATTAGGGTTGAGCAATGGCCTTCGTGTTCAACATGAAAAAGAGTCAAGGTTTTTTTTTTGTTAATATTCCAAAGGACCACTAGAAAAACCTTCAAGTGTCTAAGCTGTCACTTTTCATTGGCACATCCTGTCAGTACGCCTTTCAACTGATGTCAGCGACTGTGAGCACCAGACTCAGCAGAGTATAAATAACACGGAAGCTAGCTGTGAAGCATAACTCCTTTTATTTCTAATAGCTACTACAAACTAAAGAACCACTGGCTTGCATGAGTGTAACAGCTCCCACTCAGCCATCTAGTCACTACATAGATAAGACTCTCTCCATACACAGAGTCAGACAGTCAGGCAGGAGCGGAAAACTAGAAGAGCAGTTTCCCCCCCTCCTTTCTCTAAACATCAGATCAGGAGATTCTTGCAATGGGAGGGGTGAAAAGATCAACACATCCAACCCCAAAAATGTACCTTAGAAAAGGCAGAGATGATAGAGGCAACCATCTCCCCATCAGAGGCTGTGACTGAGCCAATGAGCTCCAGAACCACTAGAGGAGAAAGACGTATGAGGAGCCCTGCTGGATTGAACCAAAGACCAAAGACCCATCTAGTCCCACATCCTGTTGCTTGGCAAGGCCCCGAACCCTCCCTGTTGGTTGGAATAAAGACACTTGACACCAGCATTTTACGTTAATGGGCTTAAAAAGGCCACAACTTTATTGGTTACAGAATGTGAGTGGTATTGGCTTAGGCATTGGAACCAACTGACTATATCTGACTGCCGCCCACCTGCAGGAAGTCTCAGAAGGGTTAACCACCAGTAGAGGAGCCCTGTTGATGCACATCAACTCGGAGCTCCCCCAGGGTCACCGATAGGGGTTGTGCCATGGCCCTAGCTTCCCCCTGGGCTTCGGACAGGAACCATGCCCCACCCCCTGGATTCCTTTAACCGAATATTCTTAGAATAGGAGGGGCAGGTGATGGCCACTACCTCCCCTCACCTCCACCAGATTTTTCCAATGCCTAACTACCACCTGAGCCAAACGGTGTGGCTGCTTAAATTGGCCAAGGCACGCCCCCCCAGCCGCCAGGCCCTTGGCTGGGGAGAGCGGGGTATAAATAAAAAATTATTATTATTATTATTAAAAGTGTGATGCAATTGGGGACTCCCCAATGGTGTGGGGGCTAGCCACGCCCCTCTCCACATAGGGAGTTCCCATGGCCAGTCCACAACCCCACGTCCTTTGCAAGAGGAAGCGGATTTCTCACAATGGTCACCCAGATGTCTTTGAGAATCCCACAAAGAGGAAATGAATATATTAGTGTTTCTGGAGTGGCAGTTTTGGGGCCCTGTGAGGCCAGGGGCAGTAGCTGAGGTGGAGTTTTAGCAGAGTCATGGATGACACAGCTTTTTAGCAGTCCAATTCAGGTTACGGGGAATTTGCAAGCACCTCCCTTGGGATTCTTGAGGCACCTTTCTTGTATAATAATGAGTTAATTAAATTTACTAATGAATTATGGACAGCCTTCCAAGAATGGGAGAAGCCAGAGGCAAACAAGGACAGTCCCTACATACTTTTCAGACCTTCAAGCATAAAGATGAAACTTTATGAAAACCATCCATGTCAAAGGCAATTTAGCAATCTAATATGATCAATAGACTACAATTCCTTTTGTAGATTTATGGGTCATAAAATTTGACCCACGTCCAAGGCTCAGCAAGGCCCCCCTGGGGGATATCATCAATTTGTCCCTTGGCACCGGGACATTCCCAGGGGAACTGAAGGAGGCAGTGGTGCGCCCACTCTTAAAGAAAACATCATTAGATCCCTTAGATCTATCCAATTACCGCCCGGTCTCGAATCTTCCATTCCTGGGTAAGGTGATTGAGAGAGCGGTTGCTGAACAGCTTGGTAGGTTTCTGGATGAAACATCGGCTCTGGATCCATTCCAGTCCGGCTTCCGCGCTGATCATGGGACCGAGACGGCTCTGGTCGCCCTAACAGATGATCTCCGCAGGCAGCTGGATCGAGGCGGGTCGGGGCTGCTGATTCTTCTAGACCTGTCAGCAGCCTTCGACATGGTCGATCACGAACTCCTGGACCACCGCCTTGCCGACGTGGGGATCCAGGGCACAGTCCTTCAATGGCTGCGCTCGTTTCTCTCTGGTCGGGGACAGAGGGTGGCGCTTGGGGGGGAATTGTCATCCCGCCACTCCTTGGTGTGTGGTGTGCCCCAGGGTGCAATACTCTCCCCGATGCTTTTTAACATCTTTATGCGCCCCCTCGCCCAGCTTGTCCGGAGTTTTGGGCTGGGCTGCCATCAGTATGCTGATGACACCCAACTCTATCTGTTGATGGACGGCCACCCGGACTCGGCCCTAGACACACTGATCAGATGCTTGGAGGCTGTGGCTGGATGGTTACGTGGGAGCCGGTTGAAGTTAAATCCTTCGAAGACAGAGGTCCTCTGGCTGGGACGGGACGACATGGGACTGAGGGGGCAACTCCCATCTCTTGCGGGGGTGCAATTAGTGCCAGCACCGTCTGTTAAGAGTTTGGGTGTAATCTTCGATACCTCCCTCTCCATGGAGGCGCAGATTGCAGCTATAACAAAGGCGGCATTTTTTCATCTCCGCCAAGCTAAGCAGTTGGCTCCTTACCTCTCTCGCCCTGACCTAGCCACTGTGATCCATGCGACGGTCACCTCCAGACTGGATTATTGTTACTCGCTCTACGTGGGGCTGCCCTTGAGACTGACCCAGAAACTCCAGCGGGTGCAAAATGCCGCAGCGAGACTCCTTACGGGGTCTTCGCTTAGAGATCACATTCACCCGGTGCTATACCAGCTGCACTGGCTCCCGGTGGAGTACAGGATCAGGTTTAAGGTGCTGGTTTTAACCTTCAAAGCCCTATACGGCCTAGGGCCCTCGTACCTACGGGACCGCCTCTCCTGGTATGCCCCACAGAGGAACTTACAATCTTCAAATAAAAACACCTTGAAGGTCCCAAGCCACAGAGAGGTTAGGCTGGCCTCAACTAGAGCCAGGGCTTTTTCGGCTGCGGCTCCAACCTGGTGGAACGCTCTGTCACAAGAGACAAGGGCCCTGCAGGACTTGACATCTTTCCGCAGGGCCTGCAAGACAGAGCTGTTCCACCTGGCCTTTGGTCAGGGCGCAGCCTGACTCCCTCCTTTGGCAATCTTTACAAAACTTTAGTTTATGGTTGCCATCAATTTTGATTTTAATTCATTTTTATAATGTTTTATAATGTTGTACTGTTTTAGTGTTGTTAGCCACCCTGAGCCCGGCTTCGGCTGGGGAGGGCGGGATATAAATACAATTTATTATTATTATTGTTATTATTATTATTACTAGTTTGTAATATAGGGTGTCAAGGACCCAATTCATGGGATAACTGGCTCCAATTCAGGAGCTGAAATTTAGACTCTATCAAGAGCCAAGATCCATCCAATATCAAAGACAACTATAATTGCATCAAATGTGGTGGATAAACACTTGGTTGTAGGACTAGGCAGTGTATTAAAATGTGCAGAAGTACTCATCATATCAGGCTAAGTAGAATCACAATTGCTCTCTGCTTTCTATGCATGCAGGCTAGGATAATTGAGGTCAGAATAAAATGTAAGCAGCATAGCTTAGGTTTTTTCTGAGATATGATCAAAGTGATGCATTTTCTGCCTTAGCATAGCTGCCTGAGGATATTATGGTATCTCCTTAGAGTCTTTCAAGGAAAGGTTGGACAAGCATCTGTCAGGGTTGCTTTAAATATAAGATTACCCTCTATTACTGCAGAAAATTAGACCAGATACCCCATAGGATGCCTTCAAACTCCGATTATATTGACTATGCAAACAGCTTTGTAAATGGTTGGTGATCTTCCTTCCAAATACATTTCAGAAGCATCAAAATATTTTGAGAGTCAGATCTGGGGAAAAGTACCACTGGGAGTAGATGCAAGAGAAGTCTAGATAGAATTGTCTATAAAAATGTAATTAAATCAGAGTCACCAGTGTTAAAGGACAATCTTTGGTTATCAGTGTTTGCTGAAAAGGTAATTTCCAGCAGGATAGAGCTCAAATCATCATCTAAAATTCCTTTCATCATGAACCCTGGTTTTTTACATTAAAACAACAACAACAACAACAACAACAACAACAATCAGGATGCGGGTGGCGCTGTGGGTAAAACTTCCGTGCCTAGGACTTGCTGATCGTATGGTCGGCGGTTCGAATCCCCACGGCGGGGTGAGTTCTCGTCGTTCGGTCCCAGCTCCTGCCCACCTAGCAGTTCGAAAGCACTCTTAAGTGCAAGTAGATAAACAGGTACCGCTTTATAGCGGGAAGGTAAACGACGTTTCCGTGTGCTGCGCTGGTGCTGGCTCGCTAGCTGTAGCTTCGTCACGCTGGCCACGTGACCCGGAAGTGTCTTCGGACGGCGCCGGCTCATGGCCTCTAGAGCAAGATGAGCACGCAACCCTAGAGTCGGACATGACTGGCCCGTACGGGCAGGGGTACCTTTACCTTTACTAATAATAATAATAATAATAATAATAATAATAATAATAATAGTAATAATAATACCCTGCCCATCTGGTTGGGTTTTGCCAGCCACTCTGGGTAGCTTACAGCATATCTTAAAACATAATAAAAATATCAATCCACAAAAACTTCCCTAAACAGGGCTGTCTTCAGGTGTCTTCTAAAAGTCAGATAGTTCTTTATTTCCTTGACATCCGAAAGGAGGGCATTACACAGGGAGGGTGCCGCTACCGAGAATGTCTGCCGAGAACTTGTCTACTTCGATTTTGAATAGGGACAATAATAAATGCATCGTTCTCACTGAGGTGGGGTAAAGCCGTGTGTGCCCACACAATTTGAAATCCAACCAGTCTGCAAATGAAAATGCTTCACCTGGCATCATGGTGACATCATGTGATTGACAGGTGGATTGCCCCACCCACAAGGCAAAGTGGCCCAAAGGGGTTGGGGGATGTCATGGTCAGATCAGCCAGTCTGATCCAGTTCCCCACCTGTGAACTAGGGTCATGTGTTTGAGTACCCTCATAATCAGATTTGGGCTTTTGGGGGGCGGTATCCTTCCTCCTTTGAAACTGCTATTTAGTTTAGCTGAAAATCAAAGTAGAATCTCTGTGCATTTCTAAAACCATCTCATAACATCAAAACCAAAGGCATGCATATGTCAGGTTTTTCTTTCTAAAAACGGATGGCTGTAAAACATGATATGAAGCTATCGGCTATGGTTTATTGTGGATTGTACTAACTGACAAAGTGTGTGCTTCTGTCTCTGCATATTTGCCCTTGCATCAGCTCTGTCAAATGTTTCAGCTAACCTGGCAGAATTCATAGCCCCGTAGCATTTAATTATGTGGCTGGGCAAATTATATGCTTTCAATAGAACACTGCACTCCTATTGGGTGAATTGAATATATGTCAGTTGAACTAGTTTCCATTTGTTCATCTTAATGCTGCCTGATTTTGCTGGTGACAGTAGTGGCTTCTGGTAGTACCAGCAAAAAAGAACAGGCTTGTATTAGCTACTGTAGTACAGCTGCCACAAAGAGTTTTAAAAGTGAGGTCAACATTTTATGTATGGAAGTTATTAATAAGGCAGGTGGATGCTTTGCAACTGCAAGTAAACAGAAAGAATATAAATATATAGCTCAGAATAATCAAGAGCATTACATAAACCAGCAGTAGTATTTGAGGGGTATTTTTCTGTGTATCTTAAACTTAAGTAGTTAACCAAAGATACTCGCTGAAACTCAACTTAGTTGATTGTAGATGCAGTGGTCAATTTTTCTCAGTTTTTAATTTCTTTTTTGTGCATCTGTCTTGGGAACTGAAAAGACACAATTGCTGAAGGCGAGGGAGAAGATGAACTATATAGTGGTCAGTAACTCAGCCCTGTTAAACCACAGAGGAAGTGTGCCAAGCGTAGGAGCCACTTCCCACAGCGCTTTGCGCCCGCAGCTCCAAAAAAGGTGCTCTTTGGATGGACACAGAGCCAAGATGCAAGAGGCTAGCCAGCTCAAGTGGCCAACGCTCTTGACAATCTTCAAATGGAGGCAGACTTTGGAAGAACGTCTTCTGAAGAAGCACAAGAGTAGCTTGAATTGCTTTCAGGTAATGATTTGGGGGCCATTTAAGTTGTGTAGAGGCGGGTTGAAGTTGGACTGCAATTGTAGCCCAAAGATTCATAAATGGGGTGGAGGACGATTGGATGATTGTGTGGCAAGTTGGAGGAAACAAATTTGTCCGAGAAAGAATGAGCAGCAGTAGAGTAGAAAGAAATTGCTCAGACTGCATTGTGTTAGATTAGGGCTGTAACTGAAAACGGACCTAAACTGATGGAAACATGGGATTCCTCTCAAGCAAGATATTTGAAGAGAATGTAAGGGGGTGCAAAAGGTTTCAGTGAAACCAGAAAAAAAAATTAATTCAGAGGACTGATAAGGTTATACATAAAGCTAGAATAATTATTGGTGTGTGTAGGTGTCTCTGTATGCCTGTTCTTCATGATATGAGATCTGGTTTGTGCCATATCTACATGCTTTGTGCCACGATTAAAAGTTTGGAGTGCTGACCTTCAGTTAGGAATTTTGTGATAGTGGCAGAATTTTCAGAGAGGTTATGTAGCTTGTTCTTGTTGTATGTTTACTCAGAAGTAAATGTCACTGAGTTAAATGGGTGTGCTCTGTGACAAATATACATTGGACTTCAACCTTCAATGCTATAAAGTGACTTTTACAGAATCAAAGGCAGCCAAGACTTTAAATACAAATGTTTAAATTTTAAATCATCGAAAGGTAATTAAAAATAGATCTTTTTACAAATTTTTAGATGTTTTATATTTCAGCTAAGGTCATTAATTTGATAAATGTCAAGGTAGAATTCAAAATAAGAAAAAAAAATGATAGTGGATATTGGTAACAATAACACTGAATCTCGTATTATTGTTATTTTAAATCACATAGTTGTTTCCAACTAGGGATGGGAAAGAAGTCTGATTGAGTTTTCATTTAAATGCAGACCTGCATCTTTTGCAACTCCCGTAACAATACATGGATTGAAATACAGCCCACCATTGAAATTCACATTGCAATACAGTTTTCCAGCAAAGTAATGCATTCAAAATTGCATATGGCAAGTTAACGTGTACATAAAATGCATACATTAGCAAAATAACATATACAAATATGCTATAGAAAGGGAAATTGTTTTGCAAAAATGGTGTATATTCAGGAAAATTGCATACAAGTGTGCATATACTATACAGTGGTCCATTACCACTCTGCTTTTATTGGCTCTTTTCCAATATTCTAAAGGAACTGGGGGAATGAGATTGCTCTGAGAAAGCAGTGTGATGATGGGATGGGGAAGATGCAAGTGAGAGTACGTTAATATGACAGTTTTAGTCCACTGGTGATGGACAGAAGGGAAAGAGAGGGAAGGAACTGGCTGAGAATGAAGAAGCCATTTGGAGGAATGAAATGGAATATGGGAGGGAGTTCCATCACAATTCTGGGTTTGCATGAAGTCAGGAGAGCAAAAGACAGCAGGCCGTGGCATGTCAGCAAGAAGGAAGTAGCCCTGATAGGAAAAAAATGGTTTTAAACAGCAGGAGAGGTTTGAGTAAAGTTGGGGTGGAAAACATTGAGAGGATGAAAGTTTTACAAGTTGGTCTGTGGGCTGTGTGGAGGAATTAAAGATCTGGCCAGTAGGCGTTTCCAGTTCCCCACTCCTGATATAAACTGTGGTAGATCCGTGCCTGTGGAATGAACTCCCCTCAGAGGTGCATCATGTTTCAGCTATTGTTCCTTCTTATTGAAATCCACAGGAGTAGAGGATACTGGTTGGCTACCATGTGAACAGTATCATGGGCTATATTGGCCTTTGGTTTGGTCAAACAGGACTCACATGTTCACTTTGGAAAGCGACAAGATGCACAGTGGGCAGTGTGTGTCTTAGTTTGTTCTTGATGCTGTTGCATTTTAATGAGGGTAGTGTTACGAGGTATCGCCATATTGTTGCTTTTTGTGTGTGAATTTTATACCGTTACATTGGTTCTAACATGAATGTGCACCATGTATTGGGACATTTGGAGAAACGGTGGGCTATAGACATGTGAAATAAATAAGCCATGGGAGAGCGTGTAAAAGGCTTTCTTATCGACAGTAATACCATAAGAAACTGTATTAATTTTGACTTGGGAAAGGGAGTTGGGGGACCGAAGGACTGGTATTTGTTGTAGAAGTAGAATCCATGCACTCCTTTCCACCGTGTGTATAAGCCAAAATAGGTGCTCTAAGTGTTGGCCTCATTCAAGTGATAGTTCACAAATTAAAAGGGGGAAGGTGATGTGAATCAAGCTCACACCATGGGAATTGTGCCTCATGCAAAGCCTTATGCACATGCACATGATTTGGTGCATGCCTCTTACCCATATCATTGGGTGCAAGGAGCTTGGGGAAGGGGGAGATAATGTCAGCAGGAGACACAGGGAGACAAGGATTTCACTGACATTGGATTGTACCCATGGTGTGGAGCAGGAGTTGAGCTCCATTTCCTGGTGCATTTTGCTGCCTGGTGCAGAGGACAAAATGGCACCTCTCTGTCAATCCAATATACAAAAGCCAACCAGTTTGACAGTATTACTTCAGCACTGAGCATGGGAAAGCGTCCTCCACTAGTTCTGAGGGCAGCAGAGTAGAGGGTGGGATGCAAGGCAGGCCATGTAGCTCACAGCTCTGTCCACTCCCCACCCTTCAGCACTTGCTGCCTGGGGCCACTGCCTCTGTCTCATAGTTGGGCTGGCCCTGGTTAAAATGAAAATCCATGGCCAAGTGACTCTGAACCAGGATTAGGTCATAGGACTGCGAATGGCCTGATGGAGCATCCAATTTCTGGCACCCTGTCCTCCTTCCCCAGCATAAATATTTAAATAAAAATAAAAAGAGTGCCATTAGGAGGGGATTTTTCATTCTGTTTTCAGAAGTGTTGTTTATTTATTTCTTTACTGTGCTTTGCAATGCCTCCCAGTTAAACTGGACCTTCGATATCTGCAAACACTGAAATGACTATATTTTAACTGTAATGAATATGTTTAGATACTGCGCAAAAGCCAAGCAATGCTGATATCTCAATCTAGTTCTGCAAACAGGTTTGTTTGGTTCCCTGCATTTCTATTATCTCTTAGGTAACCAAGGTTTTTAAGTGTGTGCCCGTGTTTAAAGAGAAAAACTGAGAGGAAGGGAAAATAGCCAAGAACATACATAATTTTGTCTCCAGCAAAAGGGAGCAATTCATCATCACATATGGCTTCAAGTCCGCCTCACACATCTAAGTATGGAGCAGGGAGCAGGGAGGGAGTAATTAACACATTTTCATATTTTGCAATTAATATTGTGCCATTGAAATTTAACCTCCAAACTGATTTGAGTTTTGGAATCAAAATGCCACATCAAAAATCTTGTTGTTAAAAAAAACTCTGTTGGTTAACTGGGTACAAAACTTACTAAACACTATTGCAGAACAGGGTGCCAGCTGCTGTCAAAGGCTCATGGCTGTTGCGTGGCAGCTCCCAACAACTGCTTATTGCTGCAAATAATGATACTTTCAGGCCTTGCCTTCCACATGCCAACTATTGCATCACTGTCTGCTACTGTTGTTGCATGCTAAATATAATTGTTGAATCAGATGAGGGCTTCAAAGACTTTAAGGGCAGAGACCCATTGGTCCCTGAAATTTCCCAGGGACAGTCTCCGGTAGAGAATTCTGTAGAGTAGCCCTAGCAGGCAGTGAGGCCCATATCACTGGTCCATAGTCTGACGGTAGAACACCTGCTTTGGATGTAAAAGTTCTTTGGTTCAAGGTCTAAGCAGGGCCAAAGAACTACCTGCAACCACACACAACTTTCCTCCTCTACCCTGTCATATATTAGAGGCTCCAGGACACATTTCAAACCCACCAGAGAATACTTCTGATTATTAGAATGTAGCTAAAGGTGGAGTTTCACTCACACCTAAACCTGCAGGAGTACATAGAAACTCTAGTCAGCAACGTGTGACGTGGGTGGCGCTGTGGTTTAAACCACTGTGCTGCTTGGACTTGCTGATTGGAAGGTCGGCGGTTCAAGGCCCTGTGATGGGGTGAGCTCCCATTGTTCGGTCCCTGCTCCTGCCAACCTAGCAGTTCGAAAGCACACAGTGCAAGTAGATAAATAGGTACCGCTCTGGCGGGAAGGTAAATGCCGTTTCCGTACGCTTCTCTGGCTTTGCCAGAAGTGGTTTAATCATGCTGGCCACATGACCCGGAAGCTGTACGTCGGCTCTCTCGGCCAATAAAGCGAGATGAGTGCCGCAACCCCAGAGCCGTTCGCGACTGGACAACTGTCAGGGGTCCCTTTACCTTTACCAGTCAGCAACAGCTCAGTGCTGGAGCAACACTCCTATGTAATCCCACATTTTGCTGCACAGGGAACTCTCCATGGTCCTGACCACCAGCTATGCTCAAAAGTTCCAGCCTGGAACAGAAAATAATACATCACCAGCAGAATGCACGTTTTCAGCCACCAAAGACAATTTCATCATTAAGTTAGCAGAGTGATATATTATTTTGATTTTGAAGAAGCTGGTGGCTTAGCTGCCACAGCACCACCAAAGCCCCAATAAATCCACCTGCCAGCTCATCCTGTTATAAGAAGAATCCCAAATCACCTGCCGCAATCAAATTGTCGCTTGAACTGAATCATTCGGTTGGGCTCATTATGGCAAGCTTTCCTTTTGGCCAGCCCAGATTAGCCATAGTGGCAAATGCATCAGCCAACAGAGTGGCCAAGAATCCCTCCCTCGGCTATGTAAGTATCTTGATGAAAAAGCTGCTACCTGCATTTCTGAATGAGGCGTGCAGAGGCAGCAAAGGAGCTCATTAGCTGGGTGACATCCCCTGCATTTCAATAGGCACCATCAAGAGCCTTCAGATCTCTCTGGGCTGTTGGGTGAAGGGAGGAAATAAGCAACAGACTATTAAACAGCAAGACAATTATACCCTCCTGGTCAACCTGAAGCCATTTAATGTACTTTTGTTATGAATGATGATACTCAATTTCTAATGGTCAGGGATACTGACAACATTCAGAAAGGAAACTGCCCCACATTTGCAAAATGTTTTCTTGCTTGAATGAGGAGGAACTACAGGGAAGACAGAGTCACATTTTGGATTTTTGAGAGGTCCTGACTCAGCCCTCCCCTGCTCCACAGCCTCTCTACAATAAAACAACAGTAGACACACACATGCACATACACACACAGTTCAGGAAGTGAGCCAGAAGGGTTATTTCACACTAGTCATTGTTATGCTGTTTGGCATATGTTTAGGGTTTGTATGAATTAATTTGCCACATACAACGGAACCTTGCATCAGGCCCACTGTTTTGCTGTGGTAGCAAGTCCTGTACTTCCCGCTTCTGTCCGACATGGGGATAAAGCTGAATGACTTCCATCACTAAAACTACAGTGGTACCTTGGTTCTCAAACTCAATCCGTTCTGAAAGTCCATATGACTTCCAAAACATTAGAAAACCAAGGCGAGGCTTCTGATTGGCTGATTGGCCCCAGAAACAATGCTGACAACTGAAACAGACCGCAAATGTTCGCAAACCGGAACACTTGCTTTTGGGTTTGTGGCTTTTGGGAGCCGATTTGTTCGTCAGCTAAGCCGTTTGGGAACCAAGGTACCACTGTATATTGAAGGATGGGGAACTTCAGGCCTGTGGGACAAAGGCAGCCCTCTGAGCCTCTCTATCAGCCCCCATAGGACTCTCCGCAGGCCATACCCCTCCCCAGTCAGATTCCTCCCAAGGACAAACTCCTCATCAGCCCTGCTTTGCATCTTCTGTGGATGTGCTTGCTTCACTGAAATATACCCTTGGACTCTGATAATGCTTCTGGGTTGCATGAATGGAGAAAAGTGGTGTGTGTGTGTGTAGAAACTAGTTTACTGTGCAATGGACACATTTATATTTGTTGCTCCATCAGTTTGCCCAGTGGACACACATGCATGTGGTCCTGAGAAGATTGCCCAAAAGGAAAAGTGTCTCTTAGGCTTGAAAAGGTTCCCCAGCCCTGCTCTATTGGACAGTTAGCAGATCAGCATTAACATATGTGTCCTAGTGCCTGGAGAACATGATGGGCTGCAACTGTGTGGCTTGCTTATTTTCCTCCTCCTCACATTTTGTAAGCAATGTGCCATCTTATGGAAATTCGAAGCACTGCATTCCACTTCCAAAGCAATCGCTGGGTTGCCTGTGCCGTTAAAAACATACATCATTCCTCATTCCTGCGAATTGTGTGGGAGGCTTAATGAGCTGAAATAATCATCAATTTTCCTGTGAAGTGAATTTTAACTGGGAAGAGTGGGGGGGGGGTGTCTGTGTTGCCAAGAAAAGGGTAGTGAAATTATATCTGAGCAGAAAATTAGGAGACATTTAAGGGATGGGGGAAGCTAGGTAGTTTGACATTTAGGACATTTACTGCATTTCTCCTCCTACGCACCATGACCCATTTTGGATCAGGTACCAGAAGAAGGACCCATACAGGCCTCAGGCCTCACTTGCTATAACAACTTCTGGAACCTCATCTCCTCCTTCCTACCTCATACATCTCACTGGAATGAAGGACAGTAGCAGAGTTGACTCTAGATCAATGGTGGCAGAAGGAACTGAGGGTCTGGGTTCTGGGAGCCAAGGGAATGATGTACCGTATTTTTCGCTCTATAGGACGCACTTTTTCCCCTCCAAAAATGAAGGGGAAATGTGTGTGTGTCCTATGGAGCGAATGCAGGCTTTCGCTGAAGCCTGGAGAGCAAGAGGGGTCAGTGCGCACCGACCCCTCTCACTCTCCAGGCTTCAGGCAGCTATCCGCAAGCCTTCAGAGCGCTCCGAAGGCTTGTGGACAGCAGCCTGAAGCCTGAAGCCCGGGGAGCGGAGCGCCAACTACCGCTGCGCTCCCCCTTCAGGCAGCTATCCGCAAGCCTTCTGAGCCCGGCGGGAGGTTTTTTTTTTCTTTATTCCCCCCCCCCCCTAAAAACTAGATGCGCCCTATGGTCCGGTGCGCCCTATGGAGCGAAAAATATGGTACTTATACATGGCTATGGGTGGAAATCAGCAAATATGTCCATTTCATTTACACGGGCAATTCCCAATTTGCACGTGGGAAGTTCTTGGCACATGTGACCACAAACCCGGAAGTGGCATGAAAAGGAGCAAAAACAACCCTACAAGAGTGCAAAAATGTCAAATGTGTCATGAAAATAGCATCCAGCAATCCCACAAGCCTTTAGAAGTGCAATCCCAGGAGCCTTTGCACCAACCTGGAGTTCGGAGGATTTTTGTTTTTTTAAGGGTTTCCAGAGGATGTTTGCAGGCTCTTTTTCAGTGGTTTCCCCAATATACGTGATTTCACTTAAATGTGTATTGCCTCAGAATGTAACCCCCTGCCTAAATGAGGAGCTATCTGTACTCAGGTTCTGGTTCAGTTAAGAACTGACTTACGGGACAGTCCTCTGGCAAAATCCTCTAGGATGAGAAACTCAGAATGCAGCAGATTTCTGACTCAGCCATTTCATTTCAGTTCAGCGTTACGTCCCCCAACCCCAGCTCAGCTGAAGATATGCCAGAGCAACTTGCTCATGTTAGCTCAGCCAGGGCTAGAGCAGCCATTTTAAAGGCTTGTTTTCTCTTTGCCAGTCTTAGGTAGAGGAGCTGCAGCAGCCCTGCATCTGGACGGGGTTCGGATCTGGTGTTATTTTATGCCTGTTTAATTTACACTAGATTGCTTTACGCCAGCTTCTTGGACACAGGATTGCTCCCTTAGCCTCAAGGAATAAGGGCTGCAAGCAAGAATAAGTTGTGCAGAGCAAATGGGTATGATTGATTTCCAAAGTGTGAAGACAAACAGCAGGTAGTTGGCAAAATACTGAGTTTCTAGTACACAGGTGATGGGTCTCTTAATGTCTATTATCAAAATGCAGGAATGGTGACGAATAAAGCATGAACCAACATGATATTTCTAGGCTCTGCTCATGAAATATTTATGGTCTGAAGGAAAGAAACACTCTCTCACACACACCCCGCTCACTGTAAAGGCATTTACTTAAAAGAGAATGTGGTTTTCTTATGCTGATTTTAATTGAATTGCAAAGGAGAGTTTAACGGGTGCTTTAAAAATTGTGCCAACTCTCCTGTGCAGGGGTGTGTGTGATTTCTGTCAGGACCACAGTGTGGGAGCAAAGCGCGACATCCTCTTTCCTGTGTTTCATGCCCTGAATTCTGATCGCACATGGGTCAACTATGTATTTGGTATATAATGCCTAGTCTTTCTTTGAACATGGTGAATCTTGCATACAATGAAATGGTTAAACTCTGGCCCCTATCTTGATTTAATGTAACTTATAGTCTGGTGGCGCTGTGGGTTAAACCACAGAGCCAAGGACTTGCCGATCAGAAGGCCGGCGGTTTGAATCCCCGCAATGAGGTGAGCTCCTGTTGTTCAGTCCCAGCTCCTGCCAACCTAGCAGTTCCAAAGCACATCAAAGTGCAAGTAGATAAATAGGTACCACTCTGGCAGGAAGGTAAACAGCGTTCCCATGTGCTGCTCTGGTTCGCCAGAAGTGGCTTAGTCATGCTGGCCACATGACCTGGAAGCTGTACGCCGACTCCCTCGGCCAATAAAGCGAGATGAGCGCCACAACCCCAGAGTCGGCCACGACTGGACCTAATGGTCAGGGGTTCCTTTACCTTTACCTTATAGTCTGGCCATGAACACACCAAAACTGCACAAATGCTTGAATGTGGGGAGAGGGAGAGGAAAGAGAAGAATCAAAAAGTACTCTCAGAATCCAAACTAAGGAGGAACATACACAGTCAAGAGAGAGATGCTGGAACAAAGGAAGCTGACTTATTCTGAGTCAAATGATTGTTCCATCTATCTCAGCATTTCCTACTCTGTCTGGCAGCAGCTCTCCGGGGCTTCAGGCAGACGTCTCTCTCAGCTTTATCTGGAGATGTCAAGGATGGATCGTGGAACCTTCTGCATAAAAAGCAGATGCCATAGTTATGGGCCTAAAAAAGGCTGAGAAGCAGGAAGAAGAATCAGAGCTTAAAAAAAATAGCATTAAGAACCAGAGCTGAATGGAGCTTTCATTTCTTCCACACAAATATCCTCTCTGGGTTTCCTCAAGCTTTCATAATTTCAACAGCATAAAATTTAGGGCAGAAAGGGGAAAAATCATTTTGTTGCTGCTGTAGCTAAACTAATGGGCACAAGAAATCCTCATCTACTTTGTCTTCTGTAAATTGGGATCTACCTTCCGCTCACCCCTGTTTAAGACTGCTTGGGGTGGCCATGTCTTAGCTTGGCCCTGCTCTTAAAAATTTGGCATGTTTTCCAGACACTTCTGTATTTTATATTGCACTACCAGCTCCAAATCATGGTAGGGGAAAAGCCTGTGTCTCTTGTTGGACCCCTCTACTTCAGAATCTGTGTAATTGTATTTATATTGAGTTGCATGGAGTACCCTTTAAGTCCCTGAGCATTGCACAGAACCCAAGATGCCATTTTAAACTTCGCTTTGAATAAGACTCTGCTCCAAGTTAAGGGTAATGTGCATGCCTTGTGGCATTCTATTTCAACATAATAGTTCCTTGTACTTGTCATGTTTGGACAGCACATCTTCTCTAACTCAGGTAATATATTTTGTGTGCTTGATCCCATTTCATGTTTGTGTAGCTTGTCAACTTTTCCCAAGTAGGGCACAAAGAAAAGTTTTACACAGCTGAAACTCTCCTTCCTGGGCAGGTTTCTTCTTGTTTCTTGAGAAGAGTCTAAAGCTGAGGCTGATGGGAGTTGTAGTCCAGCAACAACTGGAGGGTACCTTAAGGAACAGGCATGAGATTATTGCTTGTCACATGTCTGTTTACATTCCAGCACAGTATGCTGGGAACTTCCATTTGTGTATAGCTTTTGCTGTTCTCTCTGAGACGACATGAGAGAGAGAGAGAGAGAGAGAGAGAGAGAGAGAGAGAGAGAACGTGTTTCTTTGTTCTGATTTATGTTTAATAAATCTGTAGCTGTAGCATGACTTCATACACCTCACGCCTACTTCTGTGTGTGTAGTTGTTTTTTAGTCATTTAGTCATGTCCGACTCTTCGCGACCCCATGGACCAGAGCATGCCAGGCACTCCTGTCTTCCACTGCCTCCCGCAGTTTGGTCAAATTCATGCTGGTAGCTTCGAGAACACTGTCCAACCATCTCATCCTCTGTCGTCCCCTTCTCCTTGTGCCCTCCATCTTTCCCAACATCAGGGTCTTTTCCAGGGAGTCTTCTCTTCTCATGAGGTGGCCAAAGTATTGGAGCCTCAGCTTCACGATCTGTCCTTCCAGTGAGCACTCAGGGCTGATTTCCTTCAGAATAGATAGGTTTGATCTTCTTGCAGTCCATGGGACTCTTGAGTCTCCTCCAGCACCATAATTCAAAAGCATCAATTCTTTGGTGGTCAGCCTTCTTTATGGTCCAGCTCTTACTTCCATACATCACTACTGGGAAAACCATAGCTTTTACTATACGGACCTTTGTTGGCAAGGTGATGCAGTACACTCTGCTAATTGCATGCCCTGGCTTTTGAAGTTCAGGTCGCTGATTTACATTGGAGCATGGGCCAATGAATGGAGACGTCCGAGTTGGGCTTGCCAGCTGGCCTCCTGGCCTCTGCATGTCAGCAATTTGTTACCTGTTGTCTAAAGGTATACGGTGCACTTCTGCTGAAGCTAAGCAGGTCTGGCTTGGAGGATTCATCCTGAATTATGGTAGGAAGATTGTTGTCCTGGCTGGGTTATTGCTATGTTCTATCTCCACTGTTGGGGGTAATGAAATCTACAACTCACTTCCTTGCATTGTTTTGCTTTGCTGTGTCAAAGTTGTGGTAAAGCAAAGACTATATATAATTATTTATTCAATTGCTTAAGGCACTAGAAGAATAACCTGGCTGGAGATTTATTATGATTGCTTCATGGGATGGGTAGTTGGTGACACTGAAGATCTACAGATGAGAATGAAGCCAGACTAAGCAGAAACTCACAACTGCAATAGGATATATTTATAATGGCTGGTCCAGTGCCAGCTTTGTGGTGTGTAATTGTTTCCCTGCAAAAAAAAGGAGGAAGCTTATTTATTGGCTCTTACCATAAACTGAGTTTTCCCAGTCTGAAGTGTGTGTTCTGCAACAACAGAACAAGCTACATTAGTCTTTCATGCTTTAGTTCATAAGAACATAAGAACAGTCCCTCTGGATCAGGCAAAAATTCATAGAATCATAAAATTGTAGAGCTGAAAGGGACCCTGAGAGTCGTATATCCAAACTGCTGCAATGCAGAGAACTGAAATAAAGCATCCATGGCAGATGGCAATACAACTTGCCTCCAATAAAGGAGAGTCCCCCACCTCACCTCATCCAGCCCATATGGGACACTTTGTCAAAAGCCTTACTGAAATCATGATACATGATGCCCACAACATTCCCCTGATCCACCAAGCTTGAAAGAAATGAGATTCATCTGGCATGAATTGTTTTTGTCTCCCACCACTCCTCTGCATTCTGCCAGTCCATGACAACATATAATGCTGCTACTCCTTCCTTCCTGTTTGGTCTACAGTGGTACCTCGGGTTACATACGCTTTGAGTTACATGCGCTTCAGGTTACAAACTCCGCTAACCCAGAAATATTACCTTGGGTTAAGAACTTTGCTTCAGGATGAGAACAGAAATCGTGCTCCGCAGCCTGGCGGCAGCAGGAGCCCCAATTAGCTAAAGTGGTGCTTCAGGTTAAGAACAGTTGCAGGTTAAGAATGGACCTCCGGAACGAATTAAGTTCTTAACCCAAGGTACCACTGTATTTCCTTTGAACAGGCTACATTCCTCAGTTCCTACATTCCAGTCACAAGCCTCATCCCACCAGGTTTCAGTAATTTCTATTAGGTCATATTTGCCATCTGTATTAAGAACTCCAATTCATCTTGCTTGTTCCCCATACTCTGTGCATTAGTATAGAGACAACTGAAACAAGAGTCATTTCCTCCAGCTGCTGTCTTCTTGTAGTTTCCTGTCATGGATTGGCTGGATACAGAGGAGTGCTAGTAGGCACATGCTGGGGAACCCATAAAAGCGATAAGGGAACCTCTGGCCTTCTGCATGCAAAATAGATACTTTCCCACAAAGCCAAAAGTAACTTATGATATTACGTTGGGGAATCTGATTAAAACAATCATTATGCCATTAGGTATGGCTGAGTCATTTAACACGCTTAAAACTACCATTGGCCATTGTATAAACCTGGGGGTAAGGTCTCTATGACTGCTTCAGTATCTTCAATAACATATAGCCTGTTGCCATGGGAAGGTGCAAATTGGTTCTATCAACTACCCATTATATAGCCAAGTTATAAAATCCAAATTAATGTTCACTGTCAGCTCTGCCTATTAAGAAGAAATTACACACTCCTTGGATTTTCTTTTATCTCAAATTTTTTGATTGCTGGAGTCCTCATCCTGTTAATGCATTATTGGTAGAATAATTTAAATCTTTAATGAAGAAGCCTTCAGTAGCACAGGCTTTAATCACTATGCCCCCCCTTAAATAAAATGTTAACTTTCCCCAATCAAATTCCTACATGTTCAAGGTGGCCAGGGACACTTTGATTTGGAAAGAGCCAAAACAAGCAGCTTCTTTCTGGTTTTGTAATAAATGAAAAACCTTAAAAGGCACACTGCTTTGCTTGTGGAATTGATCTTTGAATCTTTTTCAAGATCCTTGTGCAAGTTTAATAAGACATCTTGGGGAGAGCTCCATGTATCCTTGGCATCTACAGATTTAGGGTTCTGTACTGTAGGTCCAGGAGAGATCTTGACCTGAGAGCTACTGCCAGTTGCGGTAAACCATAATGGTTTTTGGAAGCCATGTTGTTGTTTAGTCGTTTAGTCGTGTCCGACTCTTCGTGACCCCATGGACCAGAGCACGCCAGGCACTCCTGTCTTCCACTGCCTCCCGCAGCTTGGTCAAACTCATGTTGGTAGCTTTGAGAACACTGTCCAACCATCTCTTCCTCTGTCGTCCCCTTCTCCTTGTGCCCTCAATCTTTCCCAACATCAGGGTCTTTTCCAGGGAGTCTTCTCTTCTCATGAGATGGCCAAAGTATTGGAGCCTCAGCTTCACGAACTGCCCTTCCAGTGAGCACTCAGGGCTAATTTCCTTAAGAATGGATGCGTTTGATCTTCTTGCAGTCCATGGGACTCTCAAGAGTCTCCTCCAGCACCATAATTCAAAAGCATCAATTCTTCGGTGATCAGCCTTCTTTATGGTCCAGCTCTCATTTCCATACATCACTACTGGGAAAACCATGGCTTTAACTATACAGACCTTTGTTGGCAAAGTGATGTCTCTGCTTTTTAAGATGCTGTCTAGGTTTGCCATCGCCTTTCTCCTTTGGAAGCCATACTGGCCTCCATTACAAGCAGACCTTCTCAATTGCTTTTCCAGATCTTTGATTAGCCCCTTCTGGGTTTCCTTCACCCTCTTGGCATGGTCATTGTTGTTAGGCTGCATGTCTAACATGGACATTTTGAATGTGTGCTGAAGGAACTGCACTAGTTGCTGATCAGTTACTGGCCCATGTTTAAGGTCTTGTTAACAGATAAAGCATTGAACAACTCAGAACCAGATTACACGGGAACAAGAGAAGAGCCTGCTGGATCAGGTCAGTGGCCCAGGCCCACTTCATCCAGCATCCCGTTCTCCCAGTGGCCAACCAGATGCCTATGGAAGCCCGTAAACAGGACCTGAGAACAACAGCAAGGCTCTTCACCTCCTGTTGGCTGCCATTTTGCTTCCCCACAATCCCCTGGAATGACACTATGTGATGACATTGCTTCATGGGGGGGAGGCAGGGGGGGAGGAGGAGATGGTAGCCAGCAAAAATAACAAGGAGGTAGGAGTACAGAGACAACTTTTGTCCCCACCTTTTGAAAACATAAGTAGGGATTGTGAAAGGACAGTGAATCGGGTAGTCTTGAAAGGAGTATCATGAAAAGATAATTTCTGAGCACTAAAGGCCTGGATAGTGTATTTTGAGCTGATTTTGGTCAACAGAGAACACTAAAACAGTGGTCTCTAATTTGTGTTACTCTGATGTTAAAGCTTTTAGATATCCCAATGTAAGACTGTTGGTCAGTTGTCAGAAAATGTTCTCTGAGTAAACAAAAATTAATGTTCACACAGAAATTTCTTTGAACAGAACATTGTGCATTTTAAAATATTACCATAAATGTGCATAACTCTTAAGGGGACGAGACCTATCCTTTTCTGAGATTTAAGCTTAGCCTTTTTTCTTCTTCAATTTTTGGCCTGAATCTAATTTTTAGTTTCTTTCTCTTCATTTTGTTGGACTATTTTCATGATGCAATGGAATTAAAAGTGATGTGTGCTTCCTGTTACATGCTGTTCCATCCTGTTGGAGACAATTTGTGCATACTTCTTTTTTAAAGGGGGGCTTTTCAGTGCTCCTCAATGCATTCACCAGTAAAATCTGTGTTTCATATGTGTATTTTAAACACGAAATGCATAGTTTTGTGTGCACTTCTTGCATGCCAGCAAAGGATGGCAAAATCTGGAGAAATGAGCAATACAACCAGGAGTTGTGTCTCAATCTACCAGCAAGTCTGGGTTGGTACACTGTGAAAAGCAAAACAAACAAATTCTTTTCCTATCTCTTAAGACTTAAGTGGAGGGACAATCCACATAGAGTGAGCTGGTAAACATTGGGATACCTTTGCAGAACATCATGAAATTTTACTGCCACATTTTGAGAAACTTGGGAGGGGAGTGTAAATATTATTTATCCAACTGTAGTTTACTGTAAGGTGATTACGATTTCATCACTCTCCATCTTCTTTCTGCACTTCTGGCTGGAGGGGAAAATCTGTTCCATCAGAGTCTATTCTTCCCTGGCTCCTGGCTTTTCCTCTCAGAACTTGATTAGTAATTTTTATTTTCCCAGATGTGCCTTTGTTTCCCATATGCGTGTTCTGCCCAGAGCAATTTTGTCTAGATGCTTATTTTTAGTTTGCATGCTCGGTGTTGGAGATGGATGTAGCTGTGGTGATCGGCTGTGATTTTAGAGCAGTTTCAATGGATGAACGACGTTTGTGTTAGCCAATGTCTTAAAAAACAAAATTGTACCCCAAATTAATTGACATTTTCTGTCCAATTGAAGTAGGTCAGACTGAAGCTATGAAGCATATTGTGACAGATAGAGGTAAAACATAATACACAGTCGTATATCTAGTTCAAATTAAGGGGAGGAGTTCTAATTCTATTGTTGTTGTTGTTGTTGTTGTTGTTGTTGTTGTTGTTGTTGTTATTGAATTAAAACCACAAATTGGGTTTTTCTAATGAGAGTTGGTGGTTCTGGATATGCATTATGTGATGAATTTTATAGATGGATAGATGATAGGTTGAAAAATCAAAGATCAAGGGCCAATGTGAAACATCAATGTCAAAGGTGAAGCAGTGTGCCTTCAGCAAAAAATGTAACCCATATAATGGTTACATTCTAGATGTACTTCTGTGGGGAAGGAGTTCCACAACTTAGGGGCTGCCTCAGAGAATGCCCTCTTGGGGCCACCACTACCCTAAGCTTCTGAGGGTGGCAGGACCACACAGTGGGCCCCCTTGCTGATCTCAACACTTGAAAGGGTCTCTAGAGAAGGAGGTGGTCTTTTTGTGGATGCTAGCAGATACAGTGCTTCTGTTGGTGCCAGTGTTGGCACCTGGAAGGAACACATTGCAAAGTGTCTTCTTTCTTTCTTTCTTTCTTTCTTTCTTTCTTTCTTTCTTTCTTTCATTCATTGTGGAAATGTGGAGAACTTGGGCTCAAGACTGGCGAAATGAGAAACTGGGAGAAACAAATTGACAGATGTGCTTATTCCAGAGACCACTGCTGCTCTGTTTTCTGCTCCTTCCCTTACATAATGAATATACCGTATTTTTCCATGTATAAGACTAGGTTCCCCCTCAAAAAAATAGTGCCAAAAATTAGGGGGCGTCTTATACACGGATACATCTCACCTATTTTCTTAAATCTGAGTCCCCCAAAATAGGGGACGTCTTCTACATGGGGGCGTCTTATAGACGGAAAAATATGGGATGTCCAACTGACAATACCTAGTTAGTTGTCCTGATCTTGGAATAACTCAGTCAGAAGAGCATGACACTCTTAATCTCCGGATTGTGGTTTCGAACCCCATGCATTACACGGGGTTGGACTAGACAAGCCTTGTGGTCTTGTCCAACTCTGCAGTTCTATGATTCCACTCCACATCGTGGAATAGCCAAAAACTATTGCCAGATAGCAGCCTGTTCCCAGGACCAGACTCTAGGACAAGCTTCAGGCCACTACCATCAATAGAAGGCTACTATATTTAATTCAGGTAGTACATTCAAATACATATATTTAATTCAGGTAGTACATTCAAATGCCCTTAGAGTCAGGTGCAGCTGGCTAGGGCACTTAACAGACCTCATTAAAACATTTAAGGGTGTTAGGCAAGGATGCCTTTTGGCTCTTTTATTATTTAATTTTTATTTAAATAACCTGGTAACCACTCTCCATAACCTCGACTTCCACCCTCCAAAGTTAGCACATCACAGTTCTGCTTTACGCAGACGACACGGTAATGCTATCCAGAACCCCCATAGGGCTTAGAAGAGCGCTAAGAAAATTAGCTGCCTATTGTGCCTCAAAATAAATTATCAGAATACCGAAATTCTTGCTTTTGGGGGGAAAAAACCAAAGCTCAGAAACTGGAAACTTCAAGGCCAAAATTTAGAACAAATATTGCCAGATAATCAGTACAATAGGCAAAAAAAAAGTCTTACACAACCCATCTTCCCTACATTGTACTGCTGCTACCAATCAGGCATGCAAATGGGTTCATGGTTTTTAGCAAATGCTTTTGGTTACATTGCAAATAAGACACGTAGCACAAGGCACGGTGCCTGCACCAAGGGCAGTCTGTATTGCAATAGTGGCTGGTGGCAGTAATTCATTACTGCATAATAGATGTAGTAATGCATTGTTACAGCTATAATGAAGTGTTTCCGTTATTGCACATGACAGTTTTTATGCTCGTCGTGATATTAAGCTATGTAATGAGAGCGTCTAGCAAGGTGGAAAACATGGTTTTAACTCATACGTTGCATTGTTTGTGGCGCTAGAGATTCCTCTTTCATCACAGAGACGGACTGTGTGAAATGAGAAATTAGTTCTTCAGTAGGGTTGACTTGCTGGACTCAGAACAGGGCAGAAATGTATCAGTGATGGTTGAAAAGCCTCTAGCACAATAAATAAGATTCACAGAATTGTAGAATTGGAAGGGAACCCAAGGGTCATCTATGCAATGCAGGTCATAAATGATTTGTGGTTCGTGAACTAGAGGTTTCCCTAACAAAGGTGCCTTTTGAAGACTTTTTCATAGAATTTAAAGCTCCCCAGCTGTTGTCTCCTTCCTTGTTTGAAGGAATCTTTAGGCCACCAGTTAAAATTGTGACTTGCTACAAAAGACCGAGTAGCAAGCAATGTGAAAGATCCCTGGCTCGGATTACGGAAAGCCCATGATGGACTTGCATTTTGGGGGCCCTGAAGCTTGAGCAGCTATGGGGGCCACTTTGCAACCATCAAGGAGGTCTGGGTAACCACTGCCATCTTTTTCAATGGGGTTGTTCTACTTAAATAACAACAACTACTACTACTACTACTACTACTACAGTACATCTCAGGTATTGATTAACATTGCTATACTGGATTGTTGCACATGTCAAAGTCACTGGTGTGAATAAAAAAACCCTATGCTATATAGTTTTTGAGTTTTTTTGGGGGGGTGATGCACTTTTTTAAGCAAAAAAAATGGGCAATGTGGACTAAAGTCACTTCTGGGGTTCCAAAACCATGATCGATGGATCAGTTCATTATTATGTGGTGGTACTGATACATGCTATGAATGCAGAAGATGACAGGTTCTAAGAATCTGACACAGGAAATAACAGAGGAAGGGTTAGAGTGAAATGTCAGCAGGTGTAAACATGGGGGAATTGTGCTTTTATTTCAGAAACATATACTTAAGCTCACAGTAAGATGTAGGAACTAAGGACTTGTGCCAACAGTTCAGCTAGTTATTGAGGTTTAATACCTTCCGGTCCTTGACTAGGAAGAAATCTGTGTTTAAATATGAAGACTGGGTGGTTCTCAGGTCATGTTTTCCCTTCTCCTATGGCAGGTATGGAGAATCTGTGGCCCTCCAAATGTTGGTAGACTCCAGCTCTGCATCAACCCCAGCCAGCATGGTCAATGATCAGGGATGATGGGAGTTGTAGTCCAGCTACACCTGCAGGGCTACGAATTCTCATTATCTGTCCTATGCTAATTATAACTCTCTGCTGGGGTTGTTATCTGCCACACATGTAAGAGCTATTAATCACTGAACCAAACAGAATTCTTCCAGAGACCATTAAGTCAAACATTTTATGCATCTGCATTAAACCTGGCAATAGTGTATTACAAACAAACAGCCTTTAAATGGTTTTAAAAATAAATCTCCATTCTGGATGTGAAAATCAATTAGCTGCTGCTGAAGAATGCAAATTTTAATGGGAAGCTGAGTCATCCCCGGCTTCATCACATTATAGTTCTACAACTCTTTTCCTAGAAAACCACAAGTTCTCTTCGGATAGCCACTACGGCATGCCATGCTTTCTAATAAGAGACAGAGCAAAAATCAGGAAGCCACCCAGTTTGAATCGCATCTGTTCTGTGGACTCACTTAGTAGCCTTAAGCACACAATTCTTTCTCAGCCTCATTCCTCACATCTGTAATATGGAGGGCAATCATAAGACGTGCTCTATGAGGAGCTGGCTTCAAGCACCAGGTCTGTTGGCAGACCAACTTTGTGTTACAAAGACATCTGCAAACGTGACATGAAGGTTGGCAACATCATGTGAGGATCCCTGGCAGACAACTGCAGTGTAGTCAAGGTTGTGTATCCGCAACTGTGACCAGAGGAGGAATGGTGCAGGCAGTGTGGTGTAGTGGTTAAGAGCGGTGGACTCATAATCTGGTGAACCGGGTTCGCTTCCCCGCTCCTCCACATGCAGCTGCTGGGTGACCTTGGGCCAGTCACACTTCTCTGAAGTCTCTCAGCCCCACTCACCTCACAGAGTGTTTGTTGTGGGGGAGGAAGGGAAAGGAGAATGTTAGCTGCTTTGAGACTCCTGAAGGGGAGTGATAGAGCGGGATATCAAATCCAAACTCCTCCTCCATGGTGCATCTGCAGCAGCAAAACCAGACACCTTCATCTGCCCCACTGTGCTCCCAGTGGCCAACCAATTACCTCTGGAAAGGCCACAAGCAGAGCCATCAGGAAGCATTCATTTCACGTTGCAGCAGGAGATGAGTTAAGACAGCTCTTATTGCTAGCTCTGCTGGAAGCAGCTGCACGGACACCCATCCCACCTGGCTGCGTCAAAGGTAGCAGTGAGACAACACAGGCCTATCTTGGCTGGGAGCAATTGGCATTTGGCTCCTCCTCTTCCCAAATTGTCTGCCAAAGTGATCATTCCATGTGGCTGTTACAGGGCAGTGTGTAAGAGTTGAAAGCCTGGCTTTTGTTCTGCCCTCCCTTTTCTTTTGCATCATGTTTCTTAGAAGGTTGGCCATTACTCTACACTGTAAACCAGACGTGCAGTATCGAAATACAGTAAACAAAACATGACATTGCTTCCCTTTACCACCATCACCACCTGAGCTTCTTATCTCGGAAATCCCAGAGCACACATATTCCTTTCCAACCATGCTCAAATCTGCTTTCTTCCGATTGTAAGGATGAGATACATGGTGTGTGTGTGTGTGTGTGTGTGTTTCTTGATGACCCTTCTGTTTATTACCCTCTGGTTTTTCATAAGCTAGCTGTTCTGTTTCCTTACGGAAGGGTTATTCTGATGACAACTGCATGCATATCTGCTTTAGAAAAAGAAGGAGGGAAGGCTTTTCTGCTTGGGGAAAGGAGGAGGAGAAACTGAATTTGTGTAGCTCCCTTCCCCTGCTTAGGATCCTCCCATGACTTTCTTTTCATCATTCCACAAGGGAGTGGAGGGTCTTGTAGTTTAGCCTTGTAAACCCAGCTGTGTAGAGCATTGATTGCTTCTGCCTGAAGCAGGGATGCTGTCAAGTTGCTCTGCGAGTTGAGTCATCTATTGACAAAGAGCTACTAGCCAGCAGATGATGCTGTGCAGCTCTACTCTCCGGGCTCCCACGATGCTCCGCTTATAGCAGCTGTCAAAGGTACTTGGAGGCTCTGCAGAACAGGACTTTTGAGAGAAGAAGAGAGAGGGAGGGTGTGCGTGTGTTGGGAAGAACTTTGACACCGGTGCAACATGAACGCCTATCTTCCTAGGCAGCACAGCTGCTGCAGGGGGTCTGAAGGGGCTGATCTTGCCAGAGGTGTGCCAACACTGCCTAGAGAGGCCCACTGTCCCTGTGGATGGCGGCAGAACTCTCAAGGGGGCTGCTGTCGTCCGCAGGCATTGCCACTCTCAGCTTCCGGACCCCATGGTCCAACTCTGACGCAGCCCAGGACTAAGTGTAGCACGTCGTGGGACAACGTGCAGAAAAGCCCCCCGAAAACCTTAGCTAAGGCAAAAGGGGCAGGAGGGGAATGGTGGACGGATTGCACCTGCCCCCACAGCTGGTACCACCCAGTACAGGTGAGATGCTTTTTTCCCTTAAGTCTCTCCAACTCAATGGACTCTCGAAGTCCAGGCAGGGAAAGGAAAGGAAAAGTTACACACATTGCTTTGGGATTATAAAGTTTTCAAGCGAAGGCTGGAGGACTGCTTAGTGATGTTGGTTTTTTAAGGAAGTGAGGTGCGCTGTTCATTTTTCACAGGCATCGTTCTAAAAGTATGGGCATATGGGAGATCTTGCAATGTTCCTGTGTGCTTTTTCCTTCTCTTTTAATGTACTAATTTCTGGGGGGGGGGGGTAGGAAGTATTCCCCTGCCTCACGTTTGGTGGCTTTGCTGCATTTGACATTTGCATGGAAAAAATGGAGTGTGGTGTCCTTTTAGTACAGTATTCTTTTTCAATGATGCATTTACTGAGGAATGGGGATGAATTACATTGCAAAATCTTAGATCTATGTAAAAATATCGTACAGCCTCCTTCTCCCCGTTCACTTTTGTGTGTGTGATTTATATGGGTGGTATCCAACAATAGTCATACATGGAGCAGACCCTGTAAAATAAGTGTACTCAAATTCATTGATTCCAATGAGTCTACTCTGAGTACAATCTACTTGGATATCACCCTATATATGTTTATTTCTCTAAGATGTAATTTTGATGTGAAGTTTTGATCACTTTATACTTTGATTACTTCAGTTACGCTAAAGATAAACTGAGAAATGCAAAACTAAAATCACATTGATTCTTCCATGACTAGTAATACTGGAAAAATATCTATACTTCTCTCTATCTGCTCCCCACATACATAAATGCTTGTGTGTGTCCCCTACTACACACACACACACACAATTTCTCTGTCAGTCACTGTAATCTTATTCAGAAACTTCTGCTTCAATATCCTGCCAAATCTTTGTGGTGCCTTTTTAATTACTTGAATTAATATAATGTCATGAGGAGAAGAATAAGGAACCAAAAGCTGAATACAATATTATGATGGTGCACAGTGTAAGAGTCCTTCTACGCACATAGATGTTTTCTTTGTAGAGTGCTTTTTAAAATAATAATAATAAAATATGAATAGAAAGGCAGTATAACCCCACATTTCAGTACAGCCGTGTTGGCTTAGACTGTGCAGTGTGATAGATATAATATATATATTTCCACAAGGAACGAAACACACATCTTAGTTACAACATAACACTCTCAGGGTATGGGGAAATGAAGCCTAATGTTTGAAAAATTCAGCTTGTCAGTCTCATTTTCTCTGCCTATAGTGTTACATTCTAGAAGATGGGTTAGGTCTCAGTTTCCTGAAAGAGAAAGCGTAAAGGAAATGCAATTTGAATATAACTGAATATTGCAATGTTGTTGTTGTTGTTAGCACTGCTGCTATTATTAAATACTGATCTGGAATTGAAAACATTTTAAAAGGTGCTGTGGACTGTGCTACACATGTAAGGATGTATTCAGCACCATCAGTTTGCAGAGTGACAGGAAAGAAAAAGGGCTGGTCTCTGCCCTGAATAAGTTTACAATCTAGAGATTGCTGGCAGGGGAAGGCTGCTTTCAAAGAAGTACTCTGGTGGCAAAGGCCACAGCCATACCATATGCTTATGAACTCTTATACTACGTTAACAGTTATTGACACACACACACCCCAAGAATCTGGGGGCTATTGATTGGTAAGTGTGCTGAGGGGTCTCTTAACAGCTCCCAGAACCCTTAACCATCTACAGTTCCCAGGATCCTTTGCTCCTCAATAGCATATTACTCACTTTGATTAGTCTAAGAAGGTGTTAAGCTGACATGATTTCTATCTGGGTATTTAAAGGTTTCTAATAGTCCTGTTTCCCAACTAGCACACAGTCAAAAATGCCCACTACTGTTAGCTTTAAAATCTATCAGTATATTCCCTAGTATTTGGAACTGGAAGTAGAAAAGGATGTTAGATGCCTTTATTACTTTTCCATTAAATGGAGCATATTAGACCCCAAAGCATCTTTGTACGGAGGATAAAACTAAGCAATGCTGTTATAAAAGTCTGTAGCAATAATTAAAAAGGTGTTCTTTCAGTGCAATCTCCCTGAGTCGGGTTTTCTGAGGCTGGTAATGGGGTTTTACAAGGGTTTTTGTTTCTGATTATCTTAGAGTCAACACATTCACCCAAAATTACATAATCCAGATTCGAAGTAATTGGATAAGAATGCAGCTCAAAAAAAGAAGATTAAATTGCTACTGTATTGGAGTGTGGGATTGTTTATATTGTAAAGCAAACTATTTAATAAAACCTATTTTTATACACCACATTCCGTAAGTGCAGCACATTCAGTTTGTCACAAGAACCTTGTGAGGTAGGCCAGTCTGGAATAGGATGGCCTGGGTTCAAGCTTACCTGGAATGGTCTAATCATGCTCTTCCACTTTAGGATCCCTCGATATCTGCATGTCTGGCTGACTGGAGATGCTCAGCAGTGCTGCTTAGCTGCTGTACTCAGGACTTGCTTAGGGGCTTCCCATAGTCATCTGGTTGGCCATTGAGAGAACAGGATGCTTAATTAGATGGGACATTAGCCAGATCAAACAGGGCTCGCTCATTCTGAGTTTTGCATTACAATATCAGATCTGCCATTTAAACCAACAGATGGAAGGTTTGGTTAGTTTCTGGGCCCAATACAAGTGTGGCTATTTTAGTGCTTAAAGCCCAAAACACCTGAGGCCCTGAATACCTGAAATATTGCTTCCTTTCCTACAGACCATCGTAGATATTAAGATTGGAAGAGGGTTCCACTGCCCTCAAAAGCTCAGGATGGTGGCAGAGGCCTGGGAGAGGGCCTTCTCTGTGGCAGCCCCTAATTTATTGAACTCCCCACAGAAATTATGCAGCTTTCAATGAATGCTGAAGACACACATTTGTACCCTGTCCTTTGTCACCTGGTGTGTGTGGGTGTGTGAACCCATCCTATTTTTGTGACTGCAAATTGCTTTAAACTGTTTTAATGTACAGTGGTACCTTGGTTCTCAAATTTAATCCATTCCGGAAGTCTATTCAATTCCCGAAATGGTTCGAAAACCAAGGCACGGCTTCCAATTGGCTGCAGGAGATTCCTGCATGCAATCAGAAGCCACACTGGATGTTTGGCTTCCGAAAAACGTCCACAAACCGGAACACGCACTTCTGAGTTTGTGGCGTTCAGGAGCCAATTTGTTCAACTCCCAAGGTACCATTGTATTTTAGATTGTTGTGACCTGCACTGGAACCTTATAGTAAAGAGCAGGGAACAAATTGAGTTTATGGTAAAATAGGGATGGTGTTGATACTTTTCTATGCAGACTATCTCAGGAGCTAGTCATGGGGTGCTGTCACTGATTGCATGCCCTATGCTACTATTTTACACCTGGCTTGTAATGGTAGACCTTGAGATTCTAATAATCATCCTCAGCATCATCCACTGCCTTCTTCTCCTCTCTTTCATAACTTTGCTCCCAAGCTTCCTTTTGCCTCCCTCCCACCGACGCCCATCTGTTCCCATACCCCCATCATTGGAGGCAGTAAGCTGGGGAGCACAAGTTGGGCAAGCACCTGTTGCCCTCAGGTCCTCCTCCTGGGCTCTCCATGGGCACCTTGTTGGCCACTGAGACAACTGGATGCAGGACAAGATGTTCTTGTCCTGGCGTTCCTATGAGCATGTTCTTGTTCAAGACCTTTCCAGAGATGAAAAGCAAATACAGTGTTATGTGGGCTTCTGCCTCCAGCAGCTGCTCGCTCTTCTCAGTGTTGCTCTGTGTCCTCCTTTTATGTCTGTTGGGTTGGGGGAGCCATGCCAGCTGCCACTTCACACCTGCACTTTCAAGCGCTTGAGCCCTTCTGTCTCTCCTGGATCAGAAGGACAATTAATGCTAGTTTGCAACCTTGCCATTGCAGTTCTTCCAGCCTGAATGTCACAAAGAGGCGCGGGAAACTGCTGGACCATGTAGAAATGTGCAGAGGCTCCAGCAAATGGATAAAACACTGCCATTTCAGTTTAAATACCCTATATTTGGAATCAGCCGCAGAACTAGCTTGCGGGAAGCAGGGGGGTTATATTTAGTATTATATGATATAGTATATGATTACTACAGGGTGCAATCCTGGCTTCGTCTGTGCCTTGAGGAAGTCTTGGAAAAACAAAGAGGCAAAGTGTATTTCAGGGGGCAAGGGTGAACATGTATAAGTACTTTTCCTTCAAGCGACGCCAAAGGTTGAGAAGACAGGGAATAAATGGGGAGGGGCAGCAAGTTACTTGCCTTCAGGTCACTCATCTCCCTTTCCCAATTTAGCAGCATGGGAAGCTGTCTTATACCAAGACAGATGACTGACACACACACACACACACCCCATTCCATGTTGTCTACAGTGATTGGCTGCAGATTCCCAGGGTTTCAGACAGGTACATTCCCCAGCCCTACCTGGAGATGCCAGGGATTGGACAGATACTCTACCTACTGAGCTATGGCCTATCACCCTCCTCCAGGTTCACCTATGTAGAATAGGTGCCAGGACTTTGGTGGCATTTCCTCGTGGGCAGGTTTCCAGGGCCCATGTTTGGGTGGTGGGCCCTAAGAATGCCCTTGCTTGCATGTTGCTAATGCAAACTCCATTTTGGTGAGATAGAGATTGGTAGAGATGAAGGAGAGATTTATTCCATTCTCATTTTAATGTGGGTGGCTTGGGACACGGGTGGCGCTGTGGGTTAAACCACAGAGCCTAGGACTTGCCAATCAGAAGGTCAGCAGTTTGAATCCCCGCCATGGAGTGAGCTCCCGTTGCTTGGACCCAGCTCCTGCCAACCTAGCAGTTCGAAAGCACCTCAAAGTGCAAGTAGATAGATAAGTACCACTCTGGCGGGAAAGTAAACGGCATTTCCGTGCACTGCTCTGGTTCACCAGAAGCAGCTTAGTCATGCTGGCCACATGACCCGGAAGCTGTACGCCGGCTCCCTCGGCCAATAAAGCGAGATTTGCACCGCAACCCCAGAGTCAGTCATGACTGGACCTAATGGTCAGGGGTCCCTTTACCTTTTTACCAAATTTGCGTCTCCCAAACTGATGCACAAATTGAGGCGTCAATCTCTCATTCTGACCAAAGAATGGATACCAACACACATACATTAGCAAAAAGGAAAAAAAAAGGAAGTGTGTGTGCATTCACAAGAACGTTAAAAACATTCAAAGAAATTTTGTGCTAATATACAGTTTCGCTCGGCATATGCCTCTCTTCAGGTAATCTGAATGCCTTTTTCATGATGTTCTCTGAGAAATGCATATGAAAATGCCTACAGATTTTCATGCAGAAAAATCACCAACCCATGCGGAGATTGGTTGAATTGAATTTAAGGTTGGAAAAAAAAGAAACCAAAATTGACATGTCCATCAATCTGTGCTCGTAAATTCCCTTTCACCCATGGATGGATCTTCCTGGCTCTGACACCTATCTCTCCACCCCCCCCACCCCCCACACAAACACACCCTCATTTTCTTAACCCTGATGCTCAGTGCAACCATCACGAAGCACACTCTGTGCTCTCCTTTGCACCCAGAGACCTTGGGCGCATCCAGTAGATTCTTCTTAGGCTCCTGTGTTGATATTCTGTTTTGGAGTATCATGTTTCTGCTTGCTGTATACTTGGATAATGGGTAATTCAGTAAGACAGCAAGGACAGCTGAAAAATGGCCATTAGAGTCCTACTTACAGAGTCCATGAAAGCACTTAGCTGCTGGATAAATCTGTCTTAGCAACCACCGCCACAGAACTCACATCATGCATTATACTACAGTCCCAGAGACCTGGTGAGTCCCCCTCCCATACCTCTTTCTCCTTGGTAATCTGCATTAATTTTGGCTGCTTTGTGCACTGGCTGCAGCTTCTAGTCTAATTCCAAGGAAAGCGCTACATAGAGCATGTTTCAATAATCCACTCTTGAGGTTACCAATGCCAGGACACTTTTGACACCCGAGTACTGACAATGATAAATAGTGATATCTACAATGACAAATAGTTCTCAACACCTACTCAGTTCTAGAGTGATTGCCTTTCTGTTCCAAACCATTTTATGGCAATTATTGGGGTGGGGTGGGGGGGTTAACTGTGTGTTTGCTTATGCAAGTTTGTTTCAAAACCCTGACATCTCCACGAAAGCTTCATTTAGGTACCACTATAAGGGAGAAGAGGCTGGACCTGATCTTCAGGAATTTCATAGAGGAGTTTCTGGAATTTTTGTTCAAAACGATTGTTAGAATTTAGGTGGAGAACATTTTTGGCGTAAAACAAAAGACCTTGGTGGGCCATAGTAGATGAAGAGGCCTCCACCTAGAATTAAAGCCTGTTATTTTAATTGCTGCTGTCCCAAAATGGCCATGGGATTTAACATTCTCTGTGTTTTAACTGTCTCCTCTAGGACATATTGGAGGCTGATTCCATTTATGTGGTCCCCTCCTGAAAGGTCTGTCCTTGTGAAAGAAAGTAATTGCTCTATGTGTTGGTAGGGGAGGATCAAAGCTCAGTGGAAAGTACCTGCTTTGCATGCAGGTTCAATTTCTAAAGAAGAGGCGCCAACTTGAATGAAATATTGTGGGGACCCAGGTAAGCCCCGCCCCACATAATCCATCCCATGATGCAGTGCACACACAACATTTGAATGGGAATGCCCATCAACTTTGGGGGGGTCCCAACCCCCTCAATTATTTTATTGTGGGGGCTGAAGCCCCCACAGCCCCTAGAAGCTGGCTCCTATGTTCTAAAGCAGGCATGGCCAAACTTGGCCTTCCAGCTGTTTTGGGACTACAACTCCCATCATCCCTAGCTAACAGGACCAGTGGTCAGGGATGATGGGAATTGTAGTCCCAAAACAGCTGGAGGGCCAAGCTTGGCCATGCCTGTTCTAAAGCACATCTCAATACAGGACTTTCAGGTTGTAAGTTGCCACTTAAGAGGCCCATGAGTCGTCTCAACCACATATTTGAAGTTTCAAAGTGCCATCGAGTTCTTGACTGCTGATAATATCAACCAGCTGCTGTGCTATTCAGACAGAGGAGGAACTGAATCAGCTGTTTTTTTCTTTCCTGTACAGATTTCTGCCTATTCAGAGTTGATTAATGCTATTGTTTCCCCTTCTCTACTTGGAAGGATCTGTATCTCTATTCATCTCTGGATAGCCATGCTACTACATCCCTTTCATGTTTAGGTTTCTCCAGCGCCATTTCTACCATTAGGCAAAGTGAGGCAGCTGCCGCCAGCAACAGATTTTCGGTGTCATGAAAATGCAGCAAATAGTTGTTATTTCTTTTTATGACCATGATGTCAAGGTGTTTGTGGGATATTCTACCTCTGGTGCCCAAATAACTTGTGCTAGAGATGCGATCTGGTAAATATCTGCACCCAGTTGTTCCTTTAGAATGATTCTTTGAAGCAAGACCACAAGGACTTGACTCCTTATTGGTTGGCAGAGGTGGAATTTTATATGCAGGAAAGTGGGGATTAGCTTCTACACCCTTGTGCAAATTAATTGAAACAAAGCATGTTTTCTATGCCACATTGATCAGTCTGTCAAGCACCCACAAAAGAAGATGTTTTGGTGGTGTTTCAGTTATTATGGTGTTGGAAGCCTGCAGCCAATAGAAGGAATGATGTGCTTGCCACAATATATTGAGGTTCTACGAAAGAGAGTTATTCGAGAGTTGGAAAAGAGGTATCGTGACGGTACAGGGATATTACAGCAGGATCTAGCCCCCTGTCACACATTGAAAGTGGTGAAGAAATTCATGACAGAGCAGCAAATACAGGTACTTGATTGGCCAGGGAATTCCCCAGACGTAAATCCCATTGAGAATTTGTGGACTATATGCAAAAGTTGTGTCCGTGCTGTAGATTGTATGACTATGGAGACGCTTATTCAGGCGCTGATTAAAGTCACATATATGTACATTAGTAACAGATATGACTCCCTCTATTTTTAAGTAGCATTTGAACACGGTTTGGCATGGAGTCTACTAGTTTTGAACAGTCACTGTTCATTTTCGGATTCCTGTACCACACTTCAATTAGCGCCTGAATGAGCTTCTCCATAGTCGTACAGTCTAACAGCACAGAGGTGACTTTTGCATATACTGTCTATTAAAGAATGGCATGATAAAATATGGGATTATGCCTTGATGGCAAAATCAGTGTACATTATTAGATCTAGAGAACAAAATCAAAGCTAGGACTCTCTTTTTTTGTCCAGATGTTTTGTTTTGTTTTGTTTACCAAACATTGTAGGAGATATTGATTGTTTCCCAATAAATCTCAGGAGTGCACAGTGTTTTGAAAAGAGGAAGAAAAATGAGAGAGAGAAACAAGAGACAGAGAGATTTGAGTTGTGCAATTATATGCCTACAGAATGTTGATATGAATTAGCTTGCATCACTCTTCCAACTTCCTCCTTCAGCTCTATGTACTTTTCAGCCACAATCACAGCCTCGTGGCCGTGGGGAGGGGGTGGCTCAGAGGCTTCATGGTGCCAGGGGAAGACCTCAAGAGTTCCACATTGGTGACCAGTGAATCAGAATATGAGGGCCTTTATAAGTAACTTGGAACTGGGTCTGAAGTGGACAACCAGGTGTTCAGCAGATGGTCAGTTGCATGCCTAAACTGTTTCCCCACAGCCTGTGTGAGCACACACTGTGATGTTCTGAACTGACTTTTTAAATTGGCTGGCATTTCCAGTTATTGCTCCACCATATGCCATCCCTGATCTGCTCCTGGCTATAGCCATGCAGGCTAAATTCTGTCAGATACTCAGTCAGCAGCTACGGAGAACAGCCTTCATGCTAGGTGGTAGTGTTGAAATAGGACAAGCATTTGTGAATCATCGTTATTTTTCTTAATCCTCCAAGACCTTTCCGCCCAACATGCTTTCCAAGGCTGGTAGTCAAGTAATTCATCCCATCCTCTCAAGGAGTTCCACTTGTGCAACAAGACTTCCATCCATCTCCTCTCCTCCTGCACCCCCCTCAAAACTGTTCTGGAGGGTTGGGGGAACCCTTAGAAAAAGATTTAGGGGGAGAGGGGAAGTCCCATTTTACAAGCAGAAATCCTTGTGTTCACGGGATGCTTACTTAGTGCCATATTGGATACAACTCCAAGAAAATATCCTATATGGTAATATAAGACTGCCACTGACTACTGGTATGATGGCTATATGCTAAGTTCAGAATAAGAGGTGGTATGTTTCAGAATGCCAGTTGCTGGCGATCACACTCTGCCTCCAAATCCTGATATTACTGCCTCTGAGTTTTACTCCTCCAGCTGAAGCTCTTCTCCCCCCAATCACCCAATGATTTCCTTAACCTTACCCTCTAATACAATCCTGTGCTGCCACAAGGCTCTGGCAGCTTGTAGTGAGTCATTCTGGCTGAGCTATGGAATACATTGTCACCTAGAAGAACCGTGAACTTTAAAAGGCCCGCATGTCATTCTGTAGTTGCATGTTCCTGCATGTCTTTGAAGCAGAAGTTACAAGGTAGTCTTCCACAGGGTCCAAGGAAGTTGAGAGAGCAAAGTTTGTAGGCCTAGCGATGGACTCTCCACCCACAAGTGGTGTGATCTATGAGTCCTATGATCCAAAAGCAGAGGACAAATGTTGACTTTTCATAAAGGATTTTGGAAGAACATAATATACACATTTCATTGGATGCATTAATAAAACTATTAATTGTACCTCTCAGCTCGATCAGGGCAACTATTGTTGAGAACACAGAGAACATGGCATTTACAGTAAACCTATATGCATTCAAGGCAGAGCAGACTGAAACCTTTTCTCTGCTTTTTTGCACTGACCTTCCATTGCCTTGGGATGTGAATTGTATTGTTGCTTAGGAGAAGAGAACTGCATTGTGACTGACAAAGCTGCAAGCTGCAGCATCTTAAATTGAAACTGGTGTGATACAAGCCCATGAAAAATGCATCTTTAATGGAAAAGGCAGCTGACCTTTAACTGTTGGAGAGCTTGTGGAAGTTGTTAAAGTGAAGTTGGCTTTGAAGTGGGCTGAATCTGTCATGAGGATATAAGCATTCTCCTCGGAGCATGCTCCTCTGACTTGATAGCATGCTTTAGATTTCCAACGAGCTGCCTAAGCATTAACACATCCTGGCAAATCCACTGTATCAAATGGAAGTAACCTAATTCTGGGGATGGGTTGAGCACTATCCCCTGCTAAATTATACACCACCCCAATTCTTCTCTGGCTTTTGCATGCCAAGAGTCCCAGGTATAGTCCCCGGCATCAGCAAGGACAATTTCACTGGGACGCAAAAGTGGTCAAGTGAATGTATGAATTTCCCAAGGGTCAGCCAGACACTGAAGCCTGGAGTTGTAGCTTGGTGGAGCCAAGCTAGGCATACACAGTCCTGATCTAGATGGACCAGTGGTCTGAACTGGACTTAAATTAGCTTCTTGTGTTCCTGCCTGCTTGCGGTGTTTGCTTCTTTCCTGGCTCAGCTACCAGTTTGCTTGTACAGAGAGCCTTGAATGCCTGCATATTAGTTACAGTGAGCTCACTCTTCTGATTCCTTTAGAAGGAGCCTTGAGGATGTGGGCAAGACACTGCAAATGAAGACAAATGCAGGGAGAGCATACAGTTTCTGTAAATGAACAGGGGGTGGTGATTTTTCTTCTCTTTGTCAGTCAAGTGAAAGATTTGGGGTTTTTTAGGGTTTCTGTAAAATGTGCCATCTATCAATCTGACCCATATACCACCCATATATTTTGTGTTCTGCCAAATATTGAACATTCCACCTTCACCCCCATTGTCATAATCTTAGGCAGGCAAAAATGAATCTAATTGAGTGCCCAGTGGGCTGTGATGCTCAGGATTTAGCAAGCTAATATTTGGGAAACAGTATGCTGTGCTTCCAAAAAAATAAATGCCGTTAATACTACCCAGATGTGCAGCACAATCTTCCTTTTAGATTTGCTGTTTTGTCTTGCACCCTTCAAAATGTACAGACATCCACGTGGATAATGATATTGTATGTCATTTAGTCACTAGGTGATGCTAGGCTTAGTTGTGTCTTGGTGGAGCTTGTGATTTGCTATTTGGGAACATAGGAAGCTACCCTTTGTCTATCTAGCTCAGTATTGTCTTCTTTGACTGACAGTGGCTCTCCAGGATTTCAGGCCCTGAACTCTCCCATCCATCCCCAGAGATGCTGAGGATTGAATTTGGGACCTTCTACAACCCTTCCCTTTCTATAAAGCTTCTTCTTCTGCTTCCTGACTGCTGCGTCCTCCAAACCTTCCATGACAGCATCTTTGACTCATTTCAGTTATATTCCTTGGCTATCACAGCAGTTTTGCAGGAACTTTTTTATATACGAAAAGCTCTTTCAGTATACAAATAATACTTTCACTAATGAAACTCCTAGGACAGTTTGGAAGAATTTAATTGGTCTATATGGCCATAGCCACACCATATGGTTTCTTTAGTGATGACTTCAGGTAAACTCCCCCCTCGTGCCTGAGGGCATAACACAACTCCAAAGTGGGGCAAGCTGTTATTTAATTACCCACATTGGGGTTACTTTCCTCTTTCCTCTAAAGCATCTGTTACGGGCTGTCGTCAGGGATCAGGACCCCGTGAATATAAATGACGAGATTATTGAGCTGTTATCCCATGCGATGAAGCACTGCAAAATTCTTTCTTTCTTGACTACCCCTTCTGCCAGGGAGCTTGAAGGGGACTTATCCAGTGTTAGATTGACAACCCTGCAAAGTCAATCAAGCACAGAGAAAACATTGAACCAAATGTCATCCAGGGGACTTTGTGGCTTGTAGACCTCTGGACTTCAGGTCTCCCTTGTCAAAGTCCAATGCTCTTCAAATCTAGAAGCTGAGCATAGGTGGACTCTCTGTGGAACTACTGTGATACAGAATGAAGTTAAATTGTGAGCTGTTACTGCAGAGAAAGGATACCGAAGGGTAACATTATATTTCCAGGGCTGGGCAAAAATGGCACCCATGCTATTTGTGGGTATCAAAATGCAGGGAAGGGCTTTTGCTGAATATTCTTGGGTATTGTGCATAGTTAAACTATGACATTCGCTCCCACAGGAAGTGGTGATGGCTTGGATGGCTTTAAAAGAACATTATACAAATTCATAGAGGGAAAAGGCTATCGATGGCTACTAGCCATGATGGCTGTGCTCTGTGTGTGCCCTCAGTTCACACTCTGTGTGCACAGGTAACATAGATAAATCTTTGCAACCCAAAGAGTTTACAGGTTAAAGTGGACAGGAGAAACATTGGAGCAGTGGTGGGGAAACCTGTGTCCCTCCAGTTGTGTTAGAATTCAGCTCCCATCAGCCCCAGTCAAGATGGCCAGTAGTCAAGGACAATGGGACTTGGAGTCCAAGAACGTATGCCTGGCCATGGGTTCCCAATCCCTGCAGTAATGGAGCAGATTTTATGGCTTTTAAGACATAGTGCGTGGCATTCAACTGAAGTTTTCTTAGAGTAGACCTATTGAAATTAATGAATCTTTGCCATGTTCATTACTTTCAGTGGGTCTACTCCCAGTAAAACTTAGTCGATACCACCCCTTGAGTGCCATTGATGTTTATATTTGTCTGGGATAGAAATATCCTTTTTTGGAATCTTCCCTTATATCTCATTTCTCTTAGGGAGGTTGCTCTCAACAGCTGGCTTCCTGGATGGGCAGTGCCCTCTTCAGGTATTCAGAATGGACCACAGCAGTGGCCACATTAGATCTGCCCCCATCGTTGTTCTGGTCCACCCTCTGGAACCATCTGGTTCCTGTACAGCTGGAGGTGCCCCGCATCTCATTTTCCAGGGTTTTAAAATGCACACACAAATCAAAATAATAAATAGACACATGGAGATGCCGAGGTTTGAACCTGAGCTCTCTTGCATAAAAAGCTGGTGCTCTATCAATGAGCTACAGCTCTCCCCCCCCCAAAAAAAAAATGAACGCAGAACACGAACGGATGAAGAGTAGGCAGCCTTGTTCTAGTTTCAAGTCTTTCCCTGCAGAGAAAAATGCAACAAGGGTGGGTACAGTAAGATTATCCCACAGTGAAACATCTGTCTCTCTCTCTCCCAACCCTCCTTATCCGTCAAAAAGAAGAGCTTCTGATTAACATTTTATTTGCGAGATAGCAATCTGATAGCACATCTAATTAGGAAATTTACATAACACATCCTGAATTCCCTTTGCCCGCGCATCTGTGGCACTACTTCATCTGAAGGACTTCTTTCGGAATGCCGAAGTCGTGCGTTCCTGAGGGTCCTGGCTGTCTTTTCCTGCTGAGAACTCTCTCCTCCTCCCTTAAAAAGAATGAAACAGGAACTTCCCATCTTTCAGCACAGGTAAGGGATGTTGGGTGAATGTTGGAGTATGGTGATGATAAAGGGGAGTATTTAAAAGTCAGGGGTCTCTCCCTGTCCTCGCACCTCTTTCAAATAAAAGGCTAGTTACTGTGAGGTTTATAAAATGATTGTTGTCAGAATGGAAGTTTGGCCAAGAGCGGATTAATAGAGCCAGTGGGTACTGCTAGTGACTGCCTTAATAGTTCCGGCAGAATTGCCTAGAACCTTCATTTTTGTTAGGGAGGTTCATCTCCATAACTGATCTCCTGGATGGTTGGAGCGTTCAGAATGGACCAAGAGGGGAACATGCAAGCTCTGCCCCTGTTCTTGTTCCTTTGAAAATGGTGAGGTTCCTAACCATCTGGGCATGTCCCACATATAGTAGAAACCTGGTTCTGTAACATGCAGGGAGCCACTAAGAGTCAAAGTTGCTCCCCGCTTTTCAAGTTTATTCTCTGTGAGTTGGAAGATGATTGGAACATCAATTGGAGGAGAAAGGGGAAAGCTGTTGCACTCAATGATTCCTGCATTGCAGGTGGTTGAAGTATGTGACCCTTGTGGTCTTTTCCAACTCTATGATTCTTTGAATATATCCCTGCATCCTTCCCCACATGTGGAAGCACATGTCCTGAAGGCTTGAAAAGGGCTAATGAAAAACCTGAAAGGGGGATGCCCCACCACAACTAGCTAAAAGAGGTGTGATCTTGGTACCTTCAAATGATGAGAAACTGCATTTTGGGGCAGACAGATATGGAAGAGAGCTGAAGGTGGGCTCCATAAGCGTCTTAAGGTGCTGGCAGAGATCTGGCACAGGAGCGATGTACTCTGGTGTTTAAGAATGTGACATTTATATTGCTAAATAAATGCAAGTATGCAAAATTTTCTAATAAGGATTTGGTGACCTCCTTCCAAAGGAAGGTGCGTCTGCATTAGCATTCTATCCCTGGAACTTCTGGCCACTTGGAAGAAGTAGAATGAGCATGACATTGTAATTGGTACGGAGAAATGAATTTTCTCCCCACCTCCTACGCACATGCTAGAACTCAGGGTCACTCAATGGAATTGATTATGGCAGCAGTTTCTGGAGAGATAAAAGGAAGCTCTTCTTTTGGATTTGCATATCCTTTGGGGTAGATCAGTGTTTCCCAACCTTGGGCCTCCAGCTGTTTTTGAACTACAACTCCCATCATCCCTGACTAGCAAGACCAGTGGCAAGGGATGATGGGAATTGTAGTCCAAAAACAGCTGGAGGCCCAAGGTTGGGAAATACTGGGGTAGATCATGTCGAATCAATTCTTCTTTTTTAGATGTTCCGCTTTCATGCTGTTGTGGAAATTATAAGAGAAAGTTGTTGATTATCTAAGCGGATAAAGTTGGTTATCCTTAGAAGTGGATAAGGAATGGAAAGATGCTCAGAAGAGAAGAGGTAGCAATGGGTCCAGCGTAAGAGCAGAAGTACTGGAGAATTTTGATATGTCCATATTCTGAAGCCAACTGCCTAATCCACACTTTATGAACTAACATATGGATCAGAATGGCCCAATGGACTGGCTCAGTATAAGCTAATATTGTTTACAGTGATTGTCAGCAACTTTCCAACGTTTTGGGTGAGGAACATACCCAACCCTATCCGGAGTTGCTGGGGACTGAACCTTGGATCTTCTGTATGCAGAGTAGATCCTCTACCACTGAGCTGTGGTCCTTCCCCATTCCAGTATAAGCCCATACCTCCAAGGAGGCAGTGGTCTTGATGGAAGCTGGGCATGATTATTGAAGGGAGGTGAGACCTCCTTAACCCTGAATTAAGGCAATGGCACATAAGTCGGTTCTTTATGGGATGCATTCGAGGCCACAAGTGGAACGTCCTATCAGGCTGCAGCTCACTAGTGTATTGTGGTGTAGTGGTTAAGAGCGGTAGTCTCGTAATCTGGGGAACCGGGTTCGCGTCTCCGCTCCTCCACATGCAGCTGCTGGGTGACCTTGGGCTAGTCACACTTCTTTGAAGTCTCTCAGCCCCACTCACCTCACAGAGTGTTTGTTGTGGGGGAGGAAGGGAAAGGAGAATGTTAGCCACTTTGAGACTCCTTAAAGGGAGTGAAAGGCTGGATATCAAATCCAAACTCCTCCACTACTTCCTCTTCTTCTTCTTCGGGGTATATCTGTCCTGCCCTCAGTTTGGGGATTAGGTGTGCTAGCTTCAGTGCTCCCAAATTCCAGTGGTCCAGAAATTCAGCACAGTGGAGCTTTTGAGCTCAGACAAAAACCAGTCCATCCTTTATGTAGTAATTGTGTTTGCTGCCACTGCACTGGCATTTCCTGTGCTAAATAAAAGTGGGAACGATGGACGGGCATTCCTAGACACTTGGGGAATCAGACCAGGGAACAGTGATGGCCAGTTGGAGCTCCCTGGAAGTTTCTCCAAGCTTTTGAAAACACACACATCCCTTCGCAATTTCTGCCTACTGCAAAAAAAAATGCTTTTTCAAAGACCCTATTGTGATGTGCATCTTTTCAACAAATGGAGGCAGGGAAGCATAGCAGTGACCAGAGGAGGAATGCATGTGGGAAAAGTGCAGAGAGAAGAAATGCCCTGGGGCATCTGCAGCAGCACAACCGGACGCCTTCACCTGCCTCAGCTGCAACAAAACAGGTCTCTCCTGTATCAGCCTCTACAGCCGCAGCAGGCATGGTAATTCTCCAGCGATTTGACCTCGCCCCAAAGGTGCACTCTTCCATTATCTCCTAAGATGAATGGATGCCAACAGCAGCATGCGCCATTTGCAGATGTATAATGGTGGGTTCTTGTGAGTTTGCAAAGCTGCCTCTCTGGAATGGCTCGTTGTTAATGTACACCATCATCTTGGGTCCTGTATGATAGATTTTGTTTGAAAAAACTCTTACTGTATCATCCTAGAGATGTCTTCAAAGAGCCCTCTTTCAGTTTTTCCCTGTGCTTCCTATGTTTTTTGTTGGGAGTTTTTCCTGTCTTGTTAGTAAATATTTTATGGCACCATCTGCTAAATAATGCATTCTAAACTCCTTGTTAAATGGGTTTTGCTCAATCTCGCTATAGTAATTCTGTTAAACTACAGAGCTCCACTTATCACTGTGCATCCAGCTACAGTTGAAATCTGCAATGTTCATACAATCGGGATCTTTCTTTAGAAATAAGAAATGGCCAGTTTGCTTCTCATTTATAATGCAGAGTCCACTCAACATATTGAGAAGCTTCTGTAGGGAGCAATGCCATTTTCCCAGCAATATTTTGTTGCTTGGGAAATGCAGATATAGTCTCTTTCCTTTCCTGGTGCTCCATCCATTGCTGTTTTGCTTGGTGCCTGGAATGTGGTTGCCCAGTTGTGGTCACAAACACACAATGGTTATAGGGTGAAGGATCAGGGCTGTGGACACAAAAGCCTACTGCATTAGACCAAATGCCCATCTAGTACAGTATCCTGTTCTCATCTGCTCCCTTGGACCACAATCCCATGGCCAGTGGCTGATGGGAGGTTAATGACAGGTGTAGTCCAACAGCATAATTGGAGACATAGGTTCTCCATCCCTGGCATAAGGCAAGATGCTCTTCTAACCTCACTCAGAAACCTTGTTTCTGGGAGTGGATGATGACAGTGAAGGATGCTCGGAAGGGATTGCATCATTCAGACTGAAAAAATACCCCACCTCTGAGTTATATAGTCAGGGAGGGCAGGTGAACAGGCAGGAACAGCAAGGAAGTTCAGGAGTTATTGGGAGTGGTCAGCACCGAGTCTCCTACTGAAATGTGGGTCTTGGCGAGTGCTGAAATCTGCTGATCTCTACTGACACACTTTTGTTGTGATGAGATACGAAGGAAGAGGCACTTTCAACAGCACATCAAAAGTTGAGTTTTCTGTCTCATCCCCTATCTTACTTTGAATTGACTTCCTTCCCCTAGTTTTCATACACCCAACTGTTTTTTTGCCGTCCTCAAAACAGTAATTTTCATGCAGGGAGAGCATTTGTTTCTTTCAAATGCATGTTGACGGCTCTCTTGTCCCGGTTCCTCCAGCCCTTCAGTCTCCATTTAGCCGAGCTTTATTGACAGTTCTCTGGGTCTGCTGCCATTATGTAGAGAAAATTGTCAATCTTTCTGAGCCCCTTAATCATGTTTGTTGCTCCTGCCTGCATTTTAATAGCCTACGGTGCCTTCTTTACTTAAGCAACGAGACATGACAGGGGTTTGCTTTCTGGGGATATTAATACTCTCCCCAGGTACGTTGTTAGGTTTTAATTGGCCCCAGACAGATTCTGCTGTGCTACAATGAAATTATGATCTGAGATGGCAAAACTGCGCTAAAAGTACACTAGAGCCAAAGTATGCTCAAGTGAGGCCTGTCTGTGTATCTTGTGTGATAAATAACAATTGGTACAGTTGAGTTGTACAATTCCCACTTCGCAATCACTGCATTTCCCACTTCACAATCACTGCATTTAGCAAAAATTGCTCTGTTGAGAATATGCAGCCAGTTCCCAATCTACATGTTCATATAATTAGCATATTGGATTTTCATTTTGCTGTATGCCTTGGTTAGAGCCTTTATTACTGCGTCACTTGTTAGTTCCAGAAAGCCATGTGATAAAGCAAGGCACAATTTCAGTGTTCAAAACCCAAATTAGCCTATGCAATTCCTCAGTAGATATATAAGAACTTAAGAACAAAAGAAGTCCCCTGCTGGATCAGGCCAGTAGCCCATCTGGTCCAGCAGCCTGTTCTCACTGTGGGTGGCCTGTGGGGAACCTGCAAGCCGAACCTGAGTGCAAGACCTCCTTTGGTTTCCAACAACTGATGTTCAGTTTGGAGAGAAAGACCATTGCCATCATGGCTAGTTGCTGGCATCTGTCTGTTTTGGCAGACAGTGGAAAAGTGTGCCTTTGGGCATGAAGTCAAACTACTGTAGAATTACAGCCCCTGCTGTGGTGGTAGAGACCAATAGAGGGGATACATATTTTATTCCAGGTGAGGCAGCTGTCTGGTTTTGCTGCACCATGGCCTTTCTTCTCCCAGCAAGCATTCCTCCTCTGGTCACTGCTATGGATGCATGACCTGACTGTCTCCAGGCACTAGGGTTGTCGACAAGGGATTCCCACACAGTGGGGTTAATGTTGGCAGCCTTCATGTCGCATTTGCAGAGATCTTTGTAGCACAGTTGTAAACCAGTTGTACTGGTTTTCCCAGTAGTGATGTATGGAAGTGAGAGCTGGACCATAAAGAAGGCTGATGGCCGAAGAATGGATGCTTTTGAATTATGGTGCTGGAGGAGACTCTTGAGAGTCCCATGGACTGCAAGAAGACCAAACCTCTCCATTCTGAAGGAAATCAGCCCTGAGTGCTCACTGGAAGGACAGATCCTGAAGCTGAGGCTCCAATAGTTTGGCCACCTCATGAGAAGAGAAGACTCTCTGGAAAAGACCCTGATGTTAGGAAAGATGGAGGCCACAAGGAGAAGGGGACGACAGAGGATGAGATGGTTGGACAGTGTTCTTGAAGCTACCAGCATGAGTTTGACCAAACTGCGGGAGGCAGTGGAAGACAGAAGTGCCTGGCGTGCTCTGGTCCATGGGGTCACGAAGAGTCGGTCACAACTAAACAACAAAAAATGTGAAGCTATGGGCATGTATCAGGCTGTTGTACTGGTGGTGGTTTGGCTCTAAGGGGGTGGATGGAGATGCCTGCTATATGAGTTTGGGTGTGGATAGAAAACAAACAGGAGTTGGTTGATGAAGGGTATTTTTTAAAAAGATACCAAAGTTAATCATTGGTTCTACCACTCCCTCCCCCACCCTCAAACCGCCCCCCCCCAAAAAAAAATTGGTTGGAAGGCAAGATGGTATAATTTCATGGTTATGGGTCCTTGGTGTATAAACAGAAATGACAAGATATTTGTAGTGCACCTGCACCCATAAAACGTTATTGCTCTGATGCAAACAGAACTGTGGGTTTTATGAAGCAAAGAGATTAGAGTAACATGGAAAGATATGATCGTTTCAGCAATATGAATCGAAAGGTGTCAATATTGCTATGAATCAGAGCTCCCTGGGAGATTTCCCTTGCTTGCAGATCTATCTGTTCTCAGAGAATATTGTACTGGGGAAAAGCTTCGCAATACTAAAGAGGAGAAATGACCATCTCAGAAAAGGATATATAATCTAGAGAGGATATACGGTATAATCTTAAAAGATATATAATCTTAAAAGATATATAATCCAGCTCAGCTATAAGAGCTGGATGCAAACAGAGGTGGGTACTAAGACGTCCCTGAGTCAATATATCAGAACACGTAGGATATAGTTTCTGAAACTGAGTAAGGTAAAAACAGAAGGACTGGAAATATTTTGTCTCAGTTGTTCGTTACGCACTTTCCTCTGTTCCTCCAATCCCTTCCCATTAGTTTATTTCTTCAGCTAGTTCTTTCTTCAGCATTTTCAGCATCATCAGAATTCTCCCCTAAGCCTTTCATGCAGCCATCTAATTAAAACAGAAAACTTGTGTGTTACCATGCAGACCACACTTGAACCCATTTCCCTTCCAAATCACGCTCGCTCTGCTTCATGTATCTTTAAGATAGCAAAACCCATGATCCATTGTGAAGGAGGAGGAGAGAAGATGGAGAGCGACAAAATATGGATGGAAGCATCTGATGCCTTCAATAAAAAGCAGGCTATTGGCAATATTAATTACTGTCCCACCTTGGTTAGTTATTCTTTGTTTTATGCTGCAAACTGCCTTGCAAATAAACACTGTAAATTGGTACAGCAATGCCTAACATTCAAACATTGGAACGTATGATGCTACAGACTTAATGGACAGAAATTCAACCTAAAATTCAGTCTGGTGCAATGAAAGGCAGGATCCCACCTACTGGCATTTGCAAGCTATCAATTAGTCTCTCCATTGCGTTCCCCAATCAGTTCACAAACCAGTCATTCTCGAATCGACTCCTGGGCCCTTTCCTCCATCCTTTTCTTGTATGATGTGATTTCGGTCCTTCTTTGAAGGAATCAGCTGCTTTCTCCATAACGCAATAAGTATCCTATTTGCACACACACTACTTTCCCCTCTCTGAACAAGAGATTCCCATTCTCATGTGTTTCAAAAGTGGTTTGCTTAGAGACGCAAGGATAATGTATTCATAGAATCACAAACTAAAGTTGGAAGGGAACCAAATTGTCATCTGGCCGAACCCCCTGCAGTGTAGGGGATCCCTGCAATACAATCCTAAGATCCAGTACGAAACCTTCAGCAAAATTTGGGCTTTTGGACTCAATTATTTCAAATATACCCTGTCCCCCAATTTATTTTTTCATGATTAGTAACAAGCAAGCTCCAATGAACTAGGCTGCAAGACACTCATAAACCCATAAGCAAAAGCCATTAAAAGCAACCCAACACAAGTTTAAAGATTTAGCAGTAATGGTAATCAATCAATAGCCTTGGCTCAATCTTTTTGTTGTTGTTGCTTTTTTTTTAAGCCACTCAGTGATGCTAGGAGACCGTGAGACAGTTACATGGTTTCTTTTATACCTCCGCATATCCCCGGGGCAAATGCAGGAAAGACCCTGCATCAGAAGTAGTTCAATATTGACAATATCTGGAATTTGGTTTACACTCATTTCAGCCATGTTTCTCATGGGTTCGTTAATGGGGGAAATGTGGCTGTCATCCTGTGTAGTGGAATGTATTAAGAACTGTGTTTATCCAGATTAAAGCATCAAATTGATTTAGAGTCATCTAGGGCTAACACTTTGCAAATTAGTTTAAGTCGCTGCTACTTCCTGCCAAAAAAAGAAAAGGAAAAAAAGATGAGATGGGGAGAGGGAAAAGGAACATTTTGTTTACACCAGCAGATTTCTGTAGCAATCATCCCTCGCAATGGGACACAGATTAATGACTAGGCACTCAATTTATTTCCATGTTGTGGGAATTTCCAATGATGAAAGCAGTGAGATCAGAACGAGAGAATTTGATGCTCTTCAGTTTTGACTTCACTTCTTCTTCCAGTCCTCAGAGCGCTTAGATCCACAATTCTACTCGTCCCGTGCCTTGAAAGTATGGGTCCAAGTGGTTTTCTGCTTTTCACGTGCTTTCTGGGATCCAAGTGCCTTTGCTTTTGCCCCACTACTTCCCCCCAGAATACCAACTCTTTAGCACTAAATTGGAGCAAACATCAATCTGGAGAAAAACCAATTGACATTTGATTCAATGGTAAATAGCAGGTTTTCCTGGGGGGAAATGGCGCAACAAGTGTGGCTGACGCCTTAGAAACACCCAGCTAGAGGCTTCGTTCTCCCACTATGTTGCTTCTGAAAGATGCAGCCAAAGTGGTCTTTTGGTATTCCTGTGGAAAGAGCTCATCTGATTTCTTTTCCTAAACAAAGGCAAAGTATTTCGGCCTTTTCCACATGACTGCAAGGTGAGGCAACTGCCTCTTTGCGAGCATTGTCTGTTTCATCACATTTAATTAAATTAGTTTGCTCTGATGCCTTCGATATCAGTTATGGAGGTGGCTGAGCTTTTCACTTTTGTTTTCTTTGTAAGTTTTCTTTGATGCATTTGATATCAACTATGGATATGACTGAGCTTTTCAGTTACATATTAGTATGCTTTGCAAGGACCCACATAGACTACTCTTGATTCAGAATCCAATATACCATTATTGGATTCCATTCCCTTTCTTCCAGTTTTCCATCCTCTCCCACTTCAGCAGTTGGTCGGCATTCTGTGCCTACTGAGAATGCTCAGTCCCCATTGGGCTGTTTTTGATTATTTCTGGATTGGGTCCCCCCCCCCCTTATTATTTTTTAAAGTACTGCAAACCTTTGGGCTTTATGAAGCCTACAATTACCTTCCACCTATGCATGGCTAGTGCTGTCTTGGATAGGACTGGCCACCGCTAGCCTATGTGTTCTGACTCTACTTGAATATAAACAGCACTGCACATATTCCACGCAATCAACTTCCAGCCTGCTAGCTGCATATTGCAGTAGTCAGTATATGGAGCCAGTGAACTGGCCAAAAGTATGAAACTCCCTGAGATATAATTACACGTATAATTGGCATAGCACTGCATGTTCCAAAAGCGGGCATTTGGTCTTACTATCAGGCTTCGGCAAAAATCAGATTCCAGGCAATCAGATTCTGGGGCCCTGGAGGGAACTGGGTGGCCGTCCAGTTGAGCTAGACCCAGTTATCTGGCCCAATACAGAGAATCCCAGAGCATCAGTCCAAGAGCAGATGGTACGGAAGCAGGGAGTATAGTCAAACCAGGCAAGCCCAGGACAGTAATCAGGAATGATTGGAAACAGGTGTTGAGGTAGCGCCATCATGCAAGCAATAAGGAGCGGTGGCATTTGTCTAAGCTTTTCACGGAGCAGGCCCATATTGAAATGAATGGATTTAGGGCTATTAATTTCAATAGATCTACTCTGAGTAAAGTTCAGTTGAATTCCACTCAAGGTACTGGGGACTGAGAAGCAAGCCGTGCTTTCGGAATAACACTTCACTCATACCACACCATATTTCTTCTTGATAAGGAGTGCATTGGAAAACAAAAAGAGACAACTGCTGCCAGTGCTTGCTTTATAACATAAAACACACAACTGCTTGGTAATGTTATGATGGGACATCCAGGAAGCACAAAGCAATGCAGTGACCTAAGATCATGAACCATTCAGAAAAGGTAATATGGATTGTCCTTGAATCTTCTTGCCACACTTGCCATCCCGCTTGGACTACTGCAATGTGCTCTACCTGGGGCGACCTTTGAAGGTGACTCAGAAACTGCCATTAATCCAGAATGCAGCAACTAGACTGGTGACTGGGAGTGACCACCGAGACCATATAGCACTGGTCCTAAAAGATCTTCATTGGCTCCCAGTACGTTTCTGAGCACAATTCAAAGTGTTGGTGCTGACCTTCAAAGCCCTAAACAGCCTCAGTCCTGTATACCTGAAGGGGTGTCTCCACCCCCATTATCCAGCCCGGATACTGAGGTCCAGCGCCAAGGGCCTTCTGGCGGTTCCTTCGCTGCGAGAAGCCAAGTTACAGGGAACCAGGCAGAGGGCCTTCTCGGTAGTGGTGCCTGCCCTGTGGAACGCCCTCCCAGCAGATGTGAAGGCAATAAGCAACTATTTTGCTTTTAAACGACAACTGAAGGTGGCCCTGTTTCTGGAAGTTTTTAATGTTTGACACTGTATTGTTTTTAATATTCAGTTGGAAGCCGCCCAGAGTAGCTGGGGAAAAATTATTATTATTATTATTATTATTATTATTATTATTATTATTATTATCCTCTCCTGCCACACCAGTGTGGCGTGCCGCACCCTTTGAGAACCATTGGCATAGATGGTGCCCTCAAACCACTGCAATTCTTGTGGTGTGAAAAGAGCACTGGCAGTTTGCCACCAGAGCAGTAATGGAGAACACATATCCCTCCAGACATATAGCTCTCATCAGTCTTAGCCAGCATGGGGAATGGTCAGGGATGATGGGAGTTATAGTTCAACAACATTTGGAGGGTCATAGGTTCCCTTTCCCTGTGGTGAAGCCTGATTATTGGAAACTGCAGTTCAACACAAACACATGCATACAGGTGCCTCCCACATACTGAGTCTCACTTTTCCTTCACTGTCCCCTAGGCATCTCTTTCCTCTGAAATGGCACCCACTGGGGGCCTGGTGTTAGAAGACCCGCCTTTCCTGCGTTTCTCACTGATGTTGTCCCACCCAAACAGATGGGCACAGAGAACAACTGGGCCCTGCCATCGCAGGAGAACAGCAAACAAATAATGAAAAGTGATGAACAAGCCCGACTTTGTCATGTCTTTAAAACTGGAAACCCATCACAATTCATCAAAGCCAATTGTGTAGAAGCCAGCCACCAATTCAGCATTACATTTGCTCGGCAATTGTGTTTCATATCCTTAACAAGACCAAAAAGAAAGGGGGGGGGGGAAGGAAAAAAAGAATTAAAAAAACTGAAAGCACTTTCAAACGAAATGAGACTGAGCACTACTCATTATGCAGAGAGGGAATTCTCTTTTTTTATGAAAGGTTTCACTTTGTTCACTCATGCAATAAGACATGCCGCAGACGAGCTGAAAAGATGAATAGCTCGTAAAAATACAATCAAAAGTGGCAGCTTATCTTCACTTCTTCACAGATTCATCAGCTCAGAATTTTATTTATTTATTATTTTTTTAAATTCACTGGTTTATCTCTGAGAGTAACTTGACAAGAGGGCTTTCAGAATCTCATTTAGAATTCCTGGCCTGAAACTCTTGTGTTTCTAACGCCACCGCAAAGGTTAATGGCAGTCGCTACAACATATTGTGCTTTAAAAAGTTATCTTTGCAGAGATTTAAGATTTCAACTTCCCAAAGCAGCATTACCTAGAGTTGAGGGGCAGCTACATCTCCCCCCCCCCCATTGTCATGTGTTGGGTTGGGTTAATCCATAGCTGAAGAGCTGCTTTAAAAGCTGAGGAGGTAATCTACTTCAAGATGTAGTCTGTGGGGTGGCAGACATTGTGAACTTGAGGGCACATGTCCTTCCTGGCAACATTCCAGGTGCCACCTGTCAGGGGTGGATGGGGCCAGAGGCAAAAGGAGGTGGAGCAATGCATGCAAATGTTACCTTACTACAATCTGGTTGTTTCTACACAGAGAGACACAGAGACCTTAAGGTACATAAGCTAGAAGCATTATCAGAATTCAGGGACACATTCCATACTGGCAAAAGGGACAAAGCAGGAGCGGTGAGGGGTGTGGCTGCAGAGGGCATGTGACCTGGAGGTTTGGTGGGCCATGTGTGTCCCTCAGGTCTGAGGTTCCCAATCCCTACTGCAAATATTAGCCAGGGATTATCAGGCATAGGTGACGTCATGCTACATTTTGGTAACTCTGATCAAGGGTGTGAGTTTGTGGTAGTGACTTGCTGTATCAAAAAGCCATACCCACACCATCTCACAGGCCACTACTAGTGGTAGCGCAGTAAATTCAGATGGGGTTGTGAACCAAACACACCTTGAAGCCATCACATGCCTATTTCAGTACATAGGCAAAGTTGGGTGCACTGACACAACAACCTCTCTCACTGCACTATTTCGGTTCCATATGTGGTGCTTAGGGAACATTTTGGGCATCATGTGGCAGGACAGAGTCTCAAACAAAGATGTGCTCTGTCAAGCCCACATTCCCAGTATATTTGCACTCCTGCCTCAGCGACGTCAATGCTGGTTTGGTCATGTCCACAGAATGGAAGGTGGCAGGATTCCCAAGGATGTGCTCTACAGTTTCAGGCACCAGGTGTTGGCGGACCAACTCTGTGCTACAATGTTGTTGTTGTTTAGTCGTTCAGTTGTGTCTGACTCTTCGTGACCCCATGGACCAGAGCACACCAGGCACTCCTGCAAATACAATAGCCATCTTCAAATATCTCAAGGGCTGTCACATGGAAGATGGAGTGAGTTTGCTTTCTCCAGCTCTGGAGGCTGGGACCCAAACCAAGTTACAAGAAAGGAGATTCCTACTTAACATCAGTAAGAACTTTCTAATAGAGCTGTTTGACAGTGGAACGGAAGGTCATGTGGTCTCTCCTTCCTTGGGGGTTTTTAAGCAGAGGTTGGATGGCCATCTGTCATGGATGCTTTAGTTGAGATTCCTGCATTGCAGGGGCTTGGACGAGAAGACCCTCAGGGTCCCTTCCAATTCTATGATTCTATGATTCTATAACAACCCTGTAAGATAGGCCGGTGCAATTATTCCCATGTTGCAGGTGCATCTAGGAAGGATCATGCCTATAACGTGTCCTTTGTTCCTGGAATGCTTTGCCCTTGGCCACCAGTTGCTTCAGATATCTTGTAAAGACTTGTCCTTTTCCCCAGGCTTCCCCCAACCCATAAGATTAGGACATCTCTTATGTGAATGAATTCTCTGAATGTGTTTTATATGCTTTTATATGCTCTCAGGTTTTTTATACTGCTTTATTGATTTTAGGATGCATTTTTGTTTTAATGGATATTGCCTTCATATTGAACCTAGTGCACATTGCCTTGAGATTTTTGAAATAGTAAGTAATTTAGAAATGCTTTTAAAGAAGTGGAGGGGACACACTGAGTGCATGGAAGAAGTGGAATTAAAGCCAGGTATTTCCCGACGTAAATCTCAACATCTTCAGTATTTTACATCAGCTTAACATCTTGTTTTGCCCTTTGGCTTCTTACAATTTTATTCTTGTTTTCCCCAGCCTTTTAGAATGGAAATCTATTAACACAGAATTTGGCTGATCTCAGGACTAGGAAACAAATGTGGCCCTCCATTCCCCTCTTTCTGGCCCTCGGGACTCTCCCTAAATCATGTCTCCTCCCTAGACTACACCCTTTCTGTCCAGATAATCCCACACTGGCTCTGCTCCAGTGTTTCGTGACCCGGCTAATCAGTACTATGCCAGTTTAAACAGTCATGGCTGCCCAACCACTCCCAAAGAATCCTGGGAACTTTATTCTGTTTAAGGTGCTGAGTGTTGTTGAGATACCCTATGCTGTACTCATTTCAGCACCTGCTTAGAACATATTTGTTTTGTTTTGTTTTGTTTAGACAAGCCTACCGGGACGCGGGTGGCGCTGTGGGTTAAACCACAGAACCTAGTACTTGCCGATCAGAAGGTCGGTGGTTCGAATCCCCGCGACGGGGTAAGCTCCCGTTGCTCGGTCCCTGCTCCTGCCAACCTAGCAGTTCAAAAGCACGTCAAAGTGCAAGTAGATAAATAAGTACCACTCCGGCGGGAAGGTAAACGGCATTTCCGTGTGCTGCTGTGGTTCACCAGAAGTGGCTTAGTCATGCTGGCCACATGACCCGGAAGCTGTACGCCGGCTCCCTCGGCCAATAAAGCGAGAATAGTGACTCAAGCATATCTAGATTAAGAAATGCACGTGTGGAAACTTCTGACTTTTTCATGGCTGGGTTAAAGGTTAAAGAGATAACTCTTGACCAACCCACCACTAACCTGCAGCCCCAGAATGTTGCCCGTAAGGGGGACACAGCCTTTGGTTCCGCAACCCTGTATTGATATTTCGTATTTCTTTGCTTCAGCCTACCAAAAGAAAAAAGAAAGAAAAACCCAGCACAGATGTATTCTCTCTTCAAACACAAGGAAGGGAATGTAAGAAACCTTCCTCCTCCTCCTCCTCCCACCATCTCCCTTCATTCAGATGTCTCCTAAAAAGAGGCTTTGTGTCTTTTAGCCCACGTGGAATTCACACAGAATATCTTATGGATAGGTGTGAAGTTGTGGATATGTCAGAACTGAACATGAGTAATTGATACCCTGCTGTAGGGCTGGGGCTAATTACTGGCTTCCTTGCAGGATTAACTTCTAGCAGCAATATATATATATTACCTATTTTCATACACACACACACACACACACACACACACGTAAATAGGTAATGATATACCCTGAGCAGAGGAGGTGGTTAGTTGGTCGGTGACTCTCGCGCCAATGGGAGTTCCTTTTCCCTAGTGCTAAATTGCAAGTGGGGGGTTTGATCTGGATCAGGCCTTGTGGGGGCAGAGGAGTAAGAAGAGTTTAACCCTTTGCTGCAATTGTGCAGCCCTTTGCAACCATTTGCATTTGTAATTTGCGTGGGGTGGATGGGTGTCCCATTGGAGTGACAGCCCCGCGTAGAGCGAGTTACAATAATCGAGCCTGGAGGTGACTGCCGCATGGATCACTGTGGCGAGATCAGGGCAAGAAAGGTGTTTAGCAGCTGTTTAGCACAGCAGAGGTGGGAAAATGCCACCTTTGCCGCAGTTGCAACCTGCACCTCCATAGAAAGGGAGGTGTCAAAGTTATACCCAAACTCCTGACAGAAGGCGTTGGCAAAGATGGGAGTGCTCTGAGGGATTCTCATCTGAGATGCAGAGTTTGTGCCACAGGAGCCAACCAGCAACGGGCTCTGATCATGTGACACAGCCAAGGCCATCAGACAGAAAGGGTGAAATTTGCCTTTTAAGAAACCATCCTGGCTGGCAAGAGAAGCAGAAGCAGAAGCAGAAGCAGAAGCAGAAGCAGAAGCAGAAGCAGAAGCAGAAGCAGAAGCAGAAGCAGAAGCAGAAGCAGAAGCAAAAGAAAGCTTCTTCAACTGCACTGCAATTTCTTTTTTTAAAAAAATAAAGATTATTTGCAGACTTATGAACTGTTTCACAGCCAGAATCTCCCAAAGAGATGTTCAGTAAACAAAATGTTCAGTAAACAAAACAAGATAAATCGATTACAGACTCGGTCAATCAAAAGCAATAAGACCATTTCTACAATTGTCCCATTAATAGTCTGTAAAATGACTGAGTCACACTTCAGGGAAAGCCTTCTTAAACAAAAAATGTCTTCAATCTCTGCCTGAATATCAACATTGTAAGCACTTTAATTTCAGCCGGCAACTAATTCCAGAAGGCTGAAACTACAACACTAAAAACTCTGTTGCTAGTTCAAACCATGTGCGTTTCCGAAGAGCACAGTTCTCAAACAGAGTGAGGTGGGGTTAGGTGGTCCTCTACGAAACCTAATCCTAAATTGTTTAGGACTTTAAGTGCAAAACCTTGACTAGTGCCCACTAACATATTAGCAGCCAGTGCAGGTCCCTTGGCAGCTATTATATAGTGTTGCCAGGATGCCCCACTCAGCAACCTTCTTGCTGCCTTTATCACCAGTTGCAGGTTCTGAACAAAGCCCAGTGGGAGCCCTGCATGGACCACACTGCAATAATCTAGTCTTATAGTTACCAGTGCTCGGACTACAGTGGCCAAGCTATGTCAATCCAGAAATGGCTGTAGATGGTGAAAAGGCAGAGCTGCTGAATGACAAGGGAATAAAGACCCGTCCAGCCCTCTGGTCAAGGAAGGTAGGAGTCTCCAGCTCCAAGAATAAAACCCAGCATCCTCTTGTAAGCAGGAGAGGGAGGCAGAGAGAAGCAGCTGGAGAAAGGGCAAAGAGGGACAATAAGGTGAGACTGAAAGAGAAAGGAACAGAGCATGTCACAAGAGAAGATGGAAATATGCAGATGACAAGCGGACACGGAGCAATGGTTCCAAACTACAAGAAAGAAGATTCCACCTAAACATTAGGAAGAACTTCCTGACAGTAAGAGCTGTTCGACAGTGGAATTTGCTGCCAAGGAGTGTGGTGGAGTCTCCTTCTTTGGAGGTCTTTAAGCAGAGGCTTGACAACCATATGTCAGGAGTGCTCTGATGGTGTTTCCTGCTTGGCAGGGGGTTGGACTTGATTGCCCTTGTGGTCTCTTCCAACTCTATGATTCTATGATTCTAAGTCCAGCCCAGTGACTCTCCTCAGCCCTGGGGAATCACACAGGAATATAGGAAGCTGCCTTATACTGAGTCAGACCATTGGTCCATCTAGCCAAGTATTGTCTATTCTGACTGGCAGCAGCCCTCCAGGGTGTCAGGCAAACCCTACCTGAAGATGTTGGGGATTGAACCAAGAACCTTCTTCATGGAAGGTGGATGATCTTCCATGGAGCTACAGTTCTTTTCCATCAAGGGAGAGGGAATTGAGGTGAAAGGTTTGCCTTCTCTCCCAGAGACTTTGTTTTGGTGAATTTTTCCCAGGCGGGATGTGTGTATGTTTGTGTGTGATGACAGAACTGCTTCCTTTTTTCTGCCTGCCTCTGTAGAGGCACTCTGAAGACCACAAAAATGTCTTCACTACTAGAGATGAGGGGGAGAGGTTCTGTTTTCTTTGCATTTAATGCAAACCCACCTAATTCACATTTCTTGAAACAATACATAATGCGAAACAACAGCAATCCGTCAAAATCCACAGCTTTCCAAAATCTGAGATTCAATTGTCTGTCCGAACAATGTGCATTATGCTAGAGTGTGCATTAAAATGCATATATTCGTGAAAACTGCGTACAAAAATGCATCGTGTGGGGAAATTGGTTGCAAGAATGTTTGTATATCAGGAAACATTGTGACTATTAGGAGAAATCTATACTACAACGCAGAGGCATGTTCATGAAGATTTGTTTGTTTGAAAATTGCCATTTGCTGCAGAAATGTGGAGTAAAGAATGGGAAACTGAAACTGACAGGTTTTGCACCGACAGGTAGGGTCTCATAGCTCTGTGCTGCAAATAAAATGATCCAGTTTGTTTTTCACCCAGTGCCCATCTTCCAAATCCCTGGTGTGCACCCCGTAACCACATCCCCATATGACCAGATCAGGACTTGCCATGGAATGGAGGTGGTGATACTGGTCACTGGTACAGATATCTCCTGCTGTTCACTCAGTGCCATGAGCTTTCTGCATAGGAGGGATGGTTTGTGCCAAAATATTTTTTCTTTGCTTCTAATCAGGAATGTCACAATATTTATAACCATTTTCAAACACTTGGCTTTCAAATGTTGAGAAGTAAATTGCTGCGATTCCTCGGTGGCAGTGGCTGTTGTTAGAAAATGCTCAGAGCATGTTAGGGATTGAGGCTTTAACATGATTTAAGTATTCTTCCGTTGCTGTGCATTCATCAGCTCGATTGTTCTAAATAACGCATCATTTTATTGCCATAACAAATCATGAAAGGTCTGAAGAGTAAAACAAAATGTTGAACAGAGTGCAAGAACATTACAAATTGATCACTTCAATAATGGATTTATGTCAGAAGCGATAACGTTTCTGATAATTTTAGACAGCTGGGCTGAAATATTTGCTACATCAGACTGAACGTCTTCTTAAAAAAGCACTTGCAAACAAATGAAAAATCAATTTTTAATTATTTGGGTTGGAAATAATTATTTCCTGAATACTGGAATTCTTTGTGTACACACTAACCCATTTGTAGCACACACACAAAATGTAGTTTTTCTCACTGTGGAATAGTCTGTGCTCATCTTCAATAGGTTCCTTTCAATCTAGATTGATTCTAGATCCTTCTGTCCACAAGGGGAAATGTGGTGACTTGATATGGATTGGGAAACCCACTGCTTGATTAGAATATCGGTGCCTTTTTCACCCTGGGGAGAGTTCTCTTGGCATACACCCACCCACAATGTCATTGGGCAGGTGTGAATTGCCTCAACTGCTTGAGCCTGTTTTCAAATGGACACATTGTGGGACAATGTAGGATCAATCTCCAATCAGCTTTCATTTTTGGGAATGAAGCCAGTTTCTCAAGAAGCACATTTTAGGGTCAAAAATATGCAGTAGACCTAGATTGTGTGTAGGCCTCTTGTGGGGGGCGAGGAGGAAGCAAGTACTTGTTTTCCATTGCTTGCAGAATACAATGTTGTGTGTGATTTCTAGAACAAAATGCCACGATGCGTGAAACCACCAAGCTTCCTTGGTGGTTTGGTCCTCAGCACGGGTAACTATGGGGCAGTTTGTACTTTGCCCAGTTGTGCAGGGTCTGTATGTTGCGTGCTGCAGGAGTGATGCTCATTCATGTGCATGCAAACTCTTCTCTCACATGTTTGCAGTTTTGCATGTTGCACATGAGGTGCGTGGGCTACACGCATGACTCTACCTTGTGCAGGGGATGCGATGTGCAGAACACATACGTTCTGTCAGTGTGAGAAAGCTCAGGTCTGCCGAGCTGTTTATGTACAGTGGTACCTCGGGTTAAGTACTTAATTCATTCCGGAGGTCCGTTCTTAACCTGAAACTGTTCTTAACCTGAAGCACCACTTCAGCTAAGGGGGCTTCCCGCTGGCGCTGTGCCGCCGGAGCACAATTTCTGTTCTCATCCTGAAGCAAAGTTCTTAACCTGAGGTACTATTTCTGGGTTAGCGGAGTCTGTAACCTGAAGCGTATGTAACCCGAGATACCAATGTATTGCATTTTTATCCCACGTTTTTCTCCAGGGAACTCAAGGTAGCATCCATAGTTCTCTCCCTTCTCATTTAATCCTCACAGCAACCCTGTGTTAGAGGTTAGGTTGAGAGGCAGGGACTGGCCCAAGGTCACCCAAGTAAGCTTCCTGGCCAAGTGGGGATTTGAACCCTGGTCTCTCAAGTTCCTGGCCTGACACTCTAACCCAGCCTTCCTGAACCTCGGCCCTCCAGATGTTTTTGGCCTACAACTCCCATGATCCCCAGCTAGCAGGACCAGTGGTCAGGGATGCTGGAAATTGTAGTCTCAAAACATCTGGAGGGCCGAGGTTGAGAAAGCCTCCTCTAACCACTATACCATACTAAGTCAAATTTCAGTAGCAGAGCCATAGTTGGTTCAAGCCGTTTCTACTACATACAGCAGAAGCAAGGAACCTATGCTGTGGCCCTCTAGATGTTGTTGTTGTTGTTTAGTCGTTTAGTCATGTCCGACTCTTCGTGACCCCATGGACCAGAGCACGCCAGGCACTCCTGTCTTCCACTGTCTCCCGCAGTTTGGTCAAACACATGCTGGTAGCTTCGAGAACACTGTCCAACCATCTTGTCCTCTGTCGTCCCCTTCTCCATCTTTCCCAACATCAGGGTCTTTTCCGGGGAGTCTTCTCTTCTCATGAGGTGGCCAAAGTATCGGAGCTTCAGCTTCAGGATCTGTCCTTCCAGTGAGCACTCAGGGCTGATTTCCTTCAGAATGGATCGGTTTGATCTTCTTGCAGTCCATGGGACTCTCAAGAGTCTCCTCCAGCACCATAATTCAAAAGCATCAATTCTTCAGCGATCAGCCTTCTTTATGGTCCAGCTCTCACTTCCATACATCACTACTGGGAAAACCATAGCTTTAACTATACGGACCTTTTACTATAACTCTAGATGTTGTTAGACCGCAACTCCCATCATCCCTGACTAATGGCTCTGCTGGCTGGGACTGATGGGACTTGGAGCTGAACAACAGGTGAAGGGACATAGGGACCTCTCGCAGACAGTATTCTAAACATGAGCATGTTATACAAGCCATTATGATACTCACCGATTTAATGTTAATTTCTTTTCTCCTAATATCCCAGCTATATTGAATGTTGGCTCAGTTTCTGTGCAGACTCACTTAATGCAAAGTGTCTCCATCCAGCAGGGATGAGCACTAAAAACTCAGTAAAATAGATTATGTTTTGCAAATTGAAATTCTAGGTACATGACACATTTGTTCACAATCTGCAGTGGCTCTCGTTTGACATTTATGCCGTCCTTTGGTGGATCAGATTCAAGCTTGCTTCTCTATCATGTATATGAATCACTGCTAATTTCAAGCTGCCACCAAGAAATGTCAGGAAAGGGACAAATCTGCTTGATAATTACAGTCTTTTTGTGTGTGTGGAACTGTTCCCTCATTCCATTATTGCTGGGTAATATGCAATTCATTTATTTGTTCTTTAAAAATGCAAGGGGGCAGAGATAATGTAAACATGCAGAACGAAAATTAAAAAGCAGGGAAGCCACAAGTTGACTGTTCCAAAGGGACTGGAACAAAAATATTGCCCTTGAAAGCTTTGCCTGAGCTACGTTGTGATAATCTTTGATTCAAACAGAGTTTGTGACATTCTTTCAGTAATTGGGCTTAGCTGCTGTAAGTTAGTGCCAAATTAGACATAATGGGGGCAAACACATTTGTTTTTCACCTGCCTTTTCCATCCATGAAACGTAAGTGTTTTCCTTTTTTTTATCCAAAGGGACTCATGTGTGAGGAGAGCTGAACCCCACCCAGTACAGCTTAGTTCACGAAGACTAGTATGGAACTGCCCCATCAACTCCAGTCTACCCTCAGCTAGTGCCTTTGCCTGCCTGTACTTCCTCTCCTTTAGTGTCAGTGTTGCCCATGTAGAACTCAGCAGGCAGAATCATAGAATCATAGAATCATAGAGTTGGAAGAGACCACAAGGGCCATTGAGTCCAACCCCCTGCCAAGCAGGAAACACCATCAGAGCACTCCTGACATATGGTAGTCAAGCCTCTGCTTAAAGACCTCCAAAGAAGGAGACTCCACCACACTCCTTGGAAGCAAATTCCACTGTCGAACAGCTCTTACTGTCAGGAAGTTCTTCCTAATGTTTAGGTGGAATCTTCTTTCTTGTAGTTTGGAACCATTGCTCCATGTCCGCTTCTCTGGAGCAGCAGAAAACAACCTTTCTCCCTCCTCTATGTGACATCCTTTTATATATTTGAACATGGCTATCATATCACCCCTTAACCGCCTCTTCTCCAGGCTAAACATGCCCAGCTCCCTTAGCCGTTCCTCATAAGGCATCGTTTCCAGGCCTTTGACCATTTTGGTTGCCCTCCTCTGGACAGAAGGATGAAGACAAAACTAGAATTACTTGGACCTTCCTGCCATTGGCCTCTGGTTCCACCTAGTGCTGGGCTCCATACCTTCTATCCTATCGGTCCCAATTGGCACCGGCCACCAATGCCCTCACCTGCATTGTGAGGAAAAGTGTCTTGGAGCTAACGTGGGAGAGAGAGAGACCATCTTTCAGTGCAGAAGCTCCCATGTTCATTTTTTTAAAAAATCATTTTTATTCATTTTCCAATACCTCGGGTTGAAGTAGCTTTGGGATGAATATTTTTGGGTTGCGATCCGTGGTGACCCAGAAGTAATGGAGCACGTTGTTTCTGGGTTTCGCCACTCGCGCATGCACAGACACTCAAAATGACACTATGCGCATGCGTGTAATTGGTGAATCACGACCTGCGCATGCGCAGACATGCGGACACGGGTTGCTTTCGCTTCAGGATGCAAACGAGGCTCCGGAATGGATCCCATTTGCATCCAGAGGTACCACTGTAAAAAATCAGAATCCAATTAAAATGAAAAACTAAAATAAAAAAGACCAAATTATAATCCAAATTATAATTGTTGATTTTTCGAGGAGCCCCATAGTCTGGACCTCTGAAGCATATCTCCACATCTCAGTCCTGCCCCTCCTCGTTATTTCCATATCTCAATTTTAACGCTTTGAAATTCTCTGTCCCTGGTTGTACGATTCTCAATCATGTCAGACCTCATATATCCTTTTGTCCGTTGAATACAGCTTTATTTGTGTATATATATTTTTCCAACTGTCTTTTTATCAGCGCACCTTCCCCTGACTCCAGTCCAGTCTTGGCTGTTATCCAAGTCTGTTATCTGCAGTTTAATGTTGCAGCAACTCCCAAGTTGTTCAGCCCTACCAAAAAGCTTCAGGTCTCAGGCGGTGGAAGGATTTTGGCCTGTGACTCTGCAGATTTTTATTTAAAGAATATGTATCTTGCTCTTTGGCCAAGGGAGGCTCCCAGAAAAGTTGACAAAGCACTTTTAAAAAAGATAGCCCCTGCCTTCAGGCTTCCAATCTAAGAAAAAATGTAGCATAAGAAGAAAATGGATTGGAGAGGAGAAAGAAATAAGAAAACCCAGGTAGTAGGTCTCAGTTACAAGTCATTCTAATGACAAGATGGGGTGGGAAGGTTCAAGCGGGGGGAAAGGTGCCCAAAGGTGCTGGCTGCTTAACTGTGCCAATTAAGTGACCTTGCCACTCTTCTCTTCCCTCCTCTACTGCAGCCTGATGTGAAGGCTGCTATTGGGCAACAGCTGATGGGGACCAAAAATGCTCTGTCCAGTGGTCAGAGGCTGTATGCTTCTGAAAATCAGTTGCTGGGAGCCACTGTGACGTTAACATATGAGAGTGCTGGAGGTGAAATAGTTAAACAAGTTATCCAATCAGAACCTGGGGGTGGAATCAGAGGAACTATAAAACCAGCTGTGGGAGGGGTGAAGGGAGGAGTTCGTTGGGTGGTTGGTTGGAGTGGGAGTGAATTGGGATAGAGTCTGTGGGTAGGTTGAGTTAGTGTCGCGAAATAAGCTGAGTCAGGAACAGTTAGGAGCTAGGAAGACATGTAAATATCTGAGAGGTGGTTTAGTGAGGGAGAGCAGCTAGCGGAAGTTATAGGTCTGGATAGGCACCTTATGATTGTAATTGACCGATACCGTTTTTGAAACCACACGCTTGTTAAACTGCAATAAATAAATAGAAATTTATGTTTCAATTTAAACCTCACTGGACTCAGTATTGTACCAGGTAGGGCCTGGGTGGTGGCAGAGAGAAATAAAGTGGTGGCACAGGGATCAGTAGATGGTGAAACGTCCGGGGACCCTGTGTGATCGCCACAGCCACTGGAGGGCAGAGTGCTCTTCTGCTCTGGTCTTGCTTGTAGGCTTCCCACAAGCAGCTGGTTGGCCACTGTGATGACAAGATCTTGGACTAGGTAGGCCACTGGCCTGGTCCAGCAAAGCTCCTCTCATGTTCTTACAATACTGGGCTAGATGGAAAAGCAGACTGGTTCTGGCATAAGGAAACCTCTCTGTTGTTCCTAAATACCTTACAGGCATTTTGAACTGTTATTCATGGCGGCCAAAGGGGACTATCTGCTTCTCGCGGCCACCACTCCAGTATATTAACAAAAAGAACATACACATGCTGTTTGTTTTTATGTCATCTATGATGGGTCCAGAACTGCCTGCCTGTGGTCATTCATGCCTCTGTTGTAGAAGCTGATATATCTGATGCTTGTCTGGAGGGCTAAGATACGTTTTGTACATAGGGAACTGGCATCATAGGACAAAACATGCGCACTTTGCACCTATTATGAATGGTACATTGCATGCAGCTATAAATCAGTGGGGGGTTTTCTCCCCTTTTTCTTTTTAGAATGCATGTGCGAAGGGTTCACACACACACACAGAGAATTATTGTGCAGACCTATATATATATGAAAAGTTGTTGTTTATATTTGCATCTGCCATTCAGAGCTGACATGGATGAATAGCGGCGGTCAGGTTGTTTGCTTGCATTTGCAATATTCACTATAGTTTTTATCCCCCACCCCCACCAGCCCTCCCCCACCTTTCCCAGAAAGCAAGCCAAAAGCTATTTGTCTCCCACTTTTTAAAAGACTGCCTGCACTAGTTTTGTCCCAGCGGTAGGGCTCCATCTATCTTATCAGGATTCCAATCTGTCACCGCAACTGTCAGCTGTCCTATCTGCAGGGTAGTAAAACATCCCAGCTGGAAGCATTTGCTTCATATTAAATTGGAGAGAGGGAAAAGATCTGCCTGGAGGAAAGGGGGTCTTTAGTCAGGTTATGGGGGTGGTGTGCAAGATGTTGGGTTAAAATGAAATGAAAACAAATGCTTATAGCACGGGTGAGGACCAGGGGCAGAAGGAAATGAGGGCGAAAAGGAAGGCAGCAGAGCAGAAGATGTAAATAAATAGAATGAAAAAGGAAGGCTGCAGATAAGCGAGCGTTGGAAACTGGACCTAGCAGATTTCGTAAGGTTGATCTAAATGAGACAGCATGCAATTTGGGTGATGTGTAGCTTCATTGGGTTGTCTCCAACTAATGCATTCTGTCAGCGCAAGGATTTCTGTTTGTGCAGTTGAACTGCCCCCTTTCTTCCCATGTGTACCCCACACCCAACCCCCCAAATCTGCTCTAGAGTTTTGAGGAAAATCCAGAACAGATTTCAGGGTTGGGCAAAGGGAAGAGGGAGAGGGAAAGTTATGTTGAGCAAGTGGAGGTGCTTGCGCTTATGGAGCACATTACTTGGGCCACATTGGACATTATCATCACCACCATCAAACTTGTCGATTGCTTTTTTGTTACAGCAATAACCCAAAGCGATTTACAGCGATAAATAATGCATATGTTAAAACCAGCATAAAAACAAAACAGTGAAAACCTTTGCCTGTTGTTTAATAATATTTCAGGAACTAAAATGTCGGGGCATTTTGAACTCTGTGCATGTATGAAATGAAAAAAATTATTGATTTGTTATGCCTTGCTTTTTTCCCCCCTTGCTGGCTGTGATCCAGGCCACATTTTAAACCCTTTTGAAACACATTTTGCCTTGAATTATTAAGTATAATAAATTTAATTTCTTCTCCTTCTCCTCACACAGGCCAGCCCTGCCCCAATCATCGTCAACACAGATACTTTAGACACTATTCCCTACGTAAGTTGAAAAGATTTAATTGCATTTTCTCATCTCATTGATATTATTATAATTTTTATATTATTATTAGGATAAGATTCTCTAAATTTGTTAAGTTGCATGGGTACTTTGGCTCATACTAGCTAATTTGTTTTGTTCTCTATGAAATAAGGATGAAGACCCTTTATTTTAAAGAAAGAGAAATGTTTTATGTTCAAATTGTTTCCCTTCTGCAAATTTAAAGTCTGTTACTAATTGGAGTGGGGGTCAGAGTTGCTTAATTTGGTTTTCAATTTTGGAATGCAGACTGGCTTGCTGTTTCTTATCCAGTGTGCTGACTGATGTGCTGGGACTTCCTTATTCTACCGCCTTCAACAGTCATAGAGAATCCTGGGAACTGTGGCTCTGTGAGGTCAGCACACATACACAAACACCTTGCAATCCGAAGGATTCTCCACGACTGTTGAAATGGTATGATACTGCTTTAACTGTATTGTGTGGGTGTGGCCTTAGTTCACAACATAAAGTGCTGATGGGTTTGCTTTTGTGTAAATGGCTGTCTGGGGCCGCAGGGGAAGAGAATGCCATAATACAAAGGTGGGCCGACTTCAGGCTTGCAGGTTTCTTTTAACAAAACCCTCCCAGTCCTGTCACACAAAAATCCGCTCCTGGTTTTCACTTCAAGCTTTCTTCATCTTAGCAACCTAATTTAGAAAAGAGGAAACCCAACCCTGTTTTAATGGTCAAGCAGGTGGGACACAGAATCCTTGCTGATCTACTGCAAATCATTCAGTGATCTACCAGTAGACCCCAGCCTACCTTTTGTCCTCCTCCACCATAAAAAACCAGCGAAATTGCAGCTTTTTATCCTTCCCTCTAGCAACTATTTCAACTTTTCTCCCCTCTTCCTTCAACTCCAAAACTTTAAATTTTGCATTGTGAAAAATCTGTGTGTTTATACCATATGTCACAGGACTGTGATAAACCTGTGTGTCTATAACATTTGTCACAATGATTGCTGCTGAACGACTCAGAAGTGAACATGATACTGGCACAATGCCCCCACCTATGTTAGTTATGACGCGGGTGGCACTGTGGGTTAAACCACAGAGCCTAGGACTTGCCGATCAGAAGGTCAGTGGTTCGAATCCCCGAGACGGGGTGAGCTCCCATTGCTCGGTCCCTGTTCCTGCCAACCTAGCAGTTTGACAGCACGTCAAAGTACAACTAGATAAATAGGTACCGCTCCGGCAGGAAGGTAAACGGTGTTTCCGTGTGCTGCTCTGGTTCGCCAGAAGCGGCTTGGTCATGCTGGCCACATGACCTGGAAGCTGCACGCCAGCTCCCTCGGCCAATAAAGCGAGATGAGCGTCCCAATCCCAGAGTCGGTCACGACTGGACCTAATGGTCAGGGGTCCCTTTACCTTTACCTTATGCTAGTTACGACAGAGAGAGATGGCAGATGAGGGCATTTCAGAATGTGGACAAAACTGTAATGACTAAAAGGTTAATTGTGGGGGAAAGAAGGAGGTGGGGTACCTTTTTCCCATCACCCACATCTCAGTGGTGTGCGGGGCCTGAGGCATAAATGTGTGGCAAAACAGACACGACACTTACCATTGTAGAGAAGGCTACATTCCAGCCAGGCAACAGTGTGTGATTTCTACTCACACCCTACATACAGGTCTGCATGCATGTCTCTCCATCCACCCCGCAGGCAGGCAAGGAATGTTATCATATTTCAGGGGCACATACCAGCCAGGCAAAAGCATTTGAGGAGAGTATGAGGCATGGCTGGCGAAGGGACATGACCTAGGCTGCAGATTCCCCAACCCCCAATTTAGGAGTTTGAGTTTCCTGGATAATGACAAAATAGAAGTGCCAAATACCAAATGCACGAGAGCATCTGTTGAAACACTGTGTGTTTTGCTTGGTGTTATATCTTACCCTGGACGTGGGTGGCGCTGTGGTCTAAACCACTGAGCCTTGGGCTTGCCGATCAAAAGGTCAGCAGTTTGAATCCCCATGGCAGGGTGAGCTCCCATTGCTCGGTTCCAGCTCCTGCCATCCTATTAGTTCGAAAGCACACCAAAAATTGCAAGTAGATTAATAGGCACCACTCCGGTGGGAAGGTAAACAGCGTTTCCATGCGCTGCTCTGGTGTCAGTATTCCATTGCGCCAGAAGCAGCTTAGTCATGCTGGCCACATGACCTGGAAAAACTGTCTGTGGAGCGGACAAATGCCAGCTCCCTCGGCCTATAAAGCAAATGAGCATATGCGACTGAACTTAACTGTCAGGGGTCCCTTTACCTTTACCTGTATCTTACCCTAAAACAGCGGCTCCCTGGGTTGGGATTGCCCGGGTCACGCGCTAAGAGGCAGCGGGCATTGGAGATGTAAACAACTATCAGGCCTTGAGAAGTTGGTATCACTGGATCATGTTCCTAAGTTTTGTTGAATTAATTAAACTAAATAGTTATAGTTGGATTTGACTAAAGGTGCAATTAACAGAGACTGCTTTGAATCTTATTGTGTTTTTCTCTTCCTTGGTGGGTCGTGCAAACCCACTATTCTGAATATTGCTTTTTATAGGGTTAGGTAGAGGCAATGGGGATAACTTTGTGGAACCAAGGGACTGGTGGCCAGAAAAGTTTGAGAACCACTGTCCTAGAACAAATAATAAATTTAAATTAAAAATGCGCACACCACAGTGAGTGGCAAGTTGTGCTCAATGGACCTGATGGGGATGTGAGGAGCCAATGGGGATATCAGTGGCAGACTTGATGTCTCAGATTTCAGTGCACTGCACCTGGTGCAACTGAACTGACCAGGCTCCCCTAAATCCGCCTTTGGGGATGTGGCAAATGAGGTCACGGGCCATGGCCAAATTGTTCTGGTTGTCTCCCCATCCTCTTCCCTTGCAAAGCTGCTAGCCTAGAAGTCTGTCTTCAATGAGCCTCTTGCAAGTGCAAATGGAATGTTTCAAATCTGTTTTAAAGGGACACCCTTGGCTGCCTTGTTGTGTCCATAAGGTAAACAGAAGCATTTACACAACCGCCCCTTAGTTTCCCATCTCCCAGAAGTTTTCACACTCCATGTGGAAGCGGGGAGGGAGCAGGGAGCAAAAAAAAATATGGTGGTGAGATCAGGTCTCAGCGCAGCCCTATTCTACACACGACAAGGCCAATATAAATAAATTGCAAGAAAGTAGAGAAATCCAAGGCCTTGGAGGGCATGGATGCAGAAGGGGAATTAACTACAGCACATCTCTGGAAAAAATGGCACGTATCAATCACTGCCCTGTGATGGATAAAAATGAGATGTCTGCTTTGACTAGTGCATTAGCTGCAAATGCCTTAAGGAGAAAGAGATGAAATGTTGGTCACAAACAAGCAGTGCACTCCGATCCGCTTGAGCTCTGAGCTGAAGCCAAGGAGGGGTCGGAGAAAAGCCGAGTAGATGATAAAAGCCCAGCAGTGAAAGCTTTCCCCTGCTATGTTGAGTGGAGACTAAATCAGGTTTGTAAACATCTTGATAAATTATCGCTGGTAAATTTGAAAGGACTGCTGCCATTGAGTATATATTTGGCTGGAGAAAAGGGGATTAGAGTGGCTTATTCTGACAGTTAAAAATAGGAGGAAAAGAGGAGTCTATTGTTCTCCTGCCCACTGGGACTGGATACAAACAGAGGGAGCAGGGGTGAGTGAAGCCCTGTAGGAATTCTTCATGCTGAAGCCTTTTCAGGCCAGCCTAGAAGGATGGCTTTCTGAAGGAAGTCAGTCTGGCCTTAGGGTTTCAGCTTGGTCTCGGATGGGCGAATCAGTAAGTTTTGGCTTCCCTCACCTACTCATTTTCAAATTTTAAGCTCAGTTCATCCCATAGAATCATAGAGTTGGAAGGGACCACGAGGATCTTCTAGTCAACCACCTGCAATGCAGGAATCATTGAGTGCAACAGCGTTTCCCTTTCTCCTCCAATTGTTTTTTTTTTTTATAAATATTTATTAAGGTTTTTAAATATAAATGCACACATAATAAACAATCTTACTTCTTTTACAACAATTTCATCACTTCTTTGGACTCCCTCACATCTCCCGCTCCCATTTACATCGTTAAAAATTTTTTCCAAACAAATTATCAACTTGTTTACAATCTCATGTCCACTCATTCAAATATAATCTAGCACTTCTTCCAAAAAATTTTTATATTTTCTTTAGTCTCACTTATCATCAAATTTAAATCTAGTTTAGTGGTGGCCAGTTTTTTATAATCTAGCATCCTTCTTAACATTCAACCAAATTACAATGTTTTTGTAGATACATCTTAAATTTCTCCCAGTCTTCCTCCATCTTCTCTTCTCCCAGCCTTTCTCCTCAATTGAAGTTCCAGTCATCTTCCAACTCACAGAGAATGAGCTTGAAAAGCGGGGACCAACTTTGACACTTAGCGGCTCCCTGCATGTTACAGAACCAGGTTTCTAATATATGTGGACATGTCCAGATGGTTAGGAACCTCACCATTTTCAAAGGAACAAGAACAGGGGCAGAGCTTGCATGCTCCCCCCTTGGTCCATTCTGAACGCTCCAACCATCCAGGAGATCAGTTACGGAGATGAACCTCCCTAACAAAAATGAAGGTTCTAGGCAATTCTGCCGGAACTATTAAGGCAGTCACTAGCAGTACCCACTGGCTCTATTAATTCGCTCTTGGCCAAACTTCCATTCTGACAACAACCATTTTATAAACCTTGAACCCATGACTCTGAAATGCTTGGTTTGCTTTTTATTTTATTTTTTAAGCCTCTTCAGAATGTGCATTTCTCTTAACATACACATTTTTGCATGCAATTTGGCCCAAATACACTTTTTTTTTTTTTTTGCAAACAATTTCTTCCAATATAATGTCCTTTGGGTGTTATTTTCACCAATGTATGTACAGTCATGCAGATTTTCCCCATTATACTGTATATAATTTGTATGCTGCTTAGTATACAGAACCCATGAGGATTTTACATGAAAATGTTTTGAAATATATACAGAAATATAAAATACAAAAACATATCAATTACATATCAGTACAAGGGATGTTAATCAAACTTGTAGATGGCAGAAAGTTGGAAGGAACAGTAACACGGAAGACAGAATCAAGATTCAAACACACACACATGTATGTAAACACAGAGTTTTCATTTCATTAGGCTTTTAGAAACAAAATTCACAAACTAGTAAGGAGAACTGAACTTGAAAGTGGAAAAAATGTGAAATGGAGAGGGACTGAAATTGACAGATTCACCAATCGCTACCTAGGACCTAAAATGTACTTTCTCCCTACTAACCTATCAATTTATGGCAATAAGGAAAGAGCCCATATTGTTTGGGGAGCTGCTTTTATGGCGTATTTAGCTTGCTGTCTAATCCATCCCAACAGCTCTGCTATTCATGATATGTGGGGAGATAAGAAAGTTTTGCCTCAGGCAGATTTTTAAGAAACGTTCAGATCCATCCCTCATTATTCAGTTGCATTATTCATATGAATAAATGATCATTTCAATTAAGATGCAATGGTTTGATAAGATTCTTTTAATGCCTTCTTGTGATGAAAGCTCCCAGTTTATACTTAGATGAAATTCTCTTTTTGTTCCTTCATTGGCGTGGTGTTTATACCTGCCTAAAGCATCTGTAATTATGGATGCCAAAAAAACACACACGAAACTTCCTGTCAAAATTTAGCTTCTTAATTAAGATTATAGGGGAAAGTGCCATCCTTGACATTCTGCAAGGAGCCAATCTCTGGTGAAATGGCAAAATTGGGGGTTATGGGTGGGAAGGAGGTACCCTGAAGTCCTGTCATTCTGTTGAGGAAGGGTAATGTTGCCACCTTCATGCTGCTTTCCAGCTTGTGGGGAGATGTTGAGAATTCTTATACTGGCTACCATAAAGCAGATTTCTGAACATTTGGGATTTAAGTGAGTGTCAGACACTTGCATGCAGAACCAGATCAATCTGATCCATCAGGGCTTATCTTATGTTCTTAGCTGGCTGGACCACAAGACTCTGGCCGTGCCCAAACGATGGGCTTCTCTTTCCAGGAGTGGAGGAGCTGAACTTACCTTTGCCAAACTGGTAGTTTCCCAACCTTGGATGCAAGAGAACTATGCCAGCCCCCTTCAACCTGGTGACTTCCAGATATTGTTGGACTGCAGTTCCCATCAACCCCAGCCATGAGGGGAGCTGTAGTCTAACAATATCTGGCGGGCACAAGATTGAGGAAACGCTGCCCTAAGCCACCTTGAAAGCTCCAGCCCACGTGACTGTGTCTGGAAATGGAGGCGTTGGGGGATCAGGGAGGGCTTGAACTAGAACTCCCAGCATTGGGCTCCTGTATCAGCAATGCTCTGTTTATGCAGGAAGTCTCGTGGGCAGTGTTTTGAACCTCGTGGATGCCATGGGGCTGGTACTGCACATTCAGTCATCTGACTCCAAGGACCAATCTTGACCCACCAGACCTTATACAGCCTTAACTTGCACCTCAGAATACCAGAGATCCAAGTTTCTGTCCCCATTGGCTGATAGCTGCCTTGGACTTTGCCTGATTTGGGCAATGCATTTGCCTCTAGCTCCTATGATCCTTCTGGGCAGCAATTTAACTTTGATCCTCCATAGCCTAGAACTTTGCTGCACAGAGCTTGGCTCTTTCTGAGTCTGACTGGGGTGGTTGTAGCAGTGGCTACGTACTAAATGACAAGGGACAGGGGATTAGATTGGCCTAAAGGTAAAGGCACCCCTGACTGTTAAGTCCAGTTGCGGACGACTGTGGGGTTGCGGCGCTCATCTCGCTCTATAGGCCGACGGAGCCGGCGTTTGTCTGCAGACAGCTTCCAGGTCATGTGGCCAGCATGACTAAGCTGCTTCTGGCGAACCAAAGCAGCACACGGAAACGCCGTTTACCTTCCCGCTGGAGCGGTACCTGTTTATCTACTTTCACTTTGACGTGCTTTCGAACTGCTAGGTTGGCAGGAGCAGCGACCAAGCAACGGGAGCTCACCCCATTGCAGGGATTCGAACCACCGACCTTCTGATCGGCAAGCTCTAGGCTCTGTGGTTTTGACCACAGTGCCACCCGTGTCTTGGATTAGCCTACTGTCACACTTTTAACAGCCATTTATCTGCAGAAACCAAGATCTCTTTGTGGCATAGTAATGAGCATTATCCAGTTGCTGATAAAGGCAAAGGAATAGAGGATAGTAAAGGTACTGGCAAGGCCACTAATAATCACATGAGTCGGGAGGGAGTGGAAAAAATGGCGTCAGGAATCTGGAAGCATTTTACTCTCTCAACCAGAGCAGCTCTTTTAACTCCTTCTTAGAGAACATGAACCACAAGAAAATGAAAATGCAAGTTTCAGTAAATGTTGCTCAGGGATTCCTTATGCTTGTGGCAGAGGCCTTGATCTAATACAGTGGTACCTCGGGTTACATACGCTTCAGGTTACAGACTCCACTAACCCAGAAATAGTGCTTCAGGTTAAGAACTTTGCTTCAGGATGAGAACAGAAATCGTGCTCCGGCAGTGTGGTGGCAGCAGGAGGCCCCATTAGCTAAAGTGGTGCTTCAGGTTAAGAACAGTTTCAGGTTAAGAACGGACCTCCAGAACAAATTAAGTACTTAACCTGAGGTACCACTCTAGAGGCCTTCACTAACAGAACAGGGGGGCATGTTTTCATCAGTTCTCACTATTACCCCTCCCCACAAATGTCACCCCCACAACAGAGTGGAACAGGTTTCCTTGTGCTCCAGGGGGAACAGATGAAAAATGCCTTATCTCCTCTTCCACTGGATCAGGAAGCCCATTTGTGAATTAAAGGGCATAGCTGGATTTAGGTCCAAATATTTTATGTGATTAAATTTCTTATATTTAAAAAAAGAAGCCATTGCCACAAAACTTTATAAAATAAAAAATGGCAGCAGGAAAGGGTGATTTGACGCCTGCCCTTCAGTGTTTCTACTCCAAATTATCCCCTCCCCACTGCTTTTAATTGTCTGCACGCCCTTTTCTCTCCCTGCTCAAAATCTCAGCTTCCCTAAGAACTTTTTCAAAACTTTAACAAAAAGAAACCTTAACAAAAAACAACAGCAACCTGATGGGCAAACGGTGCATGTGTTGGTATGTAAGTTGAGTGTCTCTTCCTCCTTTTAAGCACTGATTCAAGTCTTTGCTATCCTACAAAGCTTCTTAGCTTTGCATCTGCTCTGAATCTTGGACATTTCAGAATAAGATGTGAGTGCGATGGTTTGAAGCCCTCAGTTTTAAAGTTGGCCGCTGTTTGACATTGAGTAGTGTCTGCAAACCTTTTTCAATATTGCACCGTCTGGCCAATTGTGAATTTGTCCTTTCATTTGAAATGGTGAAAGGACAGGGCCCCTTTCATATGATCGGCAGTTCTTTATAGCGGAGGGTTGCTGCAAATCATAAAAGGACTGGTTAATTAGCCTCGTTTATGGGTTCACTGACTTGAGAGGAGCTTTAGCTCGCTGAGAGTAAATTGTGGAAATACATTTGATGGGCAGCTTGAATGGCAGAAAATGAATTATCCTCTAGCAGTTAGTTCATAGTCAAAGGCTGCAATAGCCTGCATCATCTCTGTGTTGTTGTTGCTCATATGAGTATTGGAATTTATTTTGCACAGGATTCCATCATCTGACAATGCTAAATGTATCCTCCCTGCCTCCTATATTGTATTTTGCTCAGGAAACACAGGAGTTTCTTCCCAGTGTCTCAGTCCAGCTAGCAGAAGACCATGTGGTGTGCTTATTGTTGTTGTTGTTGTTTAGTCATTTGGTCGTGTCCAACTCTTCGTGACCCCATGGACCAGAGCATGCCAGGCACTCCTGTCTTCCACTGCCTCCCGCAGTTTGGTCAAACTCATGCTGGTAGCTTCGAGAACACTGTCCAACCATCTCGTCCTCTGTCGTCCCCTTCTCCTTGTGCCCTCCATCTTTCCCAATATCAGGGTCTTTTCCAGGGAGTCTTCTCTTCCCATGAGGTGGCCAAAGTATTGGAGCCTCAGGTTCACGATCTGTCCTTCCAGTGAGCACTCAGGGCGGATTTCCTTAAGAATGGAGAGGTTTGATCTTCTTGCAGTCCATGGGACTCTCAAGAGTCTCCTCCAGCACCATAATTATACCCAGTGCTATTTTTTTAGAAAAAGAGGTGCTGGAGCTCACAATGAATGCCTCCCTCGTTCTCTTAGAATGGCAATGGTGCCTACCTAAGAGGTGCTGAGTTCCGGCTGGAAAAAAGCCATTGTTACACCATTTGCTTGACTTGCCTCTGGCTAAGTGATGCAGATACCAGATTGGCCAGAGAACAGAAAATTGACCATTATGCCTCCACAAACTTTTGTGAATCCACATGTGTGGGGACAGGAAATAACATGGGATTTGAGATTAGGGGCATATTATTAAAAAATGCTTGACATTCTCTTTCGGAGGGCTATGGCCTGGTGAAAGAGCCCCCATTGGCCTCATACATTCACCCCCAATTAAAATATGCATACGTCAGATGTTTTATGTAGATTTTTGGCGTCTGCATTGGCCAAGCCTGGATTGCAGTTTAGATTCCCCTCTGTCTCTGGCCGTATTTTGCATTATAGAGGGATTCATTGACCATAGTGCATTGAGCTAATGAAAAACACCTGGCATCCAGCTCGAATTGTAATCTGCACTCCATCAAACAAGGCACGTCTGTCGTCTCACAACCAGCTAGGAGAAACGAATCTCTCTGTGGGTAGTGCAAATTAACTTTGTCTCATGAATACTTGATCCGATAATTTTCTACAGAAGATTGACTTGATTGGAAGGTAAACGTGATCCCAGACAGCTTCCGTAAGGTAGTTTTTATGCTTTGTGGAGACAGCGGAGAATGTTAAACCCGGAGTGAAATGCAACTGTTTGTTTTCACCCTACTTTAATATACTCCACCTGATAATGAAGGATTAATGGCTAGAAATCTGTGTGTGGCCTCACGGCAAAGCCTTGAACTCTGCAGTTTTCTGCCAGCAACATTCGTCAACACACTCTTGAGCTAGAGGTGAATGGGGCGCTGCCCCCACCAATTTGAGTTTGCCTGCAGCCAGACCCAGCTTGTCTATCTTATTACTCTATGATTCTATGATTCTATGATTCTATGATTCTATGATTACTTACATCAAGTCCAGGATGTGGGAACTGGCTGTCAGCGGCCACCATCTTAGCTTCGCTGTTGCCATTCTGGACCACAGCAGGGAAGGGGATGGAGGCCAAACTATAATTAGGTTTAGCTCCACCTACAGCCAGCCTCCCTGCCTGCCACTCTGCCAGTCCCAAGAGGCACCAGCCATCACTAGTTGCTGCCACTCTTTCACCTCCTTGCACAGAAAAAGTATATTTTCATAATACTGTTCATAGAGCCTTTCACGAAGGTATGCAAGGTGGTTGTTGCTTTTTTTTAAAAAAAAAATTATCTTGCACTAAAATGTGCAAATAAAGAAAACAGCACCAGTACTTTAAAACCAGCAGATAACGATGATGCGCCAGAAGCTTAGTTTTATTTCAGAAATGTACATCCCTCAGTCATAATGGCTGCAGCTGAAAAGCAACTAAAACTTAAAGTTGCCTAGGTGCATTTAAAAAATACACATCTTTGCCAGGCACTGAGAATACCAAAAGTGAGACTCGCTAGAGTAAAGCATCACACAAGTGGGGTGCCACCACCGAGAAGGCCATCTCTCTGGGCACAAGATATTATCTAAAGTAATGGTGGACCAAAATTCCCTCTTCATGTTTTTGGGACCATTTGACTCCCACTTTTGGCTGCCTGGCAAAAATAAAACAAAATGTGTTTTTGATTGCTTTTGTGGGACAGGTGGGAAGACAGGAGGAGTTTCCCTGAAATATCTGGGGTTACGATTTGACTGCATCATTTGACGTAGGTGGCGCTGTGGGTTAAACCACAGAGCCTAGGACTTGCTGATCAGAAGGTTGGCGGTTCAAATCCCCACAACGGGGTGAGCTCCCGTTGCTCGGTCCCTGCTCCTGCCAACCTAGCAGTTCGAAAGCACATCAAAGTGCAAGTAGATAAATAGGTACCATTCCGGCGGGAAGGTAAATGGCATTTCCGTGTGCTACTCTGGTTTGCCAGTCATGCTGGCCACGTGACTCAGAATCTGTATGTTGGCTCCCTCGGCCAATAAAGGGAGATGAGCGCCCTAAACAGCCTCGGTCCAGTATATCTGAAGGAGTGCCTCCACCCCCATCATTCTGCCCGGATACTGAGGTCCAGTGCCCAGGGCCTTCTGGCGGTTCCCTCACTGCAAGAAGCCAAGTTACAGGGAACCAGGCAGAGGACCTTCTCGGTAGTGGCGCCCGCCCTGTGGAACGCCCTCCCACCAGATGTCAAAAAGAACAACAACTACCAGACTTTTAGTTGTTTGGGAGCTGGGAAGTTTGGAATGCAGAAGGCCGCAGAAGGTTTGATCTCTGGCAACTCCAGGTAGGGCTGGAATGGTCCCCTGCCTGAAACCCAACACATCCTCTGCCAATCGGTGTTGACAATACTGAGCTAGGTGGATCAACGGTTTGGCTCAGTATAATGCAGCTTTTAAGTTTCCATCAGCTGGAACCTTCTATCCTCCCCTGCAGCAATGTTGTTGTTGTTGTTGTTGTTGTTGTTGTTGTTGTTGTTAAAAATACTGCCTCTAGCTCTGTCCACAGCAAAGAAATGTCTTGGAACTCCCATTGGTCTTAGCTTCCAGGGGGCTCTAATGGGGTTATTTCTAAATCTCAGCCCACATCTATGGTTAGATCTCATGTTCATTTGAAGACTAGTTTGGATAATCATCATACACCTTCCCCCCCACCCCCACCCCAGATGGTTTCCTAAAAGAAATTCCTTCTGCTATTTTTTCCTCGCTCGTTTTTGCTGCATTAATAATAACGCAAAGGAAACCTGACTCTATGCAGTGAAGCAAAGAAAAGCCTTACGGAGCAGCGTTTGTTAGCTACAGATCTAGGTTGGACTTTCCACCTGCCACAAAGGTCTAAAATAAACACGGTGGTCCTGGAGCAGGCAGAAGGGTTGTCTTAGGCTGGAGAAGACAGTAAAATGGTAAAACTGTACTGGAAAAGACAGTGAAAAATATGGTAATGTAGATTACCATAAGGCAAGAAAGCAAGGTAACCTCAGAATACGTGTGTACTGCTTAATATTCATGCTTTAAGAGTTTACAAAACCAGAAGGTTGTTGTACGAATGTTCTAACTGGTTTTTTTTAAAAAAAAATGTTTAACAATTTGTACTGTGCTTTGCAAATCGAGGCAGGTGAAAAGAGCAAATATTAGGCATCTCAGTGGGAGGAAATGAGAACAGCATGTTGCTGAATACATTTGTGCACCTTTCCTTTCCTCGCTATGATTTATTTGTTTTTCTTGGTCGCTTAGATGGAAGCAATTCTTAATGGAGGCTTTTGGATCTTTTCTTTTCTTTAAAAAAGAGAGATTGATTCATTCCTGTTGGATAAAAATCTCAGCTGGATATTAAAGTGATTGGCTTAGGTCCAAAGGACTCCATGGTGTGATTTGTGCACAAATGAGGTTTGTAAGCTGAGGCCCTTCTGAAAGGACCCCCCCTCCCCAACGCATACAAGACCCTGCAAATGTGTGGGAAACTTCAAGAGATGAACTGTGGCTTGTTCTTGAGGGGCAAATCACCTGTGGCAGAGACATAGCCATATGTCAATTCATTTCTGGTCTGAATTCAAGGTTTTACAAATTGCACGGAAATCCCTGAATGACCTAGGAGCTAAATATAGTCATACCTCGGAAGTTGAACAGAATCCGTTCTGGAAGTCCGTTCAACTTCCGAAACCAAAGCACTGCTTCTGATTGGCTGCAGGAAGCTGCTGTAGCCAATCAGAAGCTGCAGAAGCCCTGTCAGACATTCAGCTTCCAAAAGAACGTTTAAAAACTGGAACACTCACTTCCAATTTTTTAATTGTTTGGGAGCTGGAACGCTCAACTCCCAAGGTGTTTGGGAGCTGAGGTATGACTGTACTTGGGGAGGAGTTCTCTCCTTGTATGTGGCTGCCTATGAATTGAGGACCTTTAGAGAGGCCCTCCTTAATATTCCTCTGCCAGGAACTACATGGTTGGCCGTGACACACAACCAGGCCTTTTTTGTGGTGGCACCCTGACTCTAGAACCCTGTTCCCTTTGAAATCCTATTGGCTCCAGCACTGCTGGCCTTTAGACACCAGATGAAAACCTGTTGGTTCAGGCTGTTGGGCAGTAATGCTGCTGTTCTGGTACCAACGCTGTGTGCTTTGGCTGGATTGTTGCATGGTTTTAAATTGAGAGATGCTCTTTCACAAACTTCATTGCAAATCGCTTCAGAGATTGTGGGTTGTAAAGCAGTATATAAATAGAGTAAGTAATTAAGGAACTGAGACACTGCTGAGTTCCTAAATCAGGTGGCAGGAAACTCTTATTTTTACCCCAAAAGTCATATTCCTGGGGCTGGTACACCAGTGGTTAGCAGGGCCAGAGGGGGAAGTAGATGAAGCACCAGGCATAACTATTGCCTTTGCACAGTAAGACTGCATTCCAACCACACAAAAGCCAGTGATTTCCATACACCCCCCCCCACTCTGCATCCTCAATTTAGGCAGCCAAGAAGGTTACATTCCAGCCAGGAAAAAGCACTTGAGGAGGGTTCAGTACAGAGCTGGCAAGGGGGGTGGCAGGGGAAGGAGCGACGACCTAAGGAAAGTCCTGGGGGTCAGATAGAGAAGGCAGAGGGGGGTGGGTTCAGTTGGCCTCTAGGTTCCCTGTACAGTGGTACCTCAGGTTACATACGCTTCAGGTTACAGAAGCTTCAGGTTACAGACTCCGCTAACCCAGAAAAAGTGCTTCAGGTTAAGAACTTTGCTTCAGGATGAGAACAGAAATTGTGCTCCAGCAGCACGGCAGCAGCAGGAGGCCCCATTAGCTAAAGTGGTGCTTCAGGTTAAGAACAGTTTCAGGTTAAGTACTTAACCCGAGGTACCACTGTACTTGTCCTATAAAGAGTGGGAAAATCCTAAATGGCAGGGAGATATATTTAATGGTGGGCATCTAAAGCTACAACTAACTTCCACCAAGATTTTAAAAAACCAAAAAATGGAAATAAGCAGAAGCGAGGAATATCTCGATAACAGGTGCCTTTCTTGGAAGCTCCCTATAGCTGAAATGTTGTCTTTCCAAAGCATAGGGTGGTAGTCACCTAAGTCCTACTTAGAGTAGACTCATTGAAATTAATGAGCCTAAGTTGTTGTTGTTGTTTAGTCGTTTAGTTGTGTCCGACTCTTCGTGACCCCATGGACCAGAGCACGCCAGGCACTCCTGTCTTCCACTGCCTCCCACAGCTTGGTCAAACTCATGATGGTAGCTTCGAGAACACTGTCCAACCATCTCGTCCTCTGTCGTCCCCTTCTCCTTGTGCCCTCCATCTTTCCCCACATCAGGGTCTTTTCCAGGGAGTCTTCTCTTCTCATGAGGTGGCCAAAGTATTGGAGCCTCAGCTTCATGATCTGTCCTTCCAGTGAGCACTCAGGGCTGATTTCCTTAAGAATGGATAGGTTTGATCTTCTTGCAGTCCATGGGACTCTCAAGAGTCTCCTCCAGCACCATAATTCAAAAGAGCCTAAGTTAGCCATATCTATTAACTTCAGTGTGTCTACTCCAAGTAGGACTGGCACTGAATACTACCCATAGGGTGGGATCCATTGTAGTACTAACTTAAAGTGACTTTATATACTTGTTTCGCTGGTGAAATGTTTTGCGCAAGTGGGATGCTGTTGCACCAAACAATGCATAATAAGCAGGTTGCTAGTAACTGTGTTGCACCGTAGACTGTGCAATCTATTGCCGGTCTCATTTCCCACAGTTCAACTGTTGGAATGGATTTCTCCGCTGCGCAATGTTAAAATTCACTTGTCTGCTAGCTCAAGAGCCCTTGCGCTAAGCAGACAGAGAATGTTGGATACAGCCCATAGTTATTTTCAGATGAAGTTGGCAAGATGATATGAGTCACACCGTGCTATGCAAATTCTGAGTCAGCAAAGGGTGCCTCACTTTGGGGAAGGGACTCATATTGTAATCTCCTCTATGCAGAAGAAGAGACTCGAGAGCTCTAAGGGCAACCAGCTAAACTTGTCCCGTTCCCATGTGTCATTAGTTTTAATGCTTCACTGCTGTGCCAAAGCAAGCATTTCCCCACATATCTACTCAGTGTGGGCCACTATCCTTAAGCTGCTTATCTCAAAGTAGTTCCTCCCAACTTGTGTTGCGCTGTGATAGTATGGTTTGGCAGCTGATGACTACAGAGGTACCTCGAGTTAAGTTCTTAATTCATTCTGGAGGTCTGTTATTAACCTGAAACTGTTCTTAACCTGAGGTACCACTTTAGCTAATGGGGCTCCCGCTGCCATCGCACGATTTCTGTTCTCATCCTGAAGCAAAGTTCTTAACCCGAGGTACTATTTCTGGGTTAGCGAGGTCTGTAACCTGAAACATCTGTAACCTGAAGCATCTGTAACCCAAGGTACCACTGTATTGCCTTTTGCAAACTGTTAGGAAAGGAAGTATAGGCATGTTTCATTTACTTAGCCCTGTGACAGGCCGGGGAGCTACTTGCAGGGAGCTGAGGATGGTTTTGGTTGCTGTGGTAGTAAGAATGAAGCTAACTAACTTGAGATATCTTTGGAAAGGTTGGAAATGATTTCATGACATAGTAAAAGATGCTTTGAGAAAAGGGGGCATGCGTTTCTTTCTTTTTAAATGAGAACCAATCTGTGTGATGTTTATGTGTAGCATGCTAATGGTAAGGCCTCTCCTCCCAGAGGGGAGGCGTTGTGAACGGGAGCAGCTTTCCTCAGGGGCAGGGTGGCGTAATTGGCTCCCTGCTCCTGATTGCTTCTGCTGCCGCAGCCAAGCCTTCCAGCTGCCCAATAGGGCCGGCTGGTGGGCGGGGCTAGCTGCATTTAAACAGCCGCGGCAGTGCTCAGCTCCCAGTATGTTCCTGCTTTCTTCGGATCTCCCGCCCTCTCTCCCTCTTAGGTCAGCTTCATTTGCATATTGACCTTGCTATGGACTTCGGTTGGTTGCCCAAAGGGCCTGGTAGGACATTTTTTATCCATTTGGCAAATTGACACCAGCCTCTTGGTTATTTCGCCTACCTCGTAGCAATTCATCACAACTTTCTGGTGTGGGCGGTTAGGCATTGGAATATGTGTGCTGTGTTGGAGGATTGGGTATGGGCCATCATCTACCCCTCCTCTTTTGGGTATTCCATTAAAGGAATCCGGCAGTCGTGGATCCTGTCTGATGCCTTGCTGGTGGCTAGGGCCATGGCACGACCCCTGGTGACGTCATGGGGGAGCTTCCAGTTGTATTTGCATCACTAAGCTCCTTCCAATGGTTGTTAACCCTGATATGACTCCCGGCAGAGCGGGGTGGAGTCGTGTATTGCTGTTTCATCCAATGCCTAAGCCAATACTACTCACATGCTGTAACCAATAAAAGTTGTGGCCTAATTTTGCCCATTAACCTAAAATAATGTCTCTTTGTGTCTTATTATACTCCTGTGCGGGTGGCGGGTTCTCGACTCACAATGGGTTGTTTCTAAGCAACACTCAGAGCAAATCCATTGAAATGAATGGCTCTCCACTTGGTCATGCGGACTGGTTTCAGTGGGCCTCTTACTCTGTGCAGAACTTAGTTGGATACAATGTTGTAAATGGTGCATTTTTTTTCAAAGCAGTTGGTGGTGGTGGGAAATAAATGAAAGAGGATCTAAATTAAAATGAAGCTCAAAATATTTCCTTGATGACATTGTTCAAAAGAATTTGGTAACTTATTTCTTCTCCCACCACATGGGGGGGGGAGGGGTATCTGGAGACCCCTGCAAAACTCTTCTTTTCCTATGTGTCAGAGCGACAGAATATTGCAAGTCTTTGCGAGTCAGCTCTTAAATGGAGCACTTTTTTTCCTTGGCATACCACTATTCAGTTCTTCCGTGCATGGCATTCCACATTTATTCCAGCTGAAGAAGTATTACCGACTTTTTTCATTTGGAAACACTGTGTTTCATCACAGCTGAAAGAACACTTGTTCTTGTATAAAAGCAGGGATTTCCTTCCTTATCTCCCACAGGTATTAATAGATTTCTCTGTTATATCATCATTATTTTCTAGGTCAATGGAACAGAGATTGAATATGAATTTGAAGAAATTACATTGGAAAGGGTAAGTGAATTGTTCTTCGCACTTCAGAGGCCAGATGAGTTCGTTAGCAACACAAATAAAGCAATTAATTGTGATATAATCCTTCATTTTCAATTTAAGTATTTGGAGTGGAATTCCCTTTACATATTGATATGAAAATCCCATTGATCATGACTGCTGATGGAGCTTAAGTCCTGAAAATCTTGCCAATGTATTGCTAGGCTGTTAGAACTTCTATTATGTTGCAGATTTTTGCAGAATTCTTTTAGAAGTATAAAAGAACAAAACTTGACAACTCATATTGTAGTCTTAAGTATTATGAGATGTTTCTTCACATAGTTTCTGCTTTAGATTTTATTCCCCGTATGATTATTTATAAAACTTGAATATGTTTCATTATTATCCTGGTTTGGGGCAAATACTATTTCCCAAAGCTTCTCATATCAGTCAATATACTGCTGGTGGCAAAAGCTGCACATCAGCCTTCCCCAACATGGTTTCTTCCAGTTATCACTGAACTCCAACTCCCACTATCCCTGACTACTGACCATGCTGGCTAGGGCTGATGGGATATGTAGTTCAACAGCAACTGGAGAATACCAGGTTGGGGAATGCTGCAGTACATAAACACTCTGGCTTACAAATTGAAAAGACTTGCAAAGGGGAGCGGTGGGGAAAGGAAGAGAAGGAGATCAGATTGATGGTAAGAGAATGAAGCAATGAATTGTATACAAGTATGGCTGCCTGATTGGGACAAGGCTGATTTTCCCTTCCATGTGTCCTTTCTTGGGTACAATGGATACAAGGACCTGGTGACATTTAAGCCCTATTCATACATTATTCTTGTTTAGGAAATAGCTGTGATGGCAAATGGAGCTGGGCCATGCTTTAGGTACCACTCCTGCTGCTGGGTCTTTTACCTGCAATAACCACATGATGCGCATAATTGTCTGTAGACATTTGAATGTGTGGCAGGCTCTGTGCATTCAGGAGTCTCGACACTTGAGAGTCTTTTTCAGTGGCAATAGTGCAGTCTGTGCTGTTTTCCACCTTCTAGATGTTCTTCTGTTTTGTAGGCAAATTAACAGAAGAGAAAGCTATGAATGACTGCCACCTGCAGTGTTGCACCTGAATGCCAGTTTCTGGGAAACAAATGGGGAGAATGCTGTTGCCCTCAGCTCCTGTTTTTTGGCTTCCCATGGTTGACCACGGTGAGAGGATGCTGGACTAGATGGTCCTTGGGTCTGATCCAGCAGGGCTTAGGTTTGGGGAAACAGTTCATGATGTAATGAAGTAAGGCAAAGTCTAGGTTGAGGCAAGGGAAGTATTTAAAGATTAAGTAGTACCTTGGACAGCTCAGGCTGGAGACATAGTAAGAGCAGAACTTGAATGCTGTTTCAGCAATTGCCAACTTCTCCATCTACACAGCCAGCTCCGCCTTCCATTAGAGGGGCCTCTTTAAACCAAGGGACCTGGTCTGCTTTACATCCATCAGTTCCAACAGTGTGAAGGAAACTTTGATTGAACTTTGGGTTTTGATCTCAAGCCCACAGAGGCAGAGAAGGGAAGCAGAAGAGCCCCCTTTGGGCTACACATAATGGTCTCCTCTTACGCTAGTTCTTCTGAACTAGTAGAGACACCTGTGGCTGATCCCGAAGGCAATTTCCTCTCCCACTATATCTCCAGCTTCATCTCCAGAAGATGGAAAGTATGACCCAGGGTGATGATAATATTAGACTTTAATTTTTCCAAGAATATGCAAGCTCCTTAAAAGACACACAGGCTCCACATGCTTATGAAAGTTTTTCATTAGGCCAATGCATCTGTTTCTTAAAGGCTAGCAACAGTGTCATCATCACAAAGGATAATGTGCAATGGTCATAGGCATTTCTGGCTATGAATTATTTGGGCATTTCTAGTTGTTCTTCGTTAATTGGAGCATTAAAAAGTCACTGAGCAGCACACATGCCTCCCAGGGAAATATTTTTGAATGCCACATTATTTTTAATAGATGTGTAAAGTTATCAATTTACGTAGTAAGAAGGCCAGCATGATTTGTGTCAACAGTTGCAGCTTGACCTACCATGGATAATTGATTATGCAGGTTATAATCCCCACCGTTAAATTTTGCATGATGCTTGATAAGCATTTGCTCACACCCTTCTATTACTTAGCTGAAAAGCACAGTGGTTAGAAGGAAGGAAAAGAATATCACTTGCAGAATTCTGGGGTCTGGAGAGAGGCATTGCTGTGAGTAGCTGTCAGTAGAAACTCAACTATATCTAGTAGTAAATGAAGGATCACAAAAGATCCTTCTGCACTGAGGAGGAAAGTCTTCCCCAATCACAGGTATATTGTGGTCAAATGACCGAAGAACCATCCCCTATGGAGCTGGACTATATTTAAAGGCTATATTTCTGAAATATCCGGATTTCTGGTCCAATTGCAAGCATCCATTGCTCTGTGCCTTATGTGGGAAGCTTTTTCACCCTTAGGGCATTTGGGACTCGTGCCTGAGGTTCCCCATACTTGCTTTATGCTGTGATCTTCAGAAATGACAGGATTGGTTGAGCAACCACAAAGTCCCAATTCAGATATTTCAGGCAGCTGGACCTCAGTTTGCATGGCGGAGGAGAAGTGTGAATTTCTTCCCATGCAGATAACATATTTGGTGAGTCAGATGTTCCATGTGAATTTCCAGTCAAAGAGAAGTCAGATTTGCATGATTCTTTGCACTAAATTTGTTTCTTTTTTTTTCTAATGGGGATGGGGGGTGGGTGTTAATATGAACTGCCCCTCCATGCCTGAGTTTGATCTGCAATGCTTGGGGAAAATGTGGAAGAGATTCGCCCACCAAACACTAGAGAAACCTCTGGGCTGGCTCCTTGCACCCTTCACTTTTCTCTCCTAGGACAAGTCATGACTAGCATTATAGTCAACTTTCTTCAAGGACCTAGTATGGTTTCAAAGGTAGAGATGCTTCAGAAGTACATATTTCAGGATTATGGTATTCAAGAAGCATTTCAGCTGTCACACATGTTATTCTTCATGCTGACAAATAAGTTTTCCACTTATTCAGAGGAGCTAAAATGTACAATTCATTCCATTCATGTTTAAAACCTCTGTATTCTACCTTTCTGCCTTTTAAAAAGGCATCCACAGCGGCCATAAAATCTTTAGAATACAAAACCGTAATTGGGTTAATCCAACATAAAACCAGAACAGAACAATAAACCACAGCACTGTTTTATATATATATATATATATATATATATATATATATATATTCACACACTCCTTGATAGTTTTTGGGAAGAGGAACGTTTTGACATCTTTCCTTAAGGAAATGATGGCAAATGCCATATGGAACTCTCTGACGGGGTTCCATAATCTAAGGGACACCACTAAAAAGGCCCTATTTCTGTCGTTTACCAATGTGGCCACAGAAGAAGATGGAACATGAAGTACCTCCCTCAGCTGATGACTGAATCCAGCCTTCATTCAGATGTTTCTGACTACAAGTATTATCAGCCATAGCCTACCACTGTCACACAGATGGAAGTTGTAGTCCAAAACATCTGAAGAGCACCCAGTTGGGGAAGGCTGACCTGAACAATGAAGCAGGTTCATAATGTGTGTGAATTTATTCTGTTTGTTTCTGTAAATGAGTTAGCCTGAGAGCTCTCTCTCTCTCTCTCTCTCTCTCTCTCTCTCTCTCTTTCCTCGGACTTTATGCACCAGCAATGAAAGAAATCAGTGTTATAAATCTATACGAACATTATTGACTTTTGCCTAAGTATCTAATAATCTTTCTGTTCCATTGAAGATTTCTGGTAAATGTCACAGAGATAAATAAACACATGATGACATTGCCCAATTTTGCGTTGCCTGGATTGTTCATCCCCTCTGAGCCCTGTGAAGTATTCCAGATTAGCAAAGAAATATGCATAATTTCTGCTCCTGGGTAGCTGTAAATGTTATCACTTTGATGTAATTGATTATCAGTTGCTTTATTCCTTCTGGGTTTTTTTCTTCCTCTATTACACAAAAGCCATCCCTCCTTTTCTGGGTTAGTTAGCAAGCTGCACCCTGTCTTAGCTGTATAAGAGCAAAGCTACACACACAAAAGATGTTTTTTCCCACACCAGGAAACCAGACGCAGCTCTCATAATTTGATTTTTTTGTGCTCCACCTTTGTCTTGGGCCAAAATATAGTTATGGCTCCCATCAAAACTAGAGTTTTCCCATTATGGAAGATAGTTTCCCCCTGTGCCGTTGGCTTGGGGCTGTTGCTCTCAACCAGGAACACAAGAAGTGTTTTGGGGAAAAGAAGGTGCCATTATCCACATGATAATCTCAGTGGCGAGTTCAAGAAACAAGCTATGTCCATGTTCCATTCTAATTTCCATCGGCCCTGGAAACTGAGATAAGCAGAAGCAGCCCGTGATTTGGACTGTGTTTATTAGAAACAATGTAAAGTGTGCCTGATCTCTGAAGGCTCAGATGGATGGGCTAGAGTTTGCCCCGGTGCCAGATTCCATAATCATAGAATTGTGGAATTTTAGAGTTGGAAGACACCCAAAACATAATCTAGTTCAACCCTCTGCAATGCAGGAATCACACCTAAGGAAACAGCATGGAACATTTACCCAGCTGATGTTAAATGGTAGTCTAATGCCCCTATTAATGCAGAAATAGTCAACATGGTACCCTTGGAGGAGCCTTGTTAAAGTCACTGTGCTTGAATGCCATCCTCTGAGGTCCTGGGCTGGCTAGCCATGCTCCCTCAAAAACCACTCATAGCATCCATATCCACTACAGCTCCGTAATTTCAAACATTCACCAAATGCCCATGTTCTCTTGAGATTTGTCTCTCTCTTTCTCTTAGGCATCCCTTGTAACATACATGCCATCTCTTCCTGTTCTCTTCCACAGAATTTTGACTTTCTTCCACCACCACCCAAGAAACCATGACGTTTGATCTGATAATGTGCAGAAATAAAGCAGGAGATCTTGGCAGAGTGCTTGGCAGGTGGTAATAAACTGCAATGCCCCCAAGCACTCTTAACCCGTATTCTGTAAAGTAAGCCATAACTCTGATCCAGCCCCAGTAATAAAGGTGCTCTAAAAAAGAATTGCAGTGTGGAATGACTTGCATTATATATTTACACTGCGATGACTTACCCTTTCTATTATTACGGGACAGAATCCATTGCGAGGGACAATCGTCATCATTTATTCGTATGCCTCCTTTCCATAGTCAAACCAAATTTTGTTTCTCGAAAGGGGGAAAGTATCATGGTGGCATAAAGCTGCTATAGTCAGGAATTGTGCTAAGGAACAATTCCATCATCCAAGGAAGAGAATTGACACTGAAGAACCAATTCATGCCCAGTTAGGATGTCTTCCACTCAACAACCATCCATCCATTCGTTACTGCATTTTTCTTTCACCCTTCCTCGGAGGAGCTCAGAGTGGCACACATGGTTTCCCCCTCTACATTTTAGCCTCAAAACAACTCTGTGAGTTAGGTTAGGCTTAGATGGGTGACTGGCACAAGGCCACACTGAGAATTTCATGAGCTGAGCAGGGATTTGAGACTCCCCAGTCTATGAATTCCAGTACCAAACATGCACATGTTGTCTTAGTATTAAAAATATCACCTTCGGCATCTTCATGAACTACTCCTGTAGCTACTGACAATAAGCATCCAATCAATATGTTCATCTTTCTTCCCATTCATGTAGCTTGACATATTGGCAGAGTTCAAATGAGAAGGAGACGTCAGAAGTCAGCATTCTGTTGCTTTGATTTTCTATTTCAAAGCCGCAATTGGCTGAGATTTAACTGCAAAAATAGTTGGGTGCTAGAGGTCCACATATCTTTTGGAAACACACAAGCCAAAAGCAGCCAAGAAACACAAGGTGTATTTAAACAAAAAACCAGTCAGGGATCTCATGTGATCCAGCCTGTAGAATCCTGTTCTTAGCTTAGTCTATTAAATGCTTTTAGGGGAATTTTATTTCACATCATTGGCTTTACACACACACTCTCTCAAAGGTAGGCGCTTCATACAACTTGGACAATAACAGCAACAAAACTCTTTAGGTATAGTTTTGCTTTCCTTAATGGTTCTCTTTGAAGAAGCTTTCTTCAGCATACAGAACAAAAATAATGTGGCTACGTGATGGTGAATCCTGTATTATTGTAAGAAAACCATCCATTTTAGTTCTGAACTGAGTGTCCAGAGTCTTCTGGGGTCAAGGTTTTTAAAACTGTGCATTCCTTCTTTGTTTTATTGATTACACTCATGTTTTAAATCACCCCTTACAATGGAGAAAAGGGAATATGTGGTGCGGTTGCTCTATGTTGCCATGAAAGGGAAGTGGCAATGGTGAGTTGAGGTGCCTGGCTTAGAGGACTGCTGCTGAGACACTGTTGCCACCACTGAGCAGGCAGACTGCTTGATTCTCTATCATGGGAATGTGATGGAAGCCGAGCAGTGGCATAGAATCATAAATTATAGATGTGGAAGGACCCCAAGGGTCATCTAGTCAAACCCCCAGCAATGCAGGAATGTCAACAAGATCATAGATGACAGGTGGCCATCCAATCTCTGCTTAAAAACCTCCAAGGAAGGAGAGTCCACCACCTCCCAAGGGAATCTACTGTCAAACTGCTGTCAGAAAGTTCTTCCTGATGTTTAGTCGGAATCTCCTTTCTTGTAACCTGAATCCATTGTTTTGGGTACTAGCCTCGGGAGCAGGAGAAAACAAGCTTGTGCCAGCCTCCATGTGGCAGCCCTTTAGATATTTCTAGATGGCTATCCAATCTCCTCTCAGTCTCATCTTTTCCAGGCTATATATACCCAACTCCCTCAACGATTCCTCATGAAGCTTGGTTTCCAGACCCTTGATCATCTTGGTTGCCCTTCTCTGCACATGTTCCAGCTTGTCAATATTCTTGTTAAATTGTGTTGCCCAGAGCTGGACACAGTACTCCAGGTATGGACTGACCAAGGCAGAATAGAGCAAGACTATTACTTCTGTTGATTGGGACACTATACTTCGGTTGACGGAGCCGAGAATAGCATTAGCCTTTTTTGCTGCTGCATCATACTGTTGACTTGCATTAAGCTTGTGGTCTGCTAAGACCCCTAGATCCTTTTCACATGTACTGCTGGCAGGCTAGGTTTGTGCAGAACCTTATCTTGGTCCCTACTGAAATTCATTTTGTTGGTTTGGGTCCAGTTCTCCAATCTGTTCAGGTCATCTTTAATCCTGTTTCTGTATTCAGCGGTATTAGCTACCCCTTCAAGTTTGGTGTCATCTGCAAATGAGCACAGCTTCACACTACACACTGGAACTCACTGGCACCCTAATTATGCCACGCCTGTCCCCAATATTCGTATTTTGTATACTGCTTCGGAAGCTTTCGATGACGTATTTTGAAATTTAAAAATACTGGTAAGAATGTGGGGTTGGCTGGTTTGGGAATGTGGCCCAGATCATTGCTCAGCGCCGCTTCTATATTTGTCCACCACCTGCAAACAAGTCAGCCAATTACTTGCAGTAAGGGGGAGCAATGACTATCAACAGAGCACAGAAGGCAACTTGATCAGGGCCCTCCAAAATTCAGACCCAATAAGTAGTGCAGTCCAGGGCTGTGTTTTGATGTGAGCAGTGGCCTCAGCTGAGATGAAAGTACCCTGGACAGCTCCATAGAGGACTCACACTGAGGACTGCATGAGAGCTGAGCTCAGATGTTGCTTCAGAAGTAGCTGTTGGGCTCAGAATAAGGCTTTGAGTGGACCTATAGCTCTGTTCTGTAGGAAACTCCACTTTTATGGAATTGTAAACTTGGAAGGGATCCCAAGGATCATCTAGTCCAACTCCCTGCAATGCAGGAATAGTCCCAACTCTACCTGGGGATTGAACCTGAGACCTTCTGCATGCAAGGCAGGTGTTCTACCACTGAGCTATTGCCTCTTGATTTAAAGGGATCCAACTTTCTCCTGTAGACTGTGCATCAGTGGAGCTGGGGAGACTGGTTGAACTGGGACTTGTAAGATAAAGTCCTCAGAGTCAGAGGAGGTAACAAGGCTACTGGACTCTTCTTGCAAAAGTACTTAAAGTGCTTCTGGGGAAGCCCCTGCCCCTGTATCTCCCTGGCCTCATCCCCTGAAGAAGAAGAATCTGCCCCCAAGGTCATAGCAGGTAGGTGTGTTAGTTCCAAGGTGACAGTCTGAAGGAAAGGAGCTGGATCTAAGCCTGTCAGGGGTCCTTTCACAACAAAGCAAGTTGCAGTGACTTCATTTAGGCCTGGTGGAATTGGATTGGTTCTCAGGGTCAGCTAGCTAAGTTCAAAGTTCAGGTAGTCAGGCCTAGATGGCACCTCTGAAAAATGCAGTTCAGCACTCAAAGCACAAAAATGTGCTCCTGCCGTCAGCAAGATCCTCGCTGCTTAAAGTCCCAATTTGAGACCCATCCTGGCATCTAGGATCTGAAGTTGCTCCTACCCTTCCCATTAGGCTCAATATCTTGCCTTATTAGCATCACCCTCCCTTAAATATTATCATCTAGTATCTGAAAACTTACTCTCCCCCCCCCCCGCATGGATTTGCTAAGTACCAGCTGGGTGGATCTTGACAGAACTTTCGACAGATGGCTTTTGGAACTGCCTTTTACTTTTGGCATTTCAGACCTGGGCACATCTGTGGGAGCTGCGGCTGATTCAGTCACTTTCAGAGTTCTCAAGCTCTTTTCTTCCCTTTCCCTCTCCTCCCTCAGAAACCCCACATTAGTTGCAATTATCAAAAGTAGCTGGTAACGCAGATGCTAATTGGCGTAAGCGGCTCTGTCCTTTATCCTTGATGCTTTTGGGGCTTTTCTGAGAACGCTCTGCAAAGAGCCTGGGAGATTTAAAGGTTACAATTAAAGATGCTGCGGTAATTTTCCAGGTTACGATTACCGAAGCAGATATTGTTGGTTCTGCTGCTGCGCGCAATTATCCCGAAACTTCTTTTATATCTAATTTTCTCCCGTTTGCTTTTTGCCGGGGTGGGGAATTGGCAGCTGAATACACAAGTTCTTTCTCAAGGGCATGGAGAAGGGAGTGAAACTTCACACTCTGAGCGGGAAGGGAGGTGGGGGGAGCTAACCTGGAACCGAGTGGATGATGATAATGATAATGATAATGATAATGATAATGATAATGATAATGATAATGATAATGATAATGATGATGATGATGATGATGATGATAATAATAATAATAATAATTTATTACTTATACCCCGCCCATCTGGCTGGGCCTCCCGAGCCACTCTGGGTGGCTTCCAACAGGATATTGAAAAGATCAAACATTAAAAACTTCCCTAAACAGGGCTGCCTTCAGATGTCTTCTAAAAGTCATATACTGGTAGTTGTTTATTTCCTTGACATCTGAAGGTGGGCGTTACACAGGGCGCCACTACCGAGAAGGCCCTCTGCCTGGTTCCCTGTAACCTTACTTCTCGCAGTGAGGGAACCACCAGAAGGCCCTTGGCGCTGGACCTCAGTGTCCGGGCAGAACGATGGGGGTGGAGACGCTCCTTCAGGTATACAGGACCAAGGCCATTTAGGGCTTTAAAAGTGAGCACCAACACTTTGAATTGTTCTCGGAAACATACTGGGAGTCAATGTAGGTCTTTCAGGACCAGTGTTATATGGTCTCGGTGGCCGCTCCTGGTCACCAGTCTAGCTACCACATTCTGGATTAGTTGTAGTTTCTGGGTCACCTTCAAAGGTAGCCCCACGGAGAGTGCATTGCAGTAGTAGGATTTCTTTATTCCCTTGCTGCCTCCACTATACAACCATTTAATGGTGCTTTACTAGATGGGCTGTTGATTTGCTGCTGTAGGGCTCCCCTTACATGCTTACTCAATGGGCCAGGAGGTTTTCTGTACTGTGCAGATTGGGAAGTGTAAGAATTAAGTGTGGAGTCAATAACAGACTAAAACAGTGTAGGTTTTTACCAGATACTTTTGTAAGGCAGCAATGTGAATGGTTTTTGTGAAGATGTTTTTATACCTATATAACATTCTGGGCATGGGATGCGGGTGGCACTGTGGTCTAAACCACTGAGCCTTGGGCTTGCCGATTGGAAGGTCGGCGGTTCGAATCCCCGCGACGGGGTGAGCTCCCGTGGCTCGGTCCCTGCTCCTGCCAACCTAGCAGTTCGAAAGCACCTCAAAGTGCAAGTAGATAAATAGGTACCGCTCCGGCGGGAAGGTAAATGGTGTTTTTATGCACTGGTCTGGTTTCCCCAGAAGCGGCTTAGTCATGCTGGCGACATGACCCAGAAAAACTGTCTGTGGACAAACGGTGGCTCCCTCGGCCAGTAAAGTGAGATTGGTGCCGCAACCCCAGAGTTGTTTGCGACTGGACTTAAGTGTCAGGGGTCCTTGACCTTTACCTTTTTAACATCCTGGGCACCACCATTTAAGAAGGATGTCGACAAGTTGGAACATTTGCAGAGAGCTAAGATGATCAAGGGTCTGGAAAACAAGCCTTCTGAGGAACGGTTGAAGGAGCTGGGTATGTTTAGCCTGGAAAAGAGGAGACTAAGAGGAGATATGAGAGACATCTTCCAAAACCTTAAGGTCTGTCACATAAAAGACAGTACAAGCTTGTTTTCTCCTGCTTTGGTGGGTGGGGCTTGATCCAAAAGCTTCAAATTGCAAGGAAGGAGATTCTCACTAAACATCAGGAAGAACTTTTTGACAGTAAGAGCTGTTTGAGACAGGAACAGTCACCCTCGGGAGGTTGTGGTCTCTCCTTCCTTGGAGGTTTTTAAGCAGAGGTTGGATGGCCATCTGTCATGGATGCTTTAGCTTAAATTCCTGCATTGCACTGGAGTAGATGACTCTTAGGATCCTTTCCAACTCTACAATTCTATGATTCTATATATGTTCTTCATTGAAAGATAAAAAGTACATAATTACGAGTGCACAAAGATGCAGATTTGAAGAAATAGCACCCATGTAGAAAACAATGTTTTTGTGGGAGTGGAGAGAAACTGTTTTTAAACAGTTTTAACAGATAGCCAGTAGTACAAATGAAAATGACCTCGTAAAATGCACTCATCTATCTTGACTGTTCTCTTGCTATACTTAGCAGTGCATCAATTTCCATTTTCCACAGTTCTGCTCCTCGAGTTTGGATCCACTGTTGTTGTTTTTTTTAGTGATTTCTGCTTTCTCCAGCAGTGCAGCTATCTTTCTGAGTACAGCACATAAGTATTTATTTTGTTCTTGGCATGAAACTTCACAGTGGTTTAATGTTGTGACTGTGCATTTAATGTTTAATAAACCTTTTATATTGCCATCATTGGTGAATTGAAACAGTAGGCTAGTAAATCCACAGGTAGATCTGCTATAGATGCCAACATCTGTTTACCCTAATTCTGTAGCAGAGGTATCTGGAAAAACAGGTTTGTTTTAAGTTGAGTATGTAGTGATGACAAAATCATAGTGTGGTAATAAAATCCTGGACCATAAAGAAGGCTGATCGCCAAAGAATTGATGCTTTTGAATTATGGTGTTGGAGGAGACTCTTGAGAGTCCCATGGACTGCAAGAAGATCAAACCTCTCCATTCTGAAGGAAATCAGCCCTGAGTGCTCACTGGAAGGACAGATCCTAAGATCCAAGACTTTGGCCACCTCATGAGAAGAGAAGACTCCCTGGAAAAGACCCTGATGTTGGGAAAGATGGAGGGCACAAGGAGAAGTGGACGACAGAGGATGTGGATAGTGTTCTCGAAGCTACCAGCATGAGTTTGACCAAACTGCGGGAGGCAGTGGAAGACAGGAGTGCCTGGCGTGCTCTGGTCCATGGGGTCACGAAGAGTCAGACACGACTAAAGAACTGAACAACAAAATAAAATCCTAGAGTGCAATGCTATTCATACTTACCCTACAGAAATGGTGGGTATATAAAAGACCCATATAGGATTGTATTGTTAGATAACGAGAGATGGACACATGTATGAAATTAAGTTACAAAAGAAAATGACTCATCTGCTGATTGTGCATATTTCCCAGACCTTTAAGGGAAAGTATTCCATGGACCTTTTGAATAGTATTCAGTGGTAAGAAATTAGCAGTGGGTCCAGCTGATACTTCATTTCTCTGCTACCAGCCACAAAGACACTCAGCTGCAACTGCAAATGTACCAGGAGATTACCTTCAACTGATTGCCTGCCCTACTTTTTTCCACACTGCTTGGTTGCCTGCAATTTTACAGTTGCAGGTGTGCGGCTAATTCCTGGTTTAGAGAGGCATAGTATTAATTACTCTCACTTCACCCCTGAACAAGAGGGTGATTCTAGGCTATTTAAATGTTTAATTTAGAGAGAGAAATTGTTGAGCTTTACAACACCATTCATGTAAATGGTGCCTCACGGCATAAGCATAAAAATAGAGGTCACCACCTAAAGGATCGTTGCCATCAGATGTATGATTAGTGTGGAAGAGCTAATAGGAATGACAGTGCAATCCTGACGAGATCAGGCGTGTTCAGGGTAGTATGGCCGTCTACAGCCTGCCACACATTCAAATGTCTACAGACAATTGTGCTCATCATGTGGTTATTGCAGGTAAAAGACAGTGCAATCCTATGCTCATTTACTCAGAAGCAAGGGCCACTGGGTTTGGTGAGGCTTCCTTTTAGGGAAGCGTGCATAGGATTGCAGCTCGGATCAATCCATTTTTCCCTTGTATACATTTTATACGTCCCTGGTGGCTTCTTGGAAACAAACAGAAGAAACATGACAAAGAGCAATGACATCAAATGGAGTAAACTGTAAAATAAACAAAGCAGGCAGAATGGCTAAAAGTCAACAAAGCATTATCAACCCTGTAAGGTAAAAAAAGACTTCCTAATAATAACAAATATTTGCCAGCAAAGAGAAGAGAGCAAGAATTCTATTCCTTAGAGCAGGCATAGGCAAACTTGGCCCTCCAGCTGTTTTGGGACTACAGTTCCCATCATCCCTGACCACTGGTCCTGTTAGCTAGGGATGATGGGAGTTTTAGTCCCAAAACATCTGGATGCCTGCCTCATAGGCCTCATCACCCGGAAGTTGTTGGACTATAACTCCCATCATCCCTGACCATTTGCCATGCTGACTGGGACAACTAGGGCACCTCTAAGTTAGATTAATCACTTAAAACCAGCCTTCATCAACTAAAACGTTGCCCACTTTTAGGCAGCAGGGTTTTTAAAAAAAAAGAAAGGAAGAAGAAAAAATGTAATTATTTTTAATGTGAGTACTGGCAGGCAGTGACGGCCACCAACTTGGAAATTCATAGAGGAAAGGCTAGCAACGGCTAGCAGATTCTTCTTATGTTCATCTGATAAAACCTGCATGATCACTACCCTCTTAAGTGTCCTTCTCTCTTCTCTCATACAATGGAAGAATGCTTCTTCTTAAACTGCAACCCTAGGCACACTTACTTAAGACGAACTTTTTAAACATAAACAAAACCCAGCCCAGAATATGCCCCTACCACCCTAAAGATTGTGCTGAGCTGATGGGCAATGGTGCTTTAACTACAAGCAGGTAGGTATATCTAGTGCCAGTTTGGTATACCTGGGGGAGGTGCAGTTTGATCTCTCAAGGTGCTGAGCACTCTAAAAAGTTTAACTGGTACTAATTATGAGCCAGGGAAGGCTGCTGAGTGCACATGCAGCTTCCAAAGAACATTGCAGGATGGGGGCCAGAATATAGCACGAATGAGTCCTAATTGGCTGATATAAGTGTTCCTTGGAGCCTGAAGAGCATACAATCAAGACCTGGCTAGCTGATTGTGCAGGGTTCCAAATCGCAGGAAGAACCTATTCAGATACAGCAGCTTTTTCTTTTCAGACATCCCACCTCTGCTTGATGCATGGGCAGCAATAGGGATGGACAAATTTCAGTTCCTCTCAAGTTTCCACTTTTTATAGCCTTGAGTTTAGTTCATTGCAGGGTTGTTCTTCCCAATATACAGTCATACCTCGGGTTACAGACGCTTCAGGTTACAGGGGGGGGGTTGTTGTTGTTTTGGGTTACGGACTGCTGAAATGCAGAAGTACTGGAACAGGTTACTTCTGGGTTTCAGTGGTCGCGTATGCACAGAAGCGCCAAGTCGCAACCCGCTTGCGCGCAGACACGCAGATGTGGGTTGCGAACACTGTGGGTTGCAAACGTTCATCCCACATGGATCACGTTCACAACCCAAGCGTCCACTGTAATCAGTTACATTTTCATGAGTATATGCTTTTTGCACACATTGTATAGTAGTAGCTCGGGTTAAGTACTTAATTCGTTCCGGAGGTCCGTTCTTAACCTGAAACTGTTCTTAACCTGAAGCACCACTTTAGCTAATGGGGCCTCCTGCTGCTGCCGTGCCACCAGAGCACAATTTCTGTTCTCATCCTGAAGCAAAGTTCTTATCCTGAAGCACTATTTCTGGGTTAGTGGAGTCTGTAACCTGAAGCGTATGTAACCTGAAGCGTATGTAACCCGAGGTACCACTGTATTAAAAAAAACCCAAGCATTTTTAAACACAGCAAAGAAGTTGGAGAAGTTCAAAGTTTGAGCCATAGCTGTGTTTTCGTTCCCTATCTCTGTGCTAAGATTTGCTTTTACGGTTGAAGGAGCCGGGTAGGTTTATCCCTGAAAAGAGGAGACTGAGAGGAGATATGATAGCCATCTTCAAATATCTGAAGGGCTGTCACATGGAAGATGGATCATGCTTGTTTTCTCCTGCTCTGGAGGGTAGGACTCGAACCAATGGCTTCAAGTTAGAAGAAAGGAGATTCCGACTAAACATACGGAAAAGCTTTCTGACAGTAAGAGCTGTTTGACAGTGGAATGGACTCCCTTGGAATATTGTGGATTTTCCTTCTTTGGAGGTTTATAAGCAGAGGTTGGATGGCCATCCATGGATGCTTTAACTGAGATTTCTGCATCGCCGGAGGTTGGACTAGATGACCCCTGGGGTCCCTTCCAACTCTACAGTTCTACGATTCTTTGAAGAAACCATTAGGTAATCCTTGGCTAAACCAAGTCAAGCAGCATCATTAAAAATAACAAGTGATTCAGGAGCACATCAAGCTGGTTTGAGAGGGGTAGAGTATTAATAGCAGAAATGCTTGCTCAATTTCTTTATAGATATACACATATGCCAATGCATAAGAAACACATCAATAATGCAGCTTTTATTTCCCAAGCTATGTATGGGAAATCCATCAATATTACAAATGACTTCAGTAAACTGTCCCCTGGAAGCCAATGTCTCTCCTATTGATCTAAAAAAATGCAAAAGTTCAATTAGACACTGAGAGCGAGCATCCTTGGAGCTAAGCTCTCAAAGTCATGTAAAAATAAATTCATTTTCAAATCATGTTAATAGAGCAGGGATGAGAGTCAAGGGATGGAGCAAGTTACGGCTACGATTCAATAGGCAGTTAGAGCGCCATTGATGATGGAGATTATTCAGCAGTTTGCTGTGGCTATTAAAGTCTCCTTCTCCCCTGAGTTGGTTGCATTGACCGCAATGTAACGTACATAGAGAAATGTTAAGTGCTATTCGGATCTGAGCCACACAGTTTTGAGATGCAATCAGCATTCAATTTCAGTGCTTGTCTACTTTGATTTTTTTGCTTTCACAGCACCTAAATGCAAACACATTTAGTCAAAGACCATGGCTGATTTCCTATTGTTGTTGCCAGTGTGGAAGAGACCGTCCTCACATTTTCTCTCACACATGTACTCTTCTTAACTGACTGATGTTTTAATGAGGTGGCTTCCATTTGTGAATAATAATAATAATTTTTATTTATACCCCGCCCTCCCCAGCCAAGGCCAGGCTCAGAGCGGCTATGAAGGGGAATGAAGGGAAAGGAGTGGAATTCTCCACACAAGAAACACCCACTAAATATAACTTTGAACGGGGGGGGGGGGGTCTTCAAGGCCACGGGAGGAATGGGACAAAACCTACACTTAAAGGCATTTTTGTCAGGTGATGTAACTATGGATAAAGGAAAAATTTGAACCAGTTCACATTTGAAGAGGGGCTGTTACAATTTGCACTTTCCAAAGCATTACACAAACCATTGCACAGCCACCCTTGAAAGCTTGCATTTTGTCATAGGGGCCACATTATCCAGCACCCATCCTAAGGAAAGGTGTCTATCACAAATGCAGTCAACTTTTAGCAGTCCTTTCCACCCCCGCTTGTGCCTTCGTGACCAATCCTTGGTGATTTTTCTCTCGTTTAGGAAGTAGGCTGAGTAATTGATTGGGGAGAGGGAGCGTGCGTTGTAAATGTAAAGCCTTATAAACAGCAACATTGGGCCCTGAACTGCAATCTGTTTGATCAATGGCATTTACTTAGAGGTGGGGAAAGGGCTCCCGCTGTGATGGAATGGAACGATCCCTTTTGCATGTGCCTCACACACAGAAACAGTCTCCTAGAAGCAAGGATGGAGCACAGAGGAAGGATGCGAGAATTTGTTTGAAACCTTCTGAAATGTCTTATTGTTATGGACTGGTTGGACGCAAATGAATGGTGGGAGGAACCAGCCATCAAGGGAAGAAGGATCAGAGCCCGGGGAATAGTGGGGGCAGAGGTGTAGTGGGTGGGGAGGCTGGCAGGCTGTCGCCCCAAGTGCAGGTTTTTGGGGGTGCATTCCTCACAACACCCTGCCCTCTTGTGATGCATCCTTCTCACAGCATGCTCCAGCTGGAGGGCACCTTGAGAAGGACTCAGCACCTCACAGTACCCTGCAGCCCCAGCCCTGCTTCTTCCTTCTCACCCAGCCTTCCACCTGATGTGCCCACCCTGAATTCCAGCCCCTACTCAAATGTTGGGCTGTTTTCTAGTTTGTCTCAGTGCCATTTATTTCGTCAAGGACTGCAGCGACTCTGCCATTACCTTTGTGTTCACGGTCCCCAATTTATCCAAAGAAGAAAGAAGGCTAAACTTGTGTGTGTGATCTAACAATGCCTTGTCGGCGGATGTGTTCAACGACGGAACAGCTTTGATGGACTCTGTTGCTCGGGTCAAGGTTTCCAGGAGGATTAATTACTAGCAATTTACAGGATCTTGGTGTGCCAGCAAGGGGTGCTGACCCTTTCCTTTGAAATGTTGCCCCTAGGGGGACAGCGATGGAATAGACTTCACAGTGCTGCTGGCCCACAGTTCCAGTTAAAGTTTAGGAGACGGCAATGATTCACTCTGGGAAAGCTTACGGCTTGGTTCCCCCCACCAATCCGCATCATAACTTGCAAATGAATCATAACCTTGCAGCAATTAAAACAAAAATGATAATGTTGTAATTAAAACAGCCACCGTCACATACATGCCAGCAAAATGCTAAAAGAGGACCCTGCTTTCACTGCTACCTGAATTTTGCCATATAAGGATGAAGGGTGTGTACAGCCCCCTCCCCATATCCACCCCACGGCTCTGACCATGCCCTGCCCCCCAGTTAGGAACCATCTGCAGCACCTCAACTATTGTCCTGAATTAATTCAGGGGTGGGATTAATGTTTAATTAGGGCAAAACCCCTAATTAAACATATATTGCTGTGGTGGGAGGGGTGGGGGAGGAGATGCTGCATCTCCCCCCTTATTAACCGAGGGGGGGGCAGGAGTTCAGTTCTGCAGGGTGCTCCTTCAAAGGTGCTCATGCAGGTGAGCACCCCACAGGATCAGTGCCTCATGTCAACAGCTGTTGAGCAGACATAGCAATTCTGTGGGGTGGAGCATCAGGCAGGAAGGAGAACCAGGCAGTGCCAGGCTTTTACCTTCTCCTGAGAAGATGCAGCCAGTAGTTAGGTCGGCCTCAGCTTATTGGTGGATTTTCCTGCCAGACGCTCCACCCTGTGAAAGCCCCAGAATGCTCAGCGACATTCCAGCTGACCCATAGCAATCCATGGCTGTCTCAGCCTGACACCCAAATATCCCTCCTGGAAGGTCAACTTTGGGCTTGGGACTCATAAGAATCCATTGCACACCCCTAGTAAGAATGTAAGAAGAGCCCTTCTAGAGAAGGCCAAAGGTCCACCTAGTCCACCAGCCTGCAAAAAGGACCAGACTGCAACTTCGCTCTCCCCGCTTGTGATGCCAAGACACCACCATGCTCAGTTCAGAAGCAGGGACAAAACCACCACAATGAAAAATGCTGATAACAAGAAGATTGGTGTTTTGAGCCAACCCAGGGATTGTCTGGGGCAGGATTCATGCATTGTAAGGAGCTGAATTAGATGACCCTTGGGGTCCCTTCCAACTCTGATTATATGATTGGGGGGGACTTTGAGCAAGATGTCCTCACTGAGCCCCCATCGATGAATTGTCCCACCCTGGTTGCTCTTTCTCTGAGCCCAACACTCATCTGCCTAAAGAGAGAGGGGTGCCAAGTGAGTGAATGGAGATGAATTCTTAATCATATCACCACTCATTTGGGTTGAGATGACAGGCAAGTTTGAAGGACCAGCAAGGTGCGGCAGCAGGACCCTTCAGGGACATAGGTGCCCATTTCCCCAACCCCTCGGGGACATAGGTGCCCATTTTCCCAACCCCTGTCACCAACTCCAACTGAAGTCCTTAGCTCAAGCCATATAGGAAGCTGAGGTCCCTGTGGAATTCTACCATGTCTCTTCAAAGGAGCATTTATTGTAACCAAAGCAATTTAGCAAACTGTTGAGGATTTCTTTCTTTTCTTTAGGAAGCTTTTGAAAATAGCATTGAAGAGATGCCATTTATCTTAGTAAAGAGAAGGGATGTTTTGCAATGACAAAATAAGCTTGGGTTGTTAAAGTGGTGTGCGTTAAAGGCATCTTCTGCCAAGGCAGCATAGCTCTTTAGCAAATGGGGAGTGAATCGATAACACAGCACTTAAAATTCTGTGGGCAGAGTCTGCTCTTCCCTCTGAAATTTACTGGTGTTTGGATTGCAAGGCTGAGTGCCATTTCCCACTGCCACCCCACGAGCTTTGCTTTCATACAGCTTTTATACTTTGCGTCTAAGGTTTTAAGTTAACAGTCATATTTGTGTAGTTGAGGCTAAGATTGGCTGGTGCCCATTGGGACTAGTAGGGCAGGAGCCCAAACAATAGGTGGAGCCAGAGACAAAGACAGGCAGAGCTAACTAATTCTTTTTATATATAAAAAGAATTATATATTCTTAATGGACAAAGGCAACAGGCTGCGACGCCCCCTAGGTTTGTTGTAAGCAGGAAGGCTGGCAGGTGGAGGTCGGCTCAGGTCAGATTAGAGTTGGTGGTACAGCACCCCACTTGGACCAGCCTTCGCTGGTTGAGAACCATCGTCCTCCTATAACAGACAATAATTTTCTTTTCTTCTCCCCTCACCCCGTCCTTGTTATTTTCTTTAGGGAAATTCTGGCCTGGGTTTCAGCATTGCTGGAGGAACAGACAACCCACACATTGGGGATGATCCTGGGATATTTATTACTAAGATTATACCAGGAGGAGCTGCAGCAGAGGACGGAAGACTCAGGTAAACTTATGCATTTGTTGTCTAAATGGGTGTCCAATATTTGGGTCTGTCCTGGGGGGAAAGGCTGGTGCTGTTGCAGGAAGGGAGGTTGAAAAGGCTTGAGCCAATGATGAAGTCAACTAATTCTAGGTTTATCCTCCTCCTCCTCCCTGAGTTCTACAAGGGGTAAAAGTAAGGGCTTTTCTGCAGGACCCTTGAAAAATATTTTCCCACATCTGTTTTATGCATTACTTGTGCATTGAAGCATTGAAGTAAGGGGCAGATGGGGCTCATCAACCTGGAAAGGTAGCCCTTATAGGAGAAGGAAAACACTGATCCTAAAACTCCCCTGCCTTGCGGGACATCTTTAGAGGAAGAAAGGGCTAAGGAGTAAACCCCAAATAAATCCTAAGTGGAGTCCCTAAGACAGTTGGATGCTGCCCTGTACGCCTCCTTCTGGCAACTCCTGCATCCAAGCTGGTGTCAAATACATGGCTCTGCTCTCCTTTGGACCACATCAGTGAGGTCATGTAGCCTTATTGGAGTTCACTGATTGGGTCTGCGTTGCTCCCGGACAGGAGGAAGGAAGTCAAATGACACCGAGGGTTGGTTCAGAGAAAGAGTTCTTTATTTCTGCTCTCCGGAACAGCAGAAAGGCACCTGTGTGGTCAGTCCACAGCAAGTCCAAAGAAAGAGAAATTTCATGCAGTATATATATCCTCCAGGCACCCTCTTCCCCCTTCCCCAGGAATCCAGCCACGTCAGCTTGTACATGCAGGTTGACATCACAGATGTTCCTGCTTCGGCACTCTTAACCATAAAAGGATATTCCTTCCTGTACTTCTGACCATAAAAGCATCTTCCTGTTCCTATTCTTATCTTGGAGCAAGAGGTCACCATCTCCAAGAACACCCTCTGGCACTGTTCCCGGACTAGGTCTGTGTGTCTTTGTGGTCAGGATATAAGATAAGGCACAGACATGTCTTCTCCGTTCTACTGGTACAGTCAAGGCCATCCTTGCCATCACAAACTGATAAAGGAGAGGGCTCTGAGCACTTGTTTATACAGCTGGGTTTTTGGCTCAAGAGCTCAAGTTAAAGCACTTTAGCTAAGGAAAAATAGGGATTTTGGTGCAGTTTCAAACTGCCTGCACAGTCAGTTTTGGGTTTGGGAAACCCATTCCTTCAGTCGAGAGGGCGGTCTTGTTGTCTGGCCAGCCCAGGACCTCCATGCACCCTGCTCTGACTTGCACCCCAGAAAGACCACTTCAATGTTGAAGTGGTCCAGTTTGACTTCACCCCTGGAGGCAAACTCCATTGCCTTTTGAGACAGATGGATGCCAACAACAGAAGCACCCCTGTTTGTTAACCAGCCTCACAGGCTGTTGTTAGATCTGATGTCCTGTTGCTCCTATCGAAAACCTTGCCCACACATCCCTTGTCCTCAAGCCCTAGAAATCAATGACACTACTTTCTGTCACTGCTTCCGATGGAAATAAGGAAAGGACATGCAGTGTCACACCCTGGACTGACTGTAATTTAAGAAGGCAGGCAGGTGAGGGATGACTGGGGACAGGGTGAGGACCCAAGCACAGCATCACTTTCTCCAAACCAGCCAAAACTCAAATTGGCCACCAGATTTTGCTTGAGTCTTCTGCTGTACTCGTTTTACAGCCTCCTGCCAGTTTAACATGCAACTAAAAATCTAGCCTTAAGTTTATTGAATGGAGCTAAAGGTATAATGAAGAAAAATACATCTAATTCTCTTCCCAACTGTGTAATCTTTGCTCTGCCTATCTTTTTTTCTTTATGGGATTTTTCTTTCTTAAAAAAGAAAGAAACTGTGCAGCTGAATTGATTGCCAGGGTAAAGCAAGGAGATCAATTTTCCATCATTGCCATCCTTTATAGCGACTCACTCAATCTCTTGTAAGATTGCGAGATTCCTGCTTGACAAAAGCAATCTGTTTGAAAGAAACATATTGTGCAGCAACCGTAAACTTTGCGATAGAACCACTCAGTTAATATGACTCAGCCATTTGGAACAAGAATCTGTGGAGGAGCTAATTGTGGTCACTGGTGGGTTTAAGCTGTTTTTACAACGCATAGAATTTCAGAAATCTGGCTGTGATCAGTCCTATAAACTAATGGAAACCTCGTCCTCCTAAGCATGGGTCTTAATGTAGCCAGTTTGATGCAGTCCATGTACAAGGGGGAGCTATAAGGAGCCTCTGGGAAAGCCCAAAGTTTGCCACAGTACAAAAGTCTTTAGGGGAAGAAAACCCTATGTGTGGGAACCCCCAATCAACCCTATCAGGGCTTGCTCATTAGCAATGGAATGTTGACTGAGTGGTCTGGGGCAGAAACCAAGGGGAATGGAAATAAGTACAGTGGTACCTCAGGTTAAGTACTTAATTCGTTCCGGAGGTCTGTACTTAAACCGAAACTGTTCTTAACCTGAAGCACCACTTTAGCTAATGGGGCCTCCTGCTGCTGCCACGCCACCGGAGCCCAATTTCTGTTCTTATCCTGAAGCAAAGTTCTTAACCTGAAGAATTATTTCTGGGTTAGCGGAGTCTGTAACCTGAAGTGTATGTAACCTGAAGCGTATGTAACCTGAGGTACTGCTGTATTCTGGAACATGGGATGGCTGGCTGGGATCATAGAAAAGAGCTCCGGAATGCAACATTTTGTTACAGACCCCCCTTGTAGAATAACTGATTATAAGTTAGGACTAGAACTTTTTTTTTATTATCTTGAACAGACTTTTTTAATCCTTGACCTGTGACCAGCTTGCATCTTGAAGTCACTTTGAACTGAGAAATAAAGAAATTATGATATTTTTCTTTCTTTTTGACAGAAGTGCATGAAATCTGTCGGCATGCTAGCCACTGCAGAGTGGATAAAGCCTGGCCAATGACATTTGAGAATAAAACAATAAAAGCAGTTGAAAAGAACTATTTAAAAAATGAGATGAACTAAGAGAATTAAACCACACACCAACCTTCTACATATCCAGATAGGCTTGCCTGAACAAAAACATTTTTGGCAGGTGTCAAAAAGAGTAATGTAGCCACCTACCCAATGTCAGTACAGTGGTACCTTGGGTTACATACGCTTCAGGTTACAGACTCCACTAACCCAGAAATAGTGCTTCAGGTTAAGAACTTTGCTTCAGGATGAGAACAGAAATCGTGTTCCGGCGGCGTGGCAGCAGCAGGAGGCCCCATTAGCTAAAGTGGTGTTTCAGGTTAAGAACAGTTTCAGGTTAAGAACAGACTTCCGGAACGAATTAAGTACTTAATCCGAGGTACCACTGTACACAGGGAGTTCCAAGTGTAGGTGCTGCCACACTAGCATATCAATTTCTTACAACTGCAGACTGAACATTGTGTGACACTGTGTAACAGCACCAGTTCTGCAGGCTAGGTCTCATGGGATCAGTTTGGCTGCCCTTGTGGGGCTTTGCGTGCAGTCTATATATTATTCCAAAATGCTTACCAGCTCAGGGCCGGTGGCTATGCAAATCTCTTGGTTTTGTGTGTGTGTGTGTGTGTGTGTGTGTGTGTGTGTGTGTGTGTGTTTGCAGACCTCTGCCAATGCTATTTGCTCAGTGCATAATTTAGCTGCAAGTTAATAAAGAAAGGAGACCTTCACCCTATTAAAAAAACAACATGCTTGTTTTGCAGGCAGCGGTAAATTAGAGCCTCCATTAACAGATTGTGTATGTTGTTTGCTTTATGTTGGGAAGTTTATGAGCTCATTAAGTTAGATCATTTCGTATTTCGGGGCACTTTTTTGTTTACTTTTGCTTCTAAGAGAAGAGTAATGGTCCTGGCACCAACTCAACAGTGGAAGTGTTTCTGAAGTTCATAAGGGGAATATTTGGAACATGTCCAGATTGCTGTGCATGAGCTAGGAACGAAAATAAATCCAAATGCTTCATAAATAGGCACTTGAGGCATCCGTTACACTGGGCCAAATGCTGCTTCTTTTAATTGCAAGCTGATAACCATATCTGATGGTGACAGAAGCAAAGCATTCCGCCTTTTCTCTTTGCCCTTGTACGGCCAAGAACATGGGCTCTTCATTCATTCTCCTCCTGAACCCCTTCCAGTCTCATTTCACAGGGAGCACCTATCTGGAGAAAGACACTAATATACTCCTCAGAATACTGGCTGGACCTGGGCGGATGGGAGCCCGGGGGAGAGAGATATATTGAGAACAAACTTCAATCTGCAGGTGGAAGCTTCTCATTGAGGTTCCTCCAGGCCCCAGATTGACTCTGCCCACCCATGCTAGCCACTGGATCTTTCTGGGCGGGAAGGAATTCAAGAAGGCTTCATGTTGCTCCAGTATCATGGCTTGCTCCTCGGAAGATTCAGGATGAGTAATAGAAAGTACTTTTTCATTTAACACATAGTTAAACTACGGAGCTTGCTCCCCCAGGAGGCAACAACAGCCACCAACCTGGATGGCTTTAAAAGAGGATTATCATGGAGGTTAAGTCTTATCAGTGGCTGCTAGCCATGACAGAGCCTCAAGCATGTTTCTGAATACCATTTGCTGGAAACTGCTGGAGGGGAGAGTACTTGGGTCCTGCTTATGGGCTTACCAGAGGCATCAGTGTGATGGCCTGGGACTCAGGCTTGGACTTGGAACCAGAGGAGTCTCAGTCCGCACTGGATCCTCTGCCTCAGGCGACATCAGAACCAAGTCTGGGGCCTGATTCTGAAGAGCCCCAGTCTGCACAGGTTCCCCTGCAACAAGCACCAGCTGGGCCAAGTCAAGGGCCTGAGCCTGCCCTGGCTCCAGATGCAGGGATGACCTCGTTGCCTCCAGCTGGGCCATCACTTACAGCTGCTCCACACCAGTTGGGTCAGGAGAGGCTGAGGCGGCCTCTGGGTCTAGTAACCCACCGACATCTCCCAAGATGCAGAGACTGAGGTCTGAGAGAAGGAGAGACCTGAGAACTCGCAGGAGGAGTGCTCACCTTCGGGCGAGACAGGGAGGTGAGTCACCGGGGGATCAGGACCGGATGTTACCCTGACAGAGATAAAAGGCTGTCAGACCCCACCCCAGGTTGTGGGAACAACATTGCTGTTTGCTAGAACCTGCCTGTGACCCTGTGCCTGACCTAGCCTGGTTTCCTGCCTTGACCCTGTCGGACTGACTCTTCATGGAACCCTTGGATTCGGGACCGGACCTGGACCGCGTTGCTCGGGTTTACCCCGATCTGGCACAATCTGGTTGGCCACTGTGAGAACAAAATGGTGGACAAGATGAGCCATTGGCCTGATCCAATAGGCTCTTCTTATGTCCTTATGTTCTTACGTGTTGCCTCCTTGTATATCCTGACTGACTGACTCATATGTTCTATGGGTCTGACCTTTCACTCTGCTGCTTGTTAAATGGTTCTTCCCCCAACCCCCAATCATTTTTATTAGTTTTCCTAATTTTTAACAAATCAGTGCCAAATTACATCATTTAATACAATTTCCCCAAAAAGTTGACTTCCCACTCTTTGTCCTAGATGTGTCCCAACTTCCCCCCATTGCTGCTTGATGTTATATATTTATTTCTAATTTACATTGCATTCCTTATATTCAATTTACAATTATTATTATTATTATTATTATTATTATTATTTATTTTTATTTGCTATATACTGGTACGTGTTACATTCATACAAAAAAAATGCATTTATACAGATCATACATTTTTGCCTTAATTAACATATACCCAAAAATACAAAAAGAATACAAGAATAAAAAATAGAAAAGAAAAAAAGTAAAAAGAAAATATATTAAAAAGAAAATGAAAAGGGGAAAAAAGAAGAAGAAAGAAATTGGCGAAATTAACAGAAATAGTAAGAGATCAACCAAATGAAAAAATCAGGAGAGAATGGGATGTCTTTACAAATTATATGAAGAAGGTTGGTTCCCCAAACTATGACTGGCTTAGTTTAAGCTAAAAACTCCACAGGTAAAAAATTGTCTCTCCACAAGGTTTATAATGATTACAGACAACCAAAGATATGAGCCTACAGGAACCGTATAGTGGTCGAAGGAAGTCAACCTTCCTTCCTTTCTTTTTCAATTTACAATAATTGATTTTTTAAAAAAAATCCCCTTTCCCATTATCCTCCAGCTGTCGATTTATCAGTTCCTGCTCGTACATTTACAAAATGATAACATACTTCCTTAAGGAACAAAAGAAGTTACACATTTCCTTGCCTGCTTGTTAAATGGTTCCTGACTCACCTCAGAAAGAAGGTTTAAAGTTACTGTTTTCTAAGTTCAAACAGCATTTCTAGCCAATGCAGCAAAGTCAACTCTAAACCTCTCCCTTTGGATTTAAGAAGTATTCCAAGGTGCTTTCCTGGCCACCTATCTCAGAATGACTCACTCTGAAGAGGGACCCTCTTGGCCTTTCCTAGAACAAAGTGGGGAGCAGGGGAGAAGCAGAAAGGCTACCATGTCTGCCACCAGATTACATAAATTGATAAAATGAGGAGATGGTAGCAGGAGGGGAAAGAGGAAGAGTCGGGTGGCAACTGTGGCTCAAGAGAAGCAATGTTTTATGCTGACCCTATCACAGTCTGTTGTTCATGGTCCAGCTTTGACAGCGAATGAAGGACCAGGGTGGTTTTAGAGGGCAATGAATGGCAACAGGGCTGTCTTAAGCATATGCACTGCTGGGGTGCAAAGATCTGCCCGGCGACCTGGGTTGCCCAGTCCCAGGCGTGCAGGAGGGCAGAGGTGGCCGGCCACCTCAGCATCTCATTGGCTTGGTCACCCCCAAACTCACAGCGCAGAGCCGCCCACAGCAGAAGAGTCCACAGCGGCGCTCCGACTGATGGGCGGGCTCTTCCCCAGACTCAACTCTCGGGCCCCGGACTCTCAGCCTGGCGCCCCTGAAAGCCCAGCGCCCGAGTGCCCCACACCCCTAGCACCTATGGGTAAGACGGCCCTGAGTGGCAGTAAGGTTGAAATCAGATCTTCTTGTGATTCCGGGGTGACTGGTTTAGCTCAGATTAAATTGAGCCAATCTCATTTGAACAGAGGGCAGAAGCTGAATCCATAGCTAGCTCTGAAATATTATTTATCACGCCAGGAGCTGTAAAAGTTAAAGACAAGTAGACCAGGGAGAAGAGTCGGTAGAAGAAGATTGGAAGAAATTTAAAGTCTATTTACAGAAACATTGTAAAATTAAGGAATGTTAGAGGGAGGTTGGAATGAAGCGAAGTGGTTTTAGCAATAATGTTATTAAGAGATATGTAAAAACGGATTGTTAACATGTAAAAAATGTAAAGTTATAATACGTTATGATAAAGCATTAAGATAAATGCAAAAAGGGTAAGGACTTGCTGAAACAACTATTGAACTAGAATACAAAAGAGGGAGGTGTGAGGAGGTCAGGGAAATAAGTAAATGAAAGATAAGACACGGAAAGACTGAAATGTTTTTAATTGTTGTTTTATTTTATTTTATTGTATTTTGTATTTTTTGTTGTTGTTTTTTCTTTTTTTGTGGGTGTGCTGCTTTTATTTTGTTGTTGTTGTTGTTGTTGTTGTTGTTGTTGTTGTTGTTGTTGTTGTTGTTGTTTTTCTTCCTTTTTTCCTTTTTGTAATTTTCTTGAAACTTTAATAAAATATCATTTAAAAAAAGAAAAAGTTAAAGACAAGTAACGCCCGAGCCACTGGTTGTTGTTGTTTTTTTCAGTCTACAAAATGTGTTGATTACTATCTCCCGGGAAATTGCACTGAGTTTTAAGAAGGCTGCAGAATCCAAAACCAGTATTGTGAGGCTTAACCCAGATGATTGTTTCATCAGTGGCTCTGCGCTCTGCTACAGCAATTATGAGGATTAAATAGCCCTGTAATCATTTGGAAGGAGTGGAGCAGGGGGAACTATTAAGGTCTTTGCTGAGTTTTGTATTAGTCAGGGAAGGAAATGTCACACATCCAGTCCCATTGCATACAGTGGCTCCAAATGCTGCCATTTCCTCCTTTTGATGCAAAGCTGCTTCTCAAATAGTTCAGACGTGAAAACAGGGACCCCAATTCTCATACTCCTCCTGCCATGTGCCCCTGAAGGCTCTGTACCTTTGTGTACTGCATTCGTCATTTTACTTCGCAACAGACTGTCCCGTCCCCATCACCACCAGCAATTCAAAAGACAAGTCGTGGTTTTTCAGCCTCTGGTGTGTATGTGGTGTCTAGTTTAGCACAGAAGTTCCCAAACAGTACCAACTGTGGTTAACAAGCCTCATTCAGGTAATCTGCAGCTCATCTGTAGGTGTGTGGTTGAAGACAGGAGACGGCACATCAGTCGCATCAAATACTCATATTGATTCTGAATTGCATTCGAACTTCTTTTATTTCTTACATTGCATTTTATCATATTGCCATTTGAACTCTGTGGAACTCAAACTGCAGTAGGGAAAAAATATGCCATATGTAAGAAATAAAAGATGAAATAAAAAAAATCCATTAAAAATGTACAGCATCTTGCACGGTACGTTGCAATTGCTACAACAGGCAGAGAATCCATACAGTGCTTCTCCAAGACCCTCAGCAATTTTGAAGTGGTCCAGGGCATGGGAATTTGGGGACCCACTGAGCTAGCAACAAGATGTTGTGGTGTAGGGAATTGCAGGCACCATTTTCCACCCCCATTGTCAGTAGGGGTGGAAGGATCTGCCAACTTTAGTGCTCCCAGTTCTTCATTCCGCCGCCCCCCCCCCCCATCTTAAGTTCAGTTCTCCACATTTCTGCAGCATTTAGTGAATTCCTGAAGAAAAATTATCAACATTTTAGCATGGATTTCTCTTAATAAACATTTTTGTTTGCAGTTTTGACTAACATATCCATTTTTGCAAGCAATTTTTCCTCATCTAGCACATTTTTGTATGTTTTCAATAATAATAATAATAATAATTTATTTATACCCCGTCCATCTAGCTGGGTTTCCCCAGCCACTCTGGGCAGCTCCCAATCAAACGTTAAAAACACAATACAGCATTAAACATTAAAAACTTCCTTAAACAGGGCTGCCTTCAGGTGTCTTTTAAAAGTAGGATAGTTGCTTATTTCCTTGACATCTGATGGGAGGGTGTTCCACAGGGCAAGCCACTACCGAGAAGGCCCTCTGCCTGGTTCCCTGTAACCTCACTTCTTGCAGTGTGGGAACCACCAGAAGGCCCTCGGAGCTGGACCTCAGCGTCCGGGCTGAATGAGGGGGTGGAGACGCTCCTTCAGGTATACTGGGCCGAGGCCATTTAGGGCTTTACAGGTCAGCACCAACACTTTGAATTGTGCTCGGAAACGTACTGGGAGCCAGTATAGGTCTTTCAAGACCGGTGTTATAATGGTCCTGGTGGCAACTGCCAGTCAGTAGTCTAGCTGCCGCATTCTGAATTAGCTGTAGTTTCCGGGTCACCTTCAAAGGAAGCCCCACATAGAGCGCATTGCAGTAGTCCAAGCGAGATATAACTAGAGCATGCAGCACTCTGGTGAGACAGTCCACAGGCAGTAGAGTCTCATCCTGCGTACCAGATGGAGCTGGTAGACAGCTGCCCTGGACACAGAATTGACCTACACCTCCATGGACAGCTGTGAGTCCAGAATGACTCCCAGGCTGCGCACCTGGTACTTCAGGGGCACAGTTACCCCATTCAGGACCAGGGAGTCCTCCACACCAGCCCGCCCCCTGTCCCCCAAGAACAGTACTTCTGTCCTGTCAGGATTCAACCTCAATCCGTTAGCCACCATTCATCCTCCAACCACCTCCAGACCCTCACACAGGACCTTCACTGCCCCCACTGGTTCCCATTTAAAAGAGAGGTAGAGCTCTCTTTTAATGCGTTCATTTTTATCTTCTTATGTCTCCTTCCCTGGTTCCACTTGAAGCAACAAAGAAGCCTTGCCCCTCTTCCTTGCCTGAGCTATTTCGCTGTTTCCATGTTATTCTTCCTGAAACTGATTTTTCCCATCCCACCCTTTGCTAGATGTTCCACCCTAATTTAAACCAGTTGGAAGTCCATAAAGACCTCCTTCCTCTGTAGTTTGTAACAATGTGTGGTTGTCCTCGCTGCTGAAACCCAAAGTGCCCATTCCTTGCAGCACGCTGTAATTTGGCATGTTTTGCTTTGACAAATGCACTAATGAAGGGTGTGGCTTTGTTTTGGTTTTTTGCATGTTTCGACAAGAGGTTGCAAAGTGAGTTTTCTGAGTTCCCTTCTCCACCTTCTCGAAAGGCTATTATGTCTATGTGATTATGTCTCTTCCCAACTTATTTTTTAAAAATAAAAATGGGCGGAATTTTGGCTGGCAGGCTTGTTGTGACTCTTTAATTTGTTAGTGTGCATGTGTGTGTCTAGTACTAAGAGAGAGCGAGGGAGAGCGAGATGAAAGTTGCTTGCAACACTCCTAATTTGGACTAGGCCTTTGGGGAGGTATGTGTTGCAACCGGTTTTCCTGCATCAACACGAACCTGCTTTGAGTAGTTTGCGAGCGACTTTTCTGGGGCTTGGATTAACAGGTGGCAGATACCGAAAAGGGCTCTTTTTCTTCGCCTGCGTTCTCTTCTTAAACGAAAAGTGAGGCTCTCCTCCTCCCCCTCCCTCGCTCGTACCTGAAGGGGACCTGTGTTCTCTGCAAGGCTTTGTCGCTGCCCTTGCCCACCTGCTATGCAGAGCAGCATCTTTGAAAACTCCTCTGAGGGATTTGAGTACTTTGCATTCTCCAGAGCTCAGAGAACAGAGAGCAACTGCTTAGACCAGGAGGAAGGAGTAAGTAGAGCCCTCTTTCAAACCTTTTGGTCTTTTCTCAGATCTGGAAAGGCAAAGCGGGAAAGACATTGATTTCTTCCTCTCCTGGCTGCTTGCAAATGGGAAGGAGGGGCAGGGATCTGCCATCACACCCTGGTCCTGCTGACATCTTCCTCTCTGCCTGCCATTTCTTATTAATTCTTATTAATTCTTTGCACCTGTGTGTAAAGTACTGTGTTCTCCCTCCCATGGTGTATAGCTTGCTGGTGTCTGCTGAATTTTTCCCCAATACTGGTTCTTACCAACCTATTTCACTGACACCTACCTGCCTGTTTCCTTCTTTGTGTTTCACTGACACAAATGTGCAAACTGTGAAATTATGGATGACATCCAGCAATGTCTGCTCACTTGCATAATAGAGATCTGCTTGTTCGGTGGGATTTCAGGTTTCTCTGCTCTCCACTACACACTCTATCTGCTCCAGAGGGACTCTATAGCCTTCCAAGGAGTAGATTTTGGGGGGTGGGTTTGGGTTCATGATCTGGGGAAGATAAAGGAATCTGGTTGTCCCTCTGCAGTTGTATAATAATAAAAAAGAATAAATTTTATTTTTATCCCGCCCTCCCCAGCCAAAGCCGGGCTCAGGGTGGCTAACAACAATAAAATAATACAACATTCTAAAATTAATTCAACTCAAATTGATGACAACCATTAGGCTAAAGTTCTCTGCAGATTGCCAAAGGAGGGAGTCAGGCTGTGCCCTGACCAAAGGCCTGGTGGAACAGCTCTGTCTTGCAAGCCCTGCTGAAAGATGTCAAGTCCTGCAGGGCCCTAGTCTCTTGTGGCAGAGCGTTCCACCAGATTGGAGCCACAGCCGAAAAAGCCCTGGCTCTAGTTGAGGCCAGCCTAACCTCTCTGTGGTCTGGGACCTTCAGGATGTTTTTGTTTGAAGACCGTAAGTTCCTCTGTGGGGACATACCAGGAGAGGCGGGTCCTGTAGGTACGAGGGTCCTAGGCCGTACCATGGTGTTTCTTCTCTCTGTGTTCCTCCAAGTGGTTATTTCTCCTCTGGTCACTCTTGTACATAGCTGTCAACTTTTCCCTTTTCTTGCAAGGAATCCTATTCAGAATAAGGGAATTTCCCTTAAAAAAAAGGGAAACGTTGACAGCTAAGCTCCTGTACACGACCTGACTGACTGTCTCCAGCCACTGCGGTCATCTGCAAGGGCTTCCAAAAAGGCAAGGTTCATGTTGCTGGCCTTCATACCAAAGAGTGCACTCCCAGATTTAGGTGCACAGCTACATATGTGAAGCACAGCCTCTTGCAGTTGTGTATCAGGTATTTGTATCAGGAATCTGGGATATAGCTGGGGCTCCCTGCAGAATGTACACTTGGGGGCAACCCTGGGTTTGCCGCATGTAATGCATGGAACAGTCCTGTGTCTTTAAAGCAAAGAGGTCTTCTGATATCTGAGACTCGAGCCAAATGTAGCTGAGCCTGAACTTCAGCTCTTGAGGTGGACAGTGACGATTAGCATTCATTGCACAGTGACAAAATTGCTGTTTGGGGCAGCTGTGGTTAGACGGGAAGATTGGGGAGGAGGAAATGAATGCCATACCTCAGCTCTCTTAACTCTACCTGCTCCTCTAGCGTTAGTGCATAGCAGATCATGAGTCACTCTGCTGAACTGAAATTCCTTTGTCAATAAAAAAGAAAATTCCGTCATTTTGCATAGAGTGTGTGTTTTATTAGTGAGGCTCATTATCTTCTGAATAGGAGTGGAAGTACTTTCTCAAAGCTGCCGCTGCTGCTCGCTGTGCATCTGTAATATCTGCCGTCTAAGAAGTATTTCTAATCATGCATTGTTCATTCTGGAGGAATGGCCTTCCATTCCCACCCCGCCCCTATCCAACTACAATGAGAAGATTATACTGCAGTAGTAGTTTTCACTAGGAGATTTATTTCCCTAGTGGTGGAATGTAGCTCAGTGCTTTGCATGCACAAGGGCCCTGGTCCAATTATTGGCATCTCCAGCTAGAGCTGGGAGTGTTCCATGAGGGAAAGCTCAGCACGAGACTCTTAATCTCAGGGTTGTGAGTTCAAGGCCCAGGTTGGGTGAAAGATTCCTGAATTTCATGGGGTTGGACTAGATGACTCTTGTGGTCCCTTGAAATTCTACAAACCTGTGATTCTGATTCTGTGAAACTCTGGCAAGCCACTGCCAATCAATGTTGATGATATGGAGTTAGATGGACCAATGGTCTGACTCAGTATAAGGTTGTCGTTTAGTCGTGTCCGACTCTTCGTGACCCCATGGACCAGAGCACGCCAGGCACTCATGTCTTCCACTGCCTCCTGCAGTTTGGTCAAACTCATGCTGGTAGCTTCGAGAACACTGTCCAACCATCTCTTCCTCTGCCGTCCCCTTCTCCTTGTGCCCTCCATCTTTCCCAACATCAGGTTCTTTTCCAGGGAGTCTTCTCTTCTCATGAGGTGGCCAAAGTATTGGAGTCTCAGCTTCAGGATCTGTCCTTCCAGTGAGCACTCAGGGCTGATTTCCTTCAGAATGGAGAGGTTTTGATCTTCTTGCAGTCCATGGGACTCTCAAGAGTCTCCTCCAGCACCATAATTCAAAAGCATCCATTCTTCGGCGATCAGCCTTCTTTATGGTCCAGCTCTCACTTCCATACATCACTACTGGGAAAACCATAGCTTTAACTATACGGGGCTTTGTTGGCAAGGTGATGTCTTCTGCTTTTTAAGATGCTGTCAGTATAAAGTAGCTTCCTATATTGAGGAAGGGGTCATAGCTCAGTGGGAGAGCATCTGCCTTGCATGCAGAAGTCCCAGGTTCAATCCCCAGTATCTCCGGGGAGGGATGGAAATGTTCCCTGTCTTGAAAAACCCTGGAGAGCCACTACCAGGCAGTGTCAAAAAATACAGTGGGATGGATCAATGATATGACTCTGTATAAGGCAGCTTCCTATGTTCCTTGTCTGCTCAATATGAACATGACTATCAATATATATGCCATCTGTGCAAGGTGGGTTTTTTGTGGGGTGGGGCAGCAACATTGGCTCCTCCTATTGACTCACTCCCAAGCAAGACAAGGGACAGGCAAAATGGCTCTTTAAGACCCCACCCCCAAGAGGCAGAGGTGATGACCTTCTTTCAACTATCTCAGCTGCTCACTACCCTCGTCCTGCATTTTGCATCCATGGGTGTGCACATCAAGTGCATAAGAATGAAGAAATCCTGTTCAAACTGGAGAAGAGGGTGTTTAAACAGCCTGTGCCTCAGCCTGGGAGTGGTTGAAGTGTCTTAACTAGAGCCGAGCTGAAATTACTCATAGGACATTTTAGGGAGGCAAATTCTGGTAATTTATTTTTTCTCGCTCTTTTCAAAACCTGAGAGATGCTTTGCTGAATGTGGAACCAATTTTTAATTTTATTTTTAATGTGTGGCAGTCACCATTGCCCCTCACAAAGCTCCAGAAATGACGCTATGCCTGGGGCATTGTGGAAGATGCAAAAATAGTTTTGACTGAAAAAAATCTTAGGTGGGAAATGGTGTGGTGCTTCTTGTGGGTGAGCCCCATCTGTAAGACACTGTTGGAAAAGTTCCCCTGCTCCTGGACAATATTACACAAAATGAAGTCCTCCAATGATTTCTTGCATTAAATTAAAAACAAACATCTCCTTCATGTTAAAAACTTATTAACAACATTCCAGAAGAGGGAATGAGAGGGAATCTCTTTCTGCAGTTTGCCAACTCTCGAAGAATAAGTTGCTCAGTTTTATTTATTGGAAAAACTCGTTTAATAACTGCACTTACATCTCAAATTGCCCCACTGCAGTCCTAGAGTTATGCAACAGAAGAAAAGCCTAATGGATCAGGCCAATGTCCCATAATGTCCAGCATCCTGTTCCCACAGTGACCAAGCCAGGTGCAAGATCACGTTATCTACTTGTAATTAACCAGCAACTCGTATTCAGAGACATACAGTCTCTAATGGTTCTCCCCACAAATCCTTTGCTTCTGCTCTTCCTCCTCCTCCCCTTCCT